>NC_044360.1:16936184-17279594 GCF_007364275.1 Archocentrus centrarchus
CGAGGTGTGAACATTAGTAAAAACTCTGACCTCAAGAGGACATGCAGCTGGGCTGGGAGCTGAGGAGCATTTAGTTCTTCTATACTAAAACATCTGCGGCTTTGTCAAGATTCAACATCGTGGCATCTCATTTATAGAAAACTATTTAAAGAGGCACTCACCGAGGAGAATCTATACCGCTGTCTCCTGTGATGCTCTGACTCTCTCCCGTTTCAACAGTTTCCCCAACTTCTGCCCCCCTAGCTCCACCGGGCATGCTCAGAGCAGCTCTGTGGGGCTGAGGTACATGCTTCTCCTCCACCTGCTCCTCCTCCACCTCAGCTGTCCAGTGAGCAGACTCACCATCACCTTCGTCAGCTGACTTCCGAACAGTCTCGGTGTCTGATTCGATCTCGCTAGTCTGGCAGTAGTCAAAGATGCTACTGTCTCCAACTTCACATACTTCTAAACAGTCCGAATCAACATTATCTTTGTGCCGTCTTTCCCCCTGGATCACTGCACCCCATTTGGGGATGGATTCACTTTGGGTGCTGGGTGATCTGATCTTCTGATGTTGATGATGGAGTCTCCAACTAGTCTCTCCAGGCCGGGACGGGCTGAGGGAATCTTTCCTCTGGATTGCTAGAGGAATTAGATCTTTGCTGTCTGCGGACTCCTGCATTAAAGTGGCTTCTGGCTGGTGAAAGTTGGATTTAAAATAGCGACTGTGGAGTCCCTGATATTGCAATTCAGGTTCACCGTTTTGGTAAACTAACTGGTGACCTTGATAGTTCACACCTGCTACACCTGTTGGGTACTCATTTGCATCCTCAGTAACCTCATCGTCATTCAGACACAGCGAGCTGCAGGCATCATCGTCATCCTGATCAGCTGCTCTCTGATAGAGTCTGCAGTCGTCTTCTATAAAGCCATCAGTGTCTGTTACCAAAGGAGTGCTGTTAGATGTTAGTTCCAGCTTTTCTCCCAGGCTCATAGCCCCATGCTCTCTGTTATTGATAGTGACAGGTCTTACCTCCTGCTGGTTTTGGGTCTCTGTAGTTTCAGAAAGCTCATTAGGGCTCTGATTACTATCTTTTTGTGGGCTGGAGAGTCTGAGGGAATGTTTCCGCTGTAAAGAGGGCTTTGGCCAGGGTGGGTTTGGATCATATGCGTTGTTTATGACCAGCTCATAGGAATGGGTGGAGGGAGAGGCATTAGTACTGGAATACTTCTGGATGTTAGGAAGACTTCCAACTATATTTTGGCTATGGTCTGGCATGCTTTTGTAATCTGGAACATCCCGAAAATTTTTATCCTCTCTGTCCTCCCTCTGTCGGACCTTGTCATCTATCCGGAGCGTACTGCTCTGTGGGTAGACGGAACTGTAGTTTAGTGGCAGCTCTCTGTTGGCCTTCATGCCTGGTTGGAGCAGAAGATCAGCAGTAAAGTCCCTCTCAGGGTCACAGTTGTACCTTTCTTCAGATGTAGAGAATTTCACTTCATTCTCTCCATCTGCTGCCATTATTTTGGCCCGATGTGGGTCCCAAGATTTGGAGCGATGACTCATTTGTTCTTTCCTCCCTGACCCTGAACTCTTGCGCTCTTTTACTTCTCGTCTTCTGTGCTCTCTGGTGGCGGGAATTCCATTCTCAGCTTCTTTGAGTGGATGTGTCTGGAAGGGGTTTTCAATGCGTTTCTTATAAAGAGATTTTCCCTCAACAGTTCCACCCTCTTCCACTCGAACTGGTTCATCAACAGGGATTTCCACTCTGAGCCGTGTAGGGATCAAATCCTCCCCCTCTGGATAATTGTCCGCACATATGGAAGCTTTATTCTTAACCCTCTCCTTATCCTTTTCCCTCTGCTTCTCTTTAGAGGAGTGGGTCCTCCTCTTGCTGCGAGAGGCCTTCTGAGCAGATCTTTTGCCTGCCCCTGCCTTAGATGAGTGATGATGCCTCAGTTTTGAAGATGCTAATATCTCAGTAGACATTCCCTTGTCAACTCCCTTATCATCTTTGTCAACACCCCTGTCCAACACTCTTTCCATCCCTCTCTCCCTTCTCTCCTCCAGCTTCTTCATGAGGACCGTGTGGCGTGTCAAATTGTCCACAGTTAGTTCAGGGTTGATGCGCTTGATGATTGCATGCTCCAGATCACGGGGTAAGTTGTTCAGGTCATCCTCATCTCTTACTGGCCACTCTTCTGGAGGGAACTGGCCTGAAAACGATGCATACTCCTTCTTTGGCTTCTCCTTTTTCCCTCCATTCCTCCGGAACAAACTGAGACCAAATCTCCTCCCTGGTTTATCTTTTTCTTTGCGGCCGGTGGCATTAGTAGTGGCCGTAGTTTTGCTGATCTCGCTTGCCTGACAATCTGCTGCTGTGGAGGTGGACTGATGTTGCACTGTGGGTTTGTGATCTAAAGGTCGCGGCCACTTTAAGCTTTTGCCTGTGCACTCACTTATGGACACTGAGACAGAATGCTGATCTGGGACAGTGGAGGGAGGGACAGTGGCTGTTACAGTCGTGGAGGTGACGTTAGTGGAAATTTGGAGAGGGCTAAAACAGCTGCAGGACTTGCAGTGGGCGACTGGGGGCGTTTGTGTGCTCTCAACACAGACATCGTTACTTAGCAGGTAAGTAATGGGAGGAGGTGAAGGAGGGTCATCTGCCGAAGCAGAAGTCCACCAGTTTTTCTCTCGGACCATGTTGTTGGTGATGAAATAGGTCTGAGGAGTGACGATGAAGTAGCCCTCGCCTGTGTGGTAAATCTTGCGTTCTTTGATCAGATTGCCTAAAGCATTATAGAGGATATCCTGAGTGGGGACAGTTATCCCTAAGACACAAAAAGAGGAAAGGGGATTAAGGACAAAAGAGAAGAAAGACTGATAATTCCATTTCTCTCATGCAAAGAAAATCAATAACTATGAAGCAACACCCAGCGGCCATTTAGCTTAGCCTAGAATAAATGCAGAAAACTGGCTCATGGCTTTCCTTGCTCTGTCCAATAAGCACCTTGAGAATCAGTACTAACCACAATATCTTATTTGCTTGTTTAATTAAAAAAAAAAAAAGTTTAAAACTGAGAAATTGTAGGTTTTGAGAGGATTAAAAGCCAGGCTGTTTTATGGAAGTTGCTGTGCTTTTCTAATGAATACTTAAACCAGAATAATAGAATTATAACTGTTTTGTCAATTTCTGAATGTATTAAACAAATGGGATAAATTAGAGATGCTGATAGGCTGATTTTATTATTTCTGAACACCCATTTCCAGTGTTTCAGTTAATGGCTGTAGCTGCAACAGACAAACATGTGTAGTATCACTGGACTTCATTTACTAACAGTGTGCACACACAAATCCGCGATTCATCAATATTTTTGTACTTGAGTTTATTTGGATTTTATGGACAAATTTTATGGACGTTTCTATATACCTCAAAGTGAAGTGCAGAAAGTGATGACGATGTTGTAAAAGCCAAGCGTACACCTCTAAGGTAGGAAAGCCACACAAACATTACCTGGATGAGTTTTGCTCATGTAGTTGACAAGTGACTCCTGACTGACAATGATCTGGGAAGAGTTCATTTCTGAGATGACAGAGCATAACACCTCAGCCAGGGGAATGAACTGGGACTGAGGAACTGGCGACATCTGCACTGGGGACAGGTCACCTGAAAAACACACAGACACACACACACACACACACACACACATGCTGATTACTGGGTGAAACAGGTGGGCCTGCTGCAGGAGACATAAACACACCTGGGACAGAGAGGTCTCTCTATGACTTGCACTGCCAGAGAAAACAACTCAAAGTACTGAAGTTGACATTCCTGTCCTAACCACCTCCTAAATCATGACCAAGGTGGTCTATTTATGTGAGTTATATGAACCATGCCTGACTGCTTTTGGAATTCCACTGGTAGTGGGATTGACCACAGAATTCCATTACTCCCACAGAAGTGACCACAGCTCTGCCTGCTGGGCAGATCAAATATCCTGCCCCCATATCATACAGCCCCACACATCTAGGAGCTGCCCCTAGACAAACATGTTACTAAAGCTGAGAGACACTTTGAAAAAGAGTCTTGGAAATATTGTTTCTGCAAAAATAGAATAAAATTCATTCTGTAAATGTACACTTCATATCACATCCAGCACAGACTTACAGTCTTTCTTTAATGTGCAAACAAACTGTGGGAATCTATTTAAAACCCCCCACAAAAGCTTTCAATCATAAAACTTTAAGCTAACCAGGCATTTTAGAAAACATTCAATATGAACTTTCACACATGGAGAAGCAACAATTTTTTTTGTGGAAAGACTATGGTAAAGCGAACAAGAGGGTTAGGATCATGTTGTGGGGACTCCACATATTTATAAAACTGGACTGAATGAAGGGAAAATGAATGCAGATTGGTCACCTCACTGGGTAACATAGACAAAAGACAAAAATGAGTTACTAGCACCGGCATAACGACAAGCAATCAAAGTGACACCCAAAGTTTCCATCTCAACCTGGGTTCTAGGAAGGGAAAAAAAGTTCTCCAAACAGGGCGCAAAGTGGCAGCCAAAACCAGAAGACATATCAGCAATGTTTACTTTGAGTGGGTGGTGAGTATTTATTATACAGTAAAGTTCAGATATATATGTTTAGGTTAAGAGCAGTGGTGGGTGGAGTTTGATGTGGTAATGATTAGGATGAGAATGTGGGGTTTGCTGCAGTGTGTAATTTACGACTTGCAAACTAATATAAAAGGGGAAAAAGAAATGCTTGCATTGCAATCTATAATATTGACATATTAATAACAATGTTGTCCCAACATAAATAATACAACCAAGCAGCCGACCAAGAGTCGAGATCCCACTGCTGATGAATGATTAGACTCTCTACCAATGAACAGCAGACACAAAGTCATGGACATAACCTTACCCACGGGACTGGAAAATTTGTTTTAGTTAATCATCTACACCACACTAGTGAAAGGTGTATTAAAAAAAAAAAAAACAGTTCATCACAAATGCAACTTGAGGCCTAACATGTAAACATGAGTAAATTTTTCACACACACGCACACACACACACACTAACTAATTAACATTCAGCTACATGATCATTTGGAGACTACTTGTGTTGACAACAGCATGTTGTGTGTAAATGTCACACTTGTATGACTGAGTGATTTCCCCATCAGCCCCGAGGCACTCATACAAAAGCGCTGCCAAGCTCACACTTGATGTAAGCTAAACATTTACAACCTTCACACTTGAACCACTTACGTCCGAGGCATGGAAAATATACAGCTAATCAAATATCTGCTATGGTAAAGAATGAGAAAACACATGCGTATTACATATACGCTGACAGATCCAGGCAGATTGACAAAAAAACTATTATTTGAAAAGGAACATGTAATCAGATCACTTGCTTTTCAGCTCTGCACATGCATTACGACCACAGAATGTTTTGACAGATTTCATATGGGGAAAAAGTGGCCCAATCAGAGAGTAAAATCTGCCAAATGGTCATTAAAGTATTCCAGTTTTAAATTATGCAAGATATGAAATTACATATTGGTACAATTACAACATTTCTTGCTTTCTTTGCATATATGAACAGATGAAACAGATGAAAAGTCTTTTATCTTAGGGTTAAGATAGAAGTAAAAAGGGGATAAAAAGTTTGAGTCCAGATGTTACAAATAAAATGATATCGGATTTACACAATTATCTGTTAGCAGTCAGTACACATCAAGCCCAATCTGAAGACTTGGAGCCCTGTCACCTGCCATAAAACTGTTTTAAATAGAAAAGCAGCAAATTTATTGGGGGGGGGGGGGGAACAACACCTAAAAATGTAGCCTTAAACAATTTTTAGCCACACAGATGAATAATAAGTAACTCTTGACACTACACCCTGGGTTGCTTTTCCTCTCTGAAATGTTTTAATCCTGTTTTTGAGTTCATTAAAAAAAAATATATATATATATATATATATATAAGGAATATTTCAACTTAAAAGAGTAACAGAACAACTTAATGGTGATAAGGTTCACAGACAGGAGTCTTTCTTTGGGTAACTGATCCTATGAGGGATTAAAAAAAAAAAAAAATCTGCCTTTCCCCAGCCGAGACAAGACATTAAGCTGTCTAAACCTCAGAGCGGATATCTCAGCAGCGTTCTCCCTGGGCAGTGAATTAGTGCTGCTGACTTAGCTCCCCATTGTTGTTAACTTCCTATAGGAATGTCTGGCAGGCTGTCCGCATAGAAACCGCTTACAAACACAGTCAACAGTCAAAATGTCAGCAAGGTTATGACAGAATCAGAGGAGTGGGAGCCAGATAATTAATGTCCCAATCACGGGGAATCGACTAACTAATCCTCTCTTTGCACAGAGGTAATTTCAGTAGATTGATTGTTGTCCTCTTGGATTGTGTCCTGGTCTAAAGCGTGATATCCTGTGGGACCCCTGTTAAAATGATTTGTCCTCTTAAAAGGGGTCAAATACACAAATATGTTCAGGCAACATGCTTCTTACATGCCATGGACTGTAGCATCAACTGCCTTGCAATGTAGGCGTGAGACAAGACCAAAAAATTAAATAAAATAAAAACACCTGTAGGAGTTCAATGGTGGGAAATGTTGTTGTAATGGAAGGACGGGGCTGGCTGAGGATTTGTGTTTATTGAGTCTTAGCAGGCATGACTGTCGGGGAGGTTCACTGTTGAAACCGCCTTCTCTCCAGGGGGAACGGACTTCTGTGCTGCTGTAATCCAAGACCAGGCCACCGACATTAAACCCTTTGTCATACACAGCATGAATACCCGGCTGGGTGCCATGGCAACCGCACCCTGTGCCACAAGGGTGAGAGAGGGAAAAAAAGCAGCTTGAGAATCAAAAAGAGGACGAGCTTTGTGTTAATGTGAGTTAAAAGAAGCAGCAGTTTAATATAACTGTGTAAATGTGGTAGTTCTACTCAGCTTGTATAAAATGTTGAATAATGGCTTCTTTGGCTCTCAAGGAGCTTTGTCAAATCTAAAGAATGGCCAAGATGATGACACCGCAATGCTATCAATAAAGTTTTTTTACAGGACTCTGAAAAACTATGTACAGCCTCACTGCTTCCATAGGAAGTAAGCGATATGGCAGACAGGTGCTGCTAATTAAATGCTCTTTATTAATGGATCATCAGCAACTGTGAGCACTTCTATAAAGGTTCTCAGCAGTTCACTAATCTGGAGCATTCGGGTGTGTTAACACAATGCAACAATCCTTCCAAGAGTGGACATCCCAGCAAACTCAGTGTCAGACAGTGCAAAGTTCAGAGAAACTGAAAAACATCTCAGAGTTTACAGGCCCCTGCTAACATGATAAATGTGAAAGTTCATGACAGTACAATTAGACAAAGGCTGAACAAGTATGGTGTGTTTGGAAGGGTTGCAAGGAGAAAACTGCTTCACTCTAAAAAAGAACATGGCAGCATGGCTTAGGTTTGCAAAGCTGCATGTCAACAAAGACTTCTGGAACAATGTCCTTTGGAAGGACAAGACCAAAGTGGAGATGTTTGGCCATAATGTACAGTGCCAGGTTTGGCAAGAACAACACAAACACCTCATATCAACTGTCAGCACAGTGGTGGAGGGGTGATGATTTGGGTTTGTTTAGCAGCCACAGGACCTGGGCACCTTGCAGTCATTGAATCAATCATGAACTTCTCTGTATACCAAAGTATTCTACAGTCAGATATGAGCCCATCTGTCCAACAGCTAAAACTTGGCTGAAACCGAGTCAAGCAAAAGGACAACGATCCCAGGCACAACAGCAAAACTGCAACAGAATGTCTGAAAAAGAAAAGAATCAAGGTGTTGCAATGGCTTAGTCAAAGTCTAGACCTCAACCTGATTGAGATGCTGTTGTGGGACCTGAAGAGAGTTGTGGATAAACAAATGCCCGCAAACCTCAATAAACTGAAGCAACACTGTAAAGAAGAGTGGGCCAAAATTCCTCCACAACAATGTGAGAGAATAAAGTTATACAGAAAACAATTCTGTATTTGCAGGACTGCACAGAGTCTGATGAAAACTCTTTTCCCCTTGAGTGTATATCTGCATGTACAATATAAAGACAATGAGTTTTTGGTACTGGAAACTTTCTGATTTCCATTTGTAGTTCAGTTGAATGCAGGAAAACAACTGACATTGGATCACATTATTTTTCATTTATAAGAATTATCTGCAGGAATGGAAATCGTGGATAGCCCAGAATGCTCCGCTGGGTTAATCCCCAAAGGGGAAGTGAGCAGACTGGCCAGTGGATTCCCAGGCTGCATTATGGCAAATGTTGGATCCAGTGCATTCAGAGCTTGACCCATACTAAAGGCTGCAGGTCATGATATTGGAGTCTGTGATACTTACTTCTTACAAAGTTATGGAAGTACAATACTAAAGTAAAGCATTAACTTGTGATGCACAGTTATATGTATACAAATATGCAAAGAGGAAAAAAAAAACAGTTTAAGCAATATTATATTTATCATTTCTATCTTGTTCCTATAGGAACAGGAGCAGGAGTTTCTTTCTTAATACATAACTCCTATGCTGGTTTGTATTAAAATAACTTGAACTTAAAAGATCATTGTGATTTTATATAACTGGCTCGATTTTTAAATTTTTTTTGTCATTAACAGCATTAACCATATTAAAATAAAGCGACAAAGTCCACGCTACGCTTTTTGCCCCATGCAAAGCTAAAAAACGTTCTTCCAGTGTCATAAGTTTTCCATGTGAGAATAAAGTGCTGCCTGGGGAACAAAATGAAAAATATCTGAAGCTGACTGTTCATATTGCAGCAATGACTGGCAGAGACCTTCTCTCCTCTATCCCCACAGGGATCCTTTTGGCGGCTGACACTGATCAATACCACATGTATTCACATGGCTCACATGTTGTTAGCAGACCTTAGAGTCGCTTGAGTCCCATTTCACATGTGATTGCATTACCTTAAGTCTCCTGGAATAAAATCCTGCACCACACTGGAGTACATACTGCAGACCTTCCATAAATTACACTGTCGTCAAACTATCTCTAAATTATATTTGCTGAACACAGAGAAGCCAAAAATCTTCCAGTTGTGTGTGATAACACTCATTAAACTAGGGGGCATTTAAAGTCCAGCAGCAACACAAAGCCCAGAGGTGTTCATGGACTTCCCAATCAGTGGACATACCATAAATTTACAGAAGAATTCAAAGGCTAGAAGCACTCAATCTTTATGAAACTCACTTTGATACTAAAATGCAACATACAGGTCTAATATGATTAAACATGTTGCTTTCTGCAAATGATCACAAATATGCACAGACAATAGAGCCCAAGCATATTCAGACACACACACAGTGAAGCAAAACAAACAAACAAAAAAGCCTCACAACAGCTGGAGCTGATGGAGCATTATCATTTCATATTTCAACCATTTTGCTGACATTTTAATATCCAATGATATTTTGCCAAGAAGTGCAACACCAGCAAAGTCTTCCGTTCCCTGATCATTACCAGCTCTTGTTAACAAAAAACATGTGATGTACTGGCTTTAATTTATGCCTTGAAACAGAAAAACAAGATTCCTGTAAATATAAACAGACTGCACATTAATGTAAAATATTGGTTGTCCCTCTACTGAACACAGTTTGATGGTACATGCTGAAAATTATTCAACATCATTTACAGATTCACTGTGGGCTATTTTATTGCCAAAAGCCCCAGTACAAGATATTTTTTCATTGGGCAGCAGTGTACAAAACAACAGAGAAAAATTTTAAAGACAGCAATCAAAACATCAGAAAATCTTCCAAAAACGATAACAAATTATGAAACAAAGAACCGAATACCAAAAAAACGCTTAAAACATATTTACATGCTCTTGGGCAAATGGTGTTCTGTAGAGGGTTAAAATCCTGTATGCCCATTAGTCACACTGTTGCTGGGACTGTGGTGATGTGGTTGGACCACCACTTAGGTCTAGACTGAAATATCTCAATAACTCTTGAATGGATTACCATGAAATCTGAGGCTAAATGTGCAGATTTTAGACTTTTCCCTAGTGCCATCATTTAGTGAATGTCTGGAGCTTTTAGTGAAATATTTGAACAATGATAGGATGGTTTGGTACATAATGTCCAAGCAGCAACTTTTCTTCAAACACTAAAATTTCAGCTTGTTCAGGTCTTTGTCTGCACAAATATTTGAAAACTAATCACAGTCCCATCAGCCTCAGCTATATTTATGTTTTCTGCTACTGTGCAGCTGTTAAGAGTTAAACTAGGAAGGTAAGCATCACATTTATTAAACATTAGCAAATTAGCTTTGTTTTTTCTACTGTAACATAATGTATGCTAATGATAATGTTTAGCTCTGTCTCACAGCACTGGGCTGTAAGCTCTTTGTTTAACACCAAACAACAATTTCAAGGGCTGAAAACCCAAAATTCCCCTAAACTGTAGTTCCTTGAATGGCCACTCGAGGCTTCCTCCAAAAGCAAATAAACTATAGATGGACTACCATGTTAAAATACCCAGTTTTATCACTGAAATTATACATGTCTATAGTCTTCTATAGGAAATATGTTTTGTCTTTAAAAATAATGAAATCTGTCCTTTGTAGTCACTGTATGGTTTATGGGTGTGAATTTTTATATGACTCAGCTGCTTGAATTTCATTGCCACTGAGTAATTAGCAGGCCTGTTTCTGTCCAATGCACCGTACAGTTGCAGCTTGCAAATGGCTCAGTCACACTGGAATAAAAATAAGACAGCAACCTCCTTGTTAAAATAAATGAATAAAATTGGTGATTGCCCAGTACCTGTCTTGAATTGCCAAGTAATTTACAAACACGGACAGATTGCCAACACAATTTGAGTCAGCCTGTGCTGATCAGTGCAACTCATTTGTGATGTGTCTCTTTGCAGTAGGGGGCTTGACTCAACTGTTTGCCAACAGGTTGCATTCCATAGCCAGGTTTGATAGCATTGGCTCATAATTTAGCACTCCAGCCTCATAAATAAATATTGTCACTTCTGGCTCAAAAATCAAGATTTCAACAGGTAAAAGGGCAAATTTAGCAAACCAATGAGTTAGGTAATGGTTACCAAGGCCATCTTTTATATACAGTCTATAATTTACACATGCATTCACAAACTATCATTAGGTGATACAGAGGTGATGATTATTCCATCATATGTGGATGGTCTAACATCCACAGATTACAGACCACAAAACCATGCAATAAAAAAGCTGCACAACATAGGACCTAGTCTAGTATTGTCCTAAAGAAATACTAAATGTTTCAACACTGTTGTGTCTTAATAAGATGAATACACAGTTGGACTGAAATGTTAGTGTGTTTCCACAATTCTGCAACTGCTAATTACTCCGTGTGCACCAATCCCTTCCCTCCTGAACATGTTCTGTCATTGAGTTGAGAGGCACCCAATTCAGCAGCATTATGCTGACACTAATATTGACCTTTCACCTTCGTGCTGCTGCAGGTAAGATTTTACTAAAACTTTAGGTTTGATTTAGACAATCCCTCATTCAGGAGCCCCCTAGGAACACATACCACTCACAGACGCCCACCATCTTATCTCATCCTTCTATCGTCTAATCTTATAGGCTCCAGTAGGCAAACAGGATAATCTTCTCTCTCCCTCATTAAAGACACACTGCATGCCATTCAAAATGATCTCAAGGCCTGCCCAAACAGACCAAAGTCACTCCTTATCTTCCCCTCAACTGAATCAGTTTAAACTACGTGCTTCACAAAAGCTGCAAACCATACATGCAAGATTCAGTCAAGTCTCTGATGAGACAATGTCAAACATTTTGTCAGATTTGTAATTCATGTCCTAAATCCTTCTCAATCCCATGACCAGTTCCCTTTGTCCTTGAGATTTTGGACAAGCAGGCCTCCATGACCCCACCCTTGCCTTCCTTCCTTCCTATATATGTGAGTGTGTTGAGTGTGTACTACACTTTTTAAAATGCTTTATGAGTTTGTGACTTTAACTCCCATCAGAGCACAGACGTGGGCGTTGCAGTTAAATGGCCCAATAAACTCAGTGAAAAGATCCCTTCAGAAAGCAATCACAGCCCAAATGTCCCAGCAATGAAACCTCTCCCAGTGTGACAACACTGCTCTTTCACCCTGAAAGCCCTTTGAGAAGTACAGCAAAAAAATATAGTTGTAGAATTTGCTTTACAATTACTGTACATTAGCTTCCTGTATCTAACACATCAATAACCAATAAAATATAAAGGCTGAGCCATTGGCGATTTTACAGCTTTATTGATTGATTCCTAACAATAAAACCTGCATTTCTACTCAAACTTGAGGTGCATTAGGTAAATATTTAATCTGACCAGTTCACAGTTCAGCATCACAGAGCACAGGTGTTTAAATATTAAGTGAGGCATCGAGGTGGGAGGGAAAAGAGTAAAATCTGACTGTGTCGTCTTTGCTTGAGAAAGTGTGTTTTTTGATAGATTAAAATGGTAATTTGGGCCTATTGTCGGCATATTAGCAATGCTACATCTAAAAAAAACAAACAGCTGAAACAGATAAGTCACATCGTGACTACAGAAAATAGCTAAAACAATGAGCACTGGAGAGAAACCCAGGCTGGGTTTGTGTTGATCCACGTCACCATAGAAACCTTTACTGTGGCAGCGACCTGCCACATCCAATACGGAGACAAAGAAAAAGAAGAAACAACAGCCAAAGTGTTGCTTCTATAATAGCCACAGCCTTGAGATGCAGTTTGCCAAACCAGTCCTTTGATATTTAATGTATGTTGGCAAGAAAGCATAAACAGGCTGTGACTAAGCTCCTCAAACTGTCATTCAGAGGGCTCAAAAGATCTACAGGTCTATAGTTGGTCACCACAAATCTTAGTTGCAAATCCCTGCGGCTGTAATGATATTAAATAATGCTTTTACCATGTGATTCACAATAAGAACAATTGGAAAAACAATCCAGCCCATAAAAGTGACCTGGCACTGAGCGAGTGAGCAGAAACCCCGTCATCATGTTCTTGTGAAATGGTAAACACACCTGACCAGGTGTTTAACAGCAGACCTGAAAGAATGCTAAAATAAACAGGGCTTTATTTTATAACAAAAAGTCTTCAGTGTAACATGAGTTCAGTTCATGGTAATGCCACCAGACAGAATTAAAGCACAACTTTACCGACACTTTATTTTCTCGACTTTTTACTTCATACCTCTTCAGACTAAGTGGACCACACTGCGACGTTTCTGTTTCTCGTCTGCTTTCATGAACATGAACATTACCCACAGAGTCTGCCAGAGTCATTTCTGTACCGCAGTACCTTTCCTTTGTTCTTGAATGTATAAAAATTAGTCCTCTGCAGTGTCTCAAGCCAAACTGGTCACAATCTCCTGAGAAACTATTCATCTCGGCTTTGTGCCAGCCCACATCTGATGCATTCAAGGCAAAACTATTACATTTCCTTTTAATAGAAAGTGCACAGTTAAAGAAGCATTCCAGAGATTATTGTTGCACTTTAAAAGGGGATTTTTTTTTCCATCTCAAAAGAATGGTTACAATTACTTATACATATGCTGACATACTCTCTTGTGCAAATGACACGTCAGGGTTCAAGAGCTAGGTCAGCGCCATTTTATAAAACACACCTATACTATATTGTTACAATGAAAATGACAAGGTTTAATTAGTTTTTCTAATCTATTTCTTGCCAGTCAAGAAAGCCTTAAAAGCTTTTAATTTCATAAAAATTGCACACTATCCTCAAAAGATTATCATTCATAATTGTAGTAAGAACCCAATGGATTCTCTGGGTGCTCCTGATATTCTTTATGAACCCGTTTAGCCTGATGATTATTAGGTTACTCCTGCAGAGTGGCACAAAACCAGACCAGTCCTAATTTGCTACAGCTGATAATGGTACCAAATACCACCACTAAAAAACATCCTAAAATACCTTTAAAATATTCGAGGCTGCCAAAGGTGATAATTACCCTACAAAAAAGAAAAGAGAAATCACAGTGAGTCCAAAAAGCCTTTACTGAATTAGCTTTGGTGTAAAATGTTATAGACTGCACAGTTGAACAAAAGGAAAAAACATACACTGAATCACTTTGTAATTTAATTCTGAGACTGATAAAAAAAAAAAAAATCAATATATGCATATATATTTAATTAAAGAGCTGATTTCTTCAACATAAGACAAAACGTCAGGCCTTAAGCCGGATGTCCACCTGACCATCTGATTAGCTTGTCCTCAAAGTAAATGCACTCACTGAGGAATGCATAAGAAAAAAAATTAATATTTAACCCTGAGGTAGTAATGCAACTAAGAGGCAAAAAAGGTAGTTTAGCTCCTAATATTATACTTTTTTCTGTATTGAAGGGCATGGATGGCTTCCGGTGTTCTCAGAGTAGGAAAAGAAAAAAAAAAAAAAAAAAAAGGAAATCCTATCTTCTCCATGTATCAGTCTGGCTTTGCATCAAAACAAACATAGCACCACCTCAGCCACTACCTTATGTTGAACCTCTGCTGGAGAAAATCAAAGACACTGCTGTGGTGTTTGCTGATCCTTAACTAGCAGCTGATTGAGTTACTGATTCACAGATGTTTTTCAGACTTTTGGGATCTGATCCAGCTGTGTGAGGCTGGTTTGGCAACTAGTTTGCCTGGAACTGTGAAAAGTGTTCCACATGTGGTCTGTTTTGTGTTTAATAAAAGGTGTTCCCCAAGGTTCAGTCTTAGGCCTCTTCTTATTCAGCATTACACTCTTAATAACTAATTTTAAAGACCTGTACAGTATATTGCAATGCATTTTTATGACACTACGCCAAGCTTGGGGCTCAAAAAAAAAAAAAAAAAAAAAAAAAAAAAAAGGAGGCCCTAAATCTCCAGTTTATCTTCCTGAAAGATCTGCATATTTTCATTCCTACTACATGCATGTGGCATTTCTCCACTGACGCCCCACCACCAAAACATACATATGCAGCATTGAGGAGTGTTTTCAGCAGATCCACACACATTAATCGTGAGTGATAGTAGTCATTGGTTGCAGATGAAACCCATTTCCTCTCGTTTAAACGGAGCTGAAGGTGCAGCAGATTCCTGTGTTTATTATCCCAGTATTTGGAGCAAAGCTCCTGTCCACTATCTGCCATGTGATCCATCACTCCTTAATGCCCTAAAAATGGTCAGCTCTGTCGTGATTTCTTGGAAGTATCCTTCACTTTTGAAATATAATAACACAGCACCTTGCTATTACTGAACCAATGTTAGCATACCTTTGCATTTATCACTGCTACATGAAGCAAAGAAAACATCCTGTCAGGAAACTGGACATTAATAGTAATACCAACTTTAATGCAATGTAGTCTGGCCCATTTGTCTGACCAGAGAGCGAATAAAGATAACTCCGCAGAGGGAAACCTAAGCTGTCACTGACAGGGTGCATAAGCTCAGGGATAGAGAGGAAACTCCTTAGCTATTATTATTGGCATTGGTCCACTCAGCCGCCACGGGTGAGCCCAGTGTTTGGGTCGATGCAGAGGCTGATATGCCTGATTCGTGCTGGGGTTAGCTTCCTGCTTAATGGGAAAGGATGTAGCAAACAAATGATGTGCCAGGGTTGCATGCACATGCAGTCCCTCACATACGTGGAGGGTCACTTCTGAGAATATAGGTCAAGGTTTCTGAATTATTTGCTAAGTTATTTTTGCAACCACAGGAAACAGAAAAGAAAAAGACATTCTAGATAAATTCAGAGACAAAACCTGGCGAAAAGCAAAGTAAAATACAATAAAAGTGAAACATGTATAAGACTGCAGCCCAATGATCTTATGCTAACAATACACTACAAAGGAATTGAAAACTTCAAAAACATGCACATAAATCACAGAAGCATCTTTCATTTTACAATTTGATTAATCTCCCCTTAAACTAGCTGTGGTTTCTAATAGTCATATAACTAGTTAAACTAGTTATATGAATGAAGGGCACTTAAAGGCTGCATTTACCACCATTGCCCCAGAATTTTAATGGTTTTTTCCTTTGTCCATACTCTAGTTCGCCACCAAACAGCACCTACAACATGCCTCAGCTCTCATCTTGGAATGAGGTCTTCTCTGAACTGCCAAACCAACATTTAAGTCAGGCCTTACAACATCCACACCACTGGGCGGTAACTGATTAGTATATGGTTTCCTTTAAATACACACACCTCTGTTTTTGTGAGAGCACAACCACCGTCATACACCTAAGTTTGAAAGACGACGGTACATATAATAAGGGAGCAGAAGCATCATCTCTAACCAATATTTTTGGAGGGCATCTCAGATGATAGTTAAATATACTTCATAAATCATAAGCAGTTTCCTCAGTAAAGACACATGCATTTAGATGTGCTTCAGGAGGCTCCAACAGGTACCAAGGGTTGATCCAGTAAGCTCAATTAAGTCAGCTAAAAACAGAAGTTCCAACTTGATGGAATATATTGATTTAAAAAACTGAATAGCTGGATAGAAGTAATATGATCACCTGACACTGAAATAGTGAGCTTAATGTAATTTAAAATATTATAAACAGCAATAATATTAGCAGTAATATGGATACAAACATGACAAAAGCAATCTCGACATTTCCATTCACAAGTGCACATTTGTAACACGGTGCGTAAAATGTTGAGATGTAAGCAGAACCGCAGTAAGCGAGGAACACCTGGATACTGTTTTGATGTGTGTTTCTTTCTATAAAACCCTCTGAAGCTAAATAACCCCGAGGTAGCTTGTTAGCAAGAAGGCTGTAACCTTTAACCTGTGCTGCTTAGTTAGGACAGGGTGGGCCATTTAGGGACGGGCAAGGGGGTGTCATGGCTAATAAGCTAACATCTGGAAGAGTTATGACTATTAGTGGAGCGCTTTGAGACGCTGACAAAATACCCCCATGAAAGGAGAAACCCCTGGTGTGAAAATATAACACCTTCAAGTGTATAGTAAAGAGCAGAAATGAAGCTTGCTGAGCTGCAAGCTCAGGAAATGATCTCAAGAGTAAATGAAGCATTTCAGGAATGCTTCACCACCTCATGGTATGGCAAGTTAAATGAAACATACCATTAAAAAAAAAGAAAAAAAAGAAACTTGGCTTAAAAAGAGCAGCAAAAGTCGTGCCCCACAGTGCTCCAAGAATTACACTGAAGGAGGCATACGGTATGTCCTACAAAAGTTGTGATTTCAGCGATAAAAGTGAGAAGACTTGTTCATGTCCACATTCAAAGGGCAGTTTACAGAGACTGACTGCAGAAAGGATACAGAACACCTCATTACACCAGCGGCTTACTCTATATAAATGTTTCAGCTCGTCGATACATGCTCATCCTGCTGCAGGGACAAAAGTGACACTCTAAATAATGCAGAACCAGCTAACAGTCATTACCGAGCCTCTGGTTTCAAAGGGAGAGCTGGAGTGGTTCACCACTGTGAATTTAAGCCTTTGGGGAAATATGCAGCTTTTTTTATTTTTTAAAGTCTGCTGACAAGATGTTCGGAATATTTTTATGTGGAATAAGAAGCTAAAATTGGATTAAAGTAACAGATGGAATTGTTTGGAAAGAATGCCTTTTCACCCTTTTATTGAGAGTTAGATAAGACTTTCTTACTTTTAATTATGGAGCAAGAGTGGGGAGGAGCAAGTCTGCCCTCACTAAAGTTTCTAAATATTCCTACGAGCACCCACAAATTTCACAAATGAATACACTTGTTTATTTAATCTGGACAGTCTCAGGCTGCTTCAAGTCTTTATGCAAATCAAGCTAAATGACTCCCACCTCCAGCTCCATAGTTAAAGCAACATGAAGGCACGATAAAACTAATCATCTGACACTCTGCAATAAAGAGAACAAGCACATCTAACGCAGAGTAGACATTTTCCTTTAAGAAAACATATTGATTGCAAGTAAACAGTCTCATAGAAAAACAAGCTGATGTATTTCCAGTTCACCTGTTACCAGTCTATGGTGCTTTATCTATGTGTTACATATATAACACCTGGATAAAGCACCATACATAAGCTGGGTGTGGTTTTTACTAACAATCAGCAGCCCTGATAACAGTGGTGTTCTGTTTAACAAGCTTTTTTTTTTTTTTTTTTAAATTTGCACTTCATATAGTATACTACTGGTACTGTAACGGCACTACATTTGGAGTAAGATAAATCCTTTCTGTAGAAAGGATGTAATCTCTACTCACACTGATCATAAGTGAGATGGTTTTACAGTGGTACTATCCTACAGGAGGACACTGGATGAAGAATAAGAAAACACCCTGCAGAAATGAATTAGTTGAAGCAGAGAACCCCAGTTCCGCTGGGACCCGTTTCTCATAATAATAACAACAAGGCCAGTTCATACCAACTTCTCACACTGATTGTTTACCTCGGCCTAACCTCACCACAATCCCTTTTCTCCGCCAAGCCTCCCTGCTTCTGGCACGGCTCCTTTCCTGTGTATCTGCCTTCAGAAGGAAGGGTGATGACCACAAACCAATCTGTCTGCAATCATTACAGATAACCAGACAGGATCAGTGGGGAGTTTGCACAAATTAGTTAAAGTGGTTTATCTCATCCGTGTCTCTTTTTAGACAATGTTAACTAACTTTACCAACATCTGGTTAGCTTCATCTGAGCATCTCTTAAATTAGGCGTTCCTTTAAACAAAAAAAAAAAAAAAAAAAAAAAACTTCCTCACTGCAATAAAGTCACATCTCAACCTTCCTCTGACCTGAGAAAAGGAATAGGGCTATTTGAAATTCACTGTAGCCCATAACTCAAAACATTTCTGTTTTCTAGCTGACATATTTATATCAGGACAATGTCAAGGCCTTAAGTCCATGCCTGATATCAATCTAGGAGTCTGACTTCCACAGTCCCTCACTGGCCATGAAACGGAGGGACATTAATCCTGGGTAACAGAAAAGCGGCTGTGGTCGGCAGGCAGTCGCTCAGTGATTCACTGCTGACCAGTTCTCAGTGAGAAGACCGTAAAGCAGGCTCTGACAGCCCGCCAGCGCTGATTTCCATACAAATTGCTGCGGTGTGAGGAGAAGGATTTGTTAAGGAGAGGGAGGTGGTGTTTCCACACACATAGATGTGTTTGCTTACAAGTTTCTGTTGTGAAGCACACACTCAAATGTGAGCTCATGCATGAGTGTGCACACCTTAGAGCTGACTCCGTGCATAACAATAAGTGCACCATCACCTTTGGCCCATGTGTTGCTTGTTTCTCTGCTGAGTCGAAGCTCAGGGCCAGAAAGGGTCGCACAGTGGGATGGTATGTCAGCCTCCACCCTCTCCCCCTCAGTCACTCCACGCACTCCTGGGGTCTCCCCATGTGTGGTCTCTTCCTCCCCTTCACATTCCTTCATTTGCTTGTCTGTGCACTGCTCAGTCTCGCAGAGCTGACAAACTGATACAAAGTCAGCAGGTAGACAGCAGCAAGGCGCACATCCAGACAAAAGACACTGCTCTGAAGACAGACTGTGAAACTGCAGCCAGGAGGTTGCTCAGAGCTAATGTGCGTGTTGCTGGGACACTGGACAACCAAGAACAGCCTTCAGTCTAAAGATCTGGGAAAAAAAAAAAACAAATTCTACAGCCTTTGCAGATTTTACATTTTATGTAGTAATTGCATAATTTTTGAGTGGACCAGAGAAAGCATTGGTTCCCACACATTTTATTTGCAACAAGCCACAGTTTAAAGTAAGAAGAAAAAAAACAAACAAAAAAAAACAATGTGAGCGTATCTCTTGAGGATATTGCCATTAGCTCTAAAATCCACAGGAGGTTGTCATTTTCTCCGGGGGTCGGTGCTGTCAGACATTTACAGCCCATGAGATCATGCTATAGGGGGCTGCACAAAGGTTTCTGTCCCATTTCCATTGTTTCTGTGTCGCTATATGCCGCTCTAAAGCACAGCCGGAGAAGAGGGGCAATTAGGAGCAATTACAGGGAGGTTTGTTAACAAGGAGGGGTAAACATATCACTGTGTCAATAACAGAGGAAGGAATGATTTGGCGTGCAGTCCCCTCAGACTGAGGGGTTCGTTAGAAACATAATCCTTCAAGCACTGAACAGATGTGGCTTCAGCAGTGATGCAAGTAGTGAAGCAGGCAACATTTCACTTTGGTCTCTTTGTAAGTGTTACCAAATTCTAAAACAGGTGATAGTGTGTCACATTTTGGTCTTTCTTGTTGTCACTTGATTTGCAAATCCTAAAATAATCCAAATTCCACTTTTACTGCTACAGTTTGTGGTCAATGAGAAGAAGAAAAAACTAAGAAGAAGCAAGAGTGAAGTTTCACTCTGCCAGCTCTGTGTCAGTCACAGTTTATAGCTTTCACACATTTCTCCTAGAGTGGTAAACGTGTTGTTGATGGTATTACAATAAGAGTCCTTGTAAAGAAAACAACACCTTGTGCTATTACATGAATAGTAGCTGTTCGGTGTGCTGATTGATTCCTATCACCTTATTTGCATTGCAAACGGGACACTGGCTTACACACGCCCTCTGTTGCTTCTGCTGCATGGACTGAAAAGTTCCTTAATACTTTAAAATACAGTTAGTGGACATTTCATTCACATACCGACAGCTTTAATGATAAATCCCTTCGGTGACCTCAGAGCCCTGCGCATCCACGCTTCCCTCAGCACCTCCAAGTTGTTTGCGTTGCCTTGAATGAAAAGCACCAAGTTTTCCATCCATCCCTGAAAGTGCACTTCAGCTATAGCCCTGACCAGTCTCTTATTCCAGAAACTGCGCGAGTTTTGCGCTTTGAAGTCCTCGAAAATCTCCTGACCACTCGCGGTATTGGCGTTGAGCTTGCCTCCGCCGGCGCGCACGCTCTCCTCGTCCGGGCAGAAAACTACAGCCAAAGAAGCCGCGGAGAGTTGGACAAGTCGCTGCTGGTGAGACATTTCAAAGGCTTTTTAGCGGCTCCGGAGATTCTCGAAATAAAAAAACGCACTCGTTAAAAGAAATTTCTCCCATCCAAAAGTCCAAGTAAACACCGAGGTTTGCCACGCATTCCTCCGGTGTGCGTCTGAAACCTGCAATGTGTGAACCCGAGGCGCAGAGGACGTCCGACTGGTTTCTCTCGGCTTCCAGCGAAACGAGTGACGGCGGCAGAAAGGAGGAGGACTCACCAGCCTGTCGCTGCTGCTGCTGCTCCTGCTGCTGTTGCTGGGACATACAGGTGGACCTCCCACCGACTGCTCACAGGTGTGTGCGTGTATTTTTTTTAATTTTTTTTATTTTGCTTGCCAAATGAAGCTTATCAAAAATAATATGTCAGGCTCTTCCCAAGCAGTATGGAGGAAGATTTACCTGCAGTACTGCAAAGAGAAAGAAGCCACTTCAGCAAAATACTACATGGACTATTTGACATTTTACATTTCCCCTACCCTCTCTTTTGCATTTGATATTCTAGTTTTTCATAAAACTGTTAATCAATAAAAAGATTTCCAAAAGAGAAGTTTCTCCAATGCTTTTCATATATTTTACTACAGCAAACTGTCCAAAAAAGAACCTGTAAGTTTCAACACAAGTACAAGCCCTACCTGGCAACACAGAGGCCTCTCCTGCTCACAAAACTGCCTTCAAACAAGTTTTTTTTTTTTTCTTTGAGTGATTTGTTATTCATTCGTATTAGATTACTTTAATTCCATCCTCACAGCAAATTACTGCCACATATAACTCAGACACTGATGCCAGAGCAAACTTTTTTATGTGGCAAACAATGTGTGGATCTCATTGAAAGCTGAGTTTCACAACAATGACTTTGATTAAAGTGCATGAGCCTCCGCCACAGGGTACATTTGCCACTGAAATGAGAACCATACCATCCTGTGCTCTAAAAAGAAGGACCCCATTAGGCCCGGCTTTTACTGAAGCTCTAAGAGGCAGAGTCTGAAGCACAGACAGAAAGCCACCTCATATATCACAGTCTCAAAAGGCCTGTAGTTTAGTTTCAGGAGCATTCAGGCCCCCAAAAGGCCGGGGGCCACTCTAGCTCAGTGTGGTATTAGAACTCATGCAGGAACAGGATATTACACTTCCTCTGTACATGAAAAGAATACATCACCTCAACCAGCACAGGGTGAATTGTGTGCAGTCTGTCTCAAGGAAACCGAGTTGAGTGAAGTCAGAGGCTAAGAGAGAAAACGAGCAAAGATAATTTGTGGGATTAAAGATTTACGTCACTTCATAATCATTTAAACATAAGTAGTTAGATCAGATTTTGCTGTCATTACGTGCAGTGCAGCAAGACTGTGCAGTGCAGCAACACACTGGTGCCTCTCTGTGTGGAGTTTGCATGTGCTCCCTGTGCCTGCACTGGCTTCTTCCAGCTTCCTCCCACAGTCCAAACACATGCATATTAGGTATGAATGTATGGATGAGAGTCTTGTAGTCAAAACTGCTTTGAGAGGTTAATAAGACTAGAAAAGCACCTTGTAAACTGGTCCATTTCTAACTTTATTTAAATTCTAAAGGAAATCCTTGAGATAGAACATGTGTGAGGTTGATTTTTGTGGAAATCAGTTTGAAAAAAAATTAAATCTTTGGTTCGGATATATTAGATATTCTGGCGAGATTATATCTCTTGGCTGACCTGGGAACACCTCGGGGTCCCCCCGAATGTGCTGGGGAGAGCGAGGTCTGGGCTTCTCTGCTTAGGCTGCTGCCCCCTACAACCCGGCCCTGGATAAGCGGAAGAAAATGGATGGTTTAGATATTCCACTCAATAAAAACAATAGACAGTATGTTAAAAATAGTCATAGCCACCGTCACTTAACCCATTTTAAAGTTTGTCATCTTCGTGTTCACCCTCTGGGGTTTTCAGGAGGCACATGTGACTGTGTTTAGACAAAAAGATCGAGTGCTAAATAATCAACTAAATAATCAACTACATGGAAAAAGTGGAACACAGTTTTTGTGGACAGACTGTAGGGCTAACTAAGTGATGTTGCTAGCCTAACTGCACAACCACACAAAGACAATTGAGAGTTCAGTGACTCAAATTACCTGCGGTAATGCCTAGAGGTCAGTTACAGGCCTGATTCTCAGAGCAACTGCATAACTTTAGCCCTTAATGCAAATTGGAAGGTTAAGTAAATTACTCCCCATCCCCCACCCCCACTACAGTTCGTACCGGCCTCTAAACATCTTTATTTCAGCTTTAAACTTGGGCAGCTTAACATGGAAATCTGTGGGGATCGAGTGACTCCACAGAGCACCTTTAAAGCTATTTTAAAGAAAGCAGAATACCACCACATATTCAATCTGGTTACCTTAGAGCACATATTATGGTGCAGTTGTTGCACTTTTGTGCTGTGCAATCAGGTGCTGGCTGAAGATAGGAATTATCAAACTTCTCATCTGTTAAGAAGTCTGAACTGAATTAGTGAATGACCATAACTCAGGAAATGCTGTTTCCTGTTTTTTTTATTTATCAATTTTTGCATGGTTTTTGCTTTTGCACTCTTTTCATTATTCGCACATTTCTTTTTACTAAAAATACTTTGACCCCCCCCCCCCCCCCCCCCCCCAACACAAAGCTTTTGTCATGACATGGAAGTCTGCAGAAATGCTATCATTGTTTGATAATGTTAACATCCTCCGGATAAAAACTTTGTCACGCACTGTTAAATCTGAGCACTGACAATAGGAGGTGACCTGCTGTCTGGATCCACATTCAAAATCTGCTGGCCTCTTTCTTCTGAATGTTTAGTCTTCTGGTGGGACTGATTATTGTGAAGCAAAGTTCACCAAGTGGCCATAATGACGTGAAATTCTGCACTCCGACCTCTGATTTTTAATTAGCATACACATGTCTCCCTCCTGCTGTGCACTGAAGCAATTTCAAAGTAGTATCAGGTGTCTCTGAGGGGCCAGCGACCTTTGCGTGATCAGTGTATATTTCTGAATATGATAATTTCAATGAACCACAATCCTGAACTCAAAGTTTGTGTCTGTATATACAAACTAAAACATCTGGTCCTGCTAAAGGAGCTTGGCTCTCGAACCATTATCTGACTAAAACGGCCCCAGAACGCTTTTCCTGAACCCCTGTGCCAAGAATAAATATGACCCAAAGCAACAGCAGAGCTCCTGCACATGTGCCAATATGTATGTACCATCTGCATCAGGCAAGCCTTCGTTTTCATAAGGCATACATGTGTTTTAGAGGGTGCGTCACCTCTTTGTTAGGGTAGGATGACAGTGAGGCATTTGGTCATTACGGGCAAAACAGAAAGGGTCCGTTCCACATCACATGGTGGAGGTCAGAGTTCATTTGAGGGTCAGGTGGAGACCATTTGTTTAGTGACCTGTGTGGCTTAGTGACCTGTGTGGCACTTTCCACATGAAACAAGTACGATAGAGTGTGTTAAACTTAAAGGTGCAGGTAAATCTAAGCTAACCCCCTCAGTGTTCGTGCTCAGACATGAGTGTATTTGCTTCTCATTTTTTTCTAAATGTACTTGTAAAAATTTCTGCATGAGAGCAAAGATAATTTTCCATATTGTCAAGCTACTTTTCAAAGAGCATCCAGGTGAAACTCTGCCGAGGATGCTTCTTAATATTTTCTTAGATCAAAAATGAACTTCCTTCATCAGTCCTGCTTGTTAAGATCTTTTTTTTTTTTTCCAAACGCATCTCTTTTAATCTTTATGCCTGAATGAACATGTCTCAGCATCAGTTGTGGTACTCTGTTATTACAATTTCATTATTTCAGCACTCTGCCATCACAACAGAGATCAAAGTGGGGGAAGGCTGCTTTTTGTTCAGTCTCCACCGTGTGTGTAGAGACATTTAAGACAGTAATGTAGGCCTGTGCACACTCGAGAGCTTCTGAGCACAAATCAATGCACATCTTAAGTGAAACCTGCAAGACAGACTTCCTTCATAGAGTTAGTAGTCAGCCAGACATACGTAATAATAGTAGTTTTGCCATAAAACATGATTACTTAAGTCGGGACTATAATTGAGTCATGTTGTTTTAATAAGTCTAGGACAGCGAGAGAATCCAGCAAAGCACTTTGTCTGCAGGGGAGGACTGCTTTTATACTCCTCTTAGAAGATATTTTGACTTTAAAAGACACATTTAAAGTTACTCTGAGCCCTGTGTAAAGTGTTAGAAGGTGGTGAGTGATGACTTACACATACACACACACACACACACACACACACACAAAGACCCTGCGGACATGCTGAAGATCACAACCATGTGAGAGACATCTATAGCTGCACTTTGAGGTTGTACGAGAGTAAGTGTGGGTTGGTTTGGTTTAGTCTTGTGTTTCTTGCATGATTTCTGCAGTGCATCCATGTACACACAGGTGCAACAGACTCTCATCAAACAGTGACCTTCGTAAAGCCTCAACAGTCTCTTTGAGTTCCCGTGAGAAAGATTTCTAACAGATTAACGTGACGGTAAGCAGAGAATATAACGATAAAGCAATGCGGTAACAATGCTTCCACAAGTTTTAAGATTCTTTGTCCTGATATAATTATGGTGTAAACACAAATCCATGCAATAGTGAGATGAGACATTTCATTGTAGACCAGAGTCATGAACCAACAAACCAACATTCCAAAACATGAACTGGTTTTAGCTTCAGGGATGAGAGGATTTGAAACTGTTCTCTCTTTTTTTTTATGCAATAATAATATTTGTTGCAAGGTTTACCTATAAATGTTACCTGCTTTTTTTTGGGAGGTTATGAAAATGGGGATAAATTAATGATTGTTTCTGTATAAACTTAATAGGTTAAATATATTAAATGTTAAGTATTCATACCTTTTATAACACTTGGGGGAAATTCGATTGTCTGCAAAATTAGGGCTACTGATGGCCTCACTTTGTCATTAAGCATTTGCCTGATGGTCTACTATCAAAATGTAGCAAATAAACACACCGGTTACTTCACTGGGTAAACCTGCTTACTGTAACTACTTATTAATGCAAGAACCAGCCAATCACATGACAGCAACTAAACATAGACATGGTCAAGACAAACTGCTGAAATCAAGCTGAGCATAAAAATGAGGATGAAAGGGGATTTAAGTGACTTTGAATGGTTGGCGGTGCCGGACCGGCTGGTCTAAGTATTTCAGAAACTTCTGATCTACTGGGATTTTCCTGCACAGCATCTCTTGGGTTTACAGAGGATGATCCAAAAAAGAGAAAATATCCAGTGAGCAGCAGTTCTCTGGGTGAAATGCTTTGTTGATGCCAGAGATTAAAGGAGAATAGCCGAACTGCTTCGAACTGGCAACCGATAACCACTCACTACAACCAAGGTATGCAGAAGAGCATCTCCAAACACATGGCACATCAAACCTTGAAACAGATGGGCTAAAGCAGCAGATAAGAGAAAGCTCAAATCATTTCAAACTGGTTTCTTGAATCTGTGCCACGAAGAATTAAGGGAGTTCTGAAGGGGTCCAGCCCAGTACTAGTGATCATTAAAATTGGTGGTGAGTATGTTTTTGCAAGTTAAACATTGTGTAGGAATCGGTTTGCAATGCTGCATTTACACCAGTCTTATGAAATAAATATGCAAAGATTTTTGACAAAAAAACCCCCAACAACCCCACAGTAAATGTAATCATTTGGTGAGAATCAGAACTGCTTGTTTATGTTTTAAGACTTTTTCTGAGTAGAAACGTTTTGCTGTTTGCACCTCAAAAAGTGGTGAGATTTTGTTACTGTTTCCAGGTCACTGTTTTCATTGACATCCCTTTGCATTTTTCTGATTGCACCTTAAATCAGACTCCACCAACATCAAGGCTAATTCTGGTCTGTGATGTGTCACCTGTCACCAAATTAACATCCAGGCAGCCACAAACTATATAAAACCGGTGATCTAATTGACCAAAGCTTTGAAATGAAGAAGCAGAGCCCGAAAGGCTCCATGGCAATCACATGACATCAAAGACCTGTGCAGCATATGAGCTTCATTAGAGGAAGAAAATACCCACTCTTATTGAGCCCATAAAGGATACATGAAGTAACATATGCTCCTGTTATAACACAGTACATGCAGGAACACACGGAAGTCTCTGCTGTTAGGAAGAGCAGGCTTGCACTGTTCCCAGTGACCTCTGCTTCAAGGTGATGAGAAATATGCAGGAAATGCTTCATGGTGATTTCCTGTCCAGTTTGAGAAAGGAAGGAGAGCTGGAGGATGCACGAGGCCGAGCAGCGGTCCTTCAGAGACAGTTGCTCTCACCTCTTTGCAGTATTTAGGACATGTTGGGTCGTCTATAATCAGTGTCATGGCCGTCGCATTTAGCTGAGAAACAGATTAGGATTAAGTTTACTTATTAAGCAGCCTTTTATTGTTTCAGTTCACAACAAAATGTGGTCTCATATTTACTCCTTTCATCCATTTTCAGAAGTAAGCAGTCCTTGCTCATTTTTAGGGATGTAAGCTTTGGTTGGTTGTTATGCAGGCAGGCTTAAAAAAACCCAGAAAGAAAAGAATTAATTCATCAGACACTGACTCAAGTAAAAAATTAGCCATAGTCATGATTTCCATTGATTAATTTGATTAATTCTACATGTAGCCTGTACTTCCAGCTTTGCTGTTCCCCTCAGTTTTGGGTCTTTCAGCTCATTGTTTTACTTTGGTTTGTCCCGCAGCTCCACTGTTCTGGTTCAGTCTGAAAAAGAGAGTACCCTAAAATGGAGCTATTAGAATGCAGCGGCAAGACTGCTAACAAAAACTAGCCGGCGTTCACACATCACACCTGTTCTTGCATCCCTTCACTGGCTCCCAGTGAAATTCAAAATCCACTTTAAAACCCTGTTATTAAAGCTCTACATGGACAGGCTCCTCATCATATGTGAGACCTTATCAGTGCAGCCGGCCTCTCGACAATCCTTTAACCAGGGTCTCCTAATTGTTCCACACTAATTTTAAAACCAGAGATCGAGCAATCGTGCTTTTGAGATTATGGTGCCCAGACTTTAGAACAGCCTTCCTCAGCCTATCAGGTCGGCTGAGTCAAACATTGGCTGAAAACACATTTTTATAGGTTAGCGTTCCCTTAATCTTTTCTCTGTAATTCCAGGTCATTGTTTGTATGGAATTGTGTATGTGGAATGAATGTTTGATCATATAGTTGATTGCGTGTTTTGTTATGTGTTGGTTTGTTACATGTATACTTATGCATGGCTCTTAAACTGTGGAGCACTTTGTAACTCTTTGTTTTGAAAAGTGTTATATAAATAAAGTTATTATTATTATGATGATGTGGAGGTAAAATCCATCTTACAGCAAAGCCTCTTGGCATTAGACTGTATTTTTCTTCCTCTTAACAAATCCAATGAAAAGACTAAAGCTAACAATGTTAGTCCATCTCTCAGTGGCTTACATATTCCACTGGGTTCCTTTGAAGCAAAACTGTTTCTCTGAAGACCTTCAAAGAAAAGATCATTTTTTTAATTAAAACTCACATAGTAGCTTATGAGACTATTTTCATTGATAGAATAAAACAGCAGAGTTTGGGAGTTATCATTGTGACAGTAATATAGCAGGTAGTAGTGATTGTCTTATATCAGGAGCTCACTGCGTAAATGCACCAAACACAGGCTTTTAATCACATTAGAAAATGTTGTCATGTGATAAAGTTATATTTATCTGAGACAGAGGAAGAAAAACAGAAACGCATATTAGGCACGGATTCATGTGTTAGTCATTTGTTACACATATTCAGTTCAGTTTGAGCTTTTGACCCGCTGACCCTGCACACCTGCAGCTTTTGACTGAATGACTGGTAGTTACTGTACCAGCTGGGCTGAATGGAAATGTTTCCGGTATTCATTACACATACAAACATGCGCTCTGGAGATGTTTGCATGCACCGCGTCCAAGCCAACTCTGCAATTTCACAATGGAAATATTTGTTTTCCAGATTGCAAGCTGGTGCTGGCAATCTAGGGTTCCCACTGTATGATTATCTTATTGAGTGACATACTTTCCTTCAGGGCAGCATGCAGTGGCAATTAGAGAATATCTGCTTTTCCCCCAAAGTGTAGATACTAAGCCCAGATGAATGCCAGGCTTTGTGTGACTATTGTTACAGTGATATGTGAAACCTACTTCAAATTTATGTGAAAAGGTGTCTAGTTGCATTAAAGGGCCATGTGATTTTGCAGCCCTGTTACTCATACCACCACTTTGCACTGTAGCAGTGGACTGTGGATGCTGTGCTGCTCCTGATGGTGTCGTGATGGTCGTCCACGTTGCATAATGAGTGTTCCCACCAGGAGATGCCCCAGGGACACAATGTCAAAAACAACTGTGGGACTTTCTCACACTGTAACCCAGTATTCCCAGAGAAAGGCCTTTGAGAGGGGGATCGTTTCCTCAACAACTACACCACTTTGCTGTGCCACTCCAGAGGAAGCCAGCTTCCTGCAGCTCCAGTTGTACAGGGGCCTCTCTTTCTCTCTTCTCCAGCAGGGCAGTGTGCAGGCTGCTGGGGAGACAAGCAAAGCTGCTCAATGGAGCCTCTGAGTATCAAATACCTGAAATATCAAACAGCACATAAGAGGGCAGTTGACTTGTTTGTTTGACTTTGGTGGTCAGGAAGATTTCAAAGGAAAAAAAAAAATTAGGGATGTGTAAAGAGTAATAAAAAGTTTATTTATCCCAGAGGATTTGTGCGAGAAGCTGGATCATTTGTCACCTGAAAGATTTATCTCAGTCACAATTCATCACCCAGGAAGTCCAATTCTTTGCTTCACAATGCTGCTTAACAATAATGAGCAAAGAAAACATCTCCAGTTTTTGAGGTGAAAGGGAGTTCAGAGACTTAGGTTCACATGCTTTATGTTTATTTGAGGCCTCTTTTTGGGGGGGCACAAAAGGCCAAACATAGCTTCATAACATATAAGTTTGTTTTACCACATTTTGGCTTCAACCTTCCTTTTTTTTTTTTTTGTGCTCAGCCAACATAATAAATGGGGCTGTCCAGGAACAACGCAGACAGCTAACAAACAGTGACTCTGGTCAGATTTTGAAAAGCCGGCCCTTTGGGATTATGCTGTGTGAGGCAGCTGCCTTTGTCATGATAACTACAACTCTGAACTTTCGACATGCAGACCGGAGGGTGTTGATGGAAACGGGTGACTTCACAAAGTGATGAGGAAGGGAGGAGAATTTAAATAAATCTACAAGGGTGAGGACAAGTAAGAATTAAACTAGAGATGTGTAACATCATGCTACATCTGCACATGCTGCACAGCCGCACCCTCGGACTTCACAGGCCTTATTAATGTGAAAAATGAGGATCAGAGGAGAGGGTGAAACTGGGAACCGTGACCAGTTACTAAGCCAAACTCCCCTTTTTTTGTACCAACTCTGTGTAGGCCCATGCCTGGAAACTCAGAGCATGCACAGAAACAGCCTGTCTGCAGAGCAGCCTGTGAGTTCAGCAGCTCTTTGATAGCAGAGGGGGTTAAAGAGTCAGGCCAGGGAAGTGACCACAAAAGCCTTCTGTTGCAGCCTGGGAGTGGGGTTACCTGCCCTGCTCTCTGCTGATGGGGTCTAATTTCACACATCACATGTGCATGCATACGCATAAGCATCCACATCCAAGTGCAAACACATGCACATGCACACACACACACACACACACACACACACACACACAACAGCAGCAGAAGTTTGAGAGGCAAGAAAGTGTGTATGTGTTTCCTCAGGGGACAAATGATTTTTGTTTGTCAAGCATTCAGAGCATGACAACAGGACAAAAGCAGCCACATAACCAAAGTACCGGGTGACAGATAGTTATTGTTCTCATGGAAATGGCATAGACATGCTGCTGGAAACACTCTGACATGTTTCCTGCTAAGTAAAGTTTGTTTTTTGTTTTTCAGTGTGAATTAGGTCTCTTTCTTGGTGGGAACAAATTTAGCTGTCAGTTCCACATCTGCAGCATCTCTGATGTTTTGTGGGACAGGAGAGCAGTGAGTCTACATTAAAAATTAGGATAAAATCTCAATTAATCACACTGGAAACTAATGAGGTCTAAATGGTGTATAAAATAATAGATTAGACTTCACATCTGGACAGTGTCTGTGGCTGCTTTACAGCAACAAAACAGGCAGAAAACTATGAGCGATAAAGCAATTATTGAATAAATAATCACTAAAAGGATGTTAAAGGGGACCTATTATGTTTTTTCCAGTTAGTCTTGACATCTGCAAGAGTAGCTTTGCATGACTGACCATCCAAAATGATCCTTATTTATTTTACAGTGGACCTTTGTGCAGGCCCTTAAATCATCCACTGCCTGAAACAAACCGTTTCCTCTCCTCTCCCTTTAAGCCAGCTTTCTTCTAATTGGCTGCTCCTTGCAAATAGAAGGTCTTAACCTCAGGTGGGTGTGGCTTCTATGTTTGTAGTCAGAGCCATGAGCCTGAGATGACCATATTTCAGATATCCACTCTCCAGAGTAGAAAGAACTGTCTCAAATGGTGTATACAGAGCAGCCTGAAGCCTGAGATTTTACATATACTGTATATATGTAACAAAATGTATGGAAAAGCATAAAAGTTCCACTTTAAGCAAAACCCTGCCTTATTAAGAACGTGTGTTTCCTTATGAAAGGAGTGACAGGAGAGGAAACAAACCCAGCATTACACTGACAGGAAGACACATAGAAGAAACATCTGAGGGGGAAAAAAATTTAAAGAGAAATGCTGTCTAAGAGGCTGAGAAGCAGGAACCTCTGTTCCTCAGACAAACTCTACATGATAAATATTCCCCGTCCAAACCGTCCGGTCACACCCTTTCTTTAGTGATACCACTTTTGATAAATGGTGTGAAGCTACTCTTGTGCTCTCATCTTGGGCTCATTATGTTATCTCGCCTGTCAGTGTATGGACCTCTGCCTGCAGAAAACCTGGGTGTGCTCCACGTACGCTTCGCTGATGTCTAACCTCATCTGTGTGGAGTTTAGAGCACTTTTCTCCACTAAGATCCATCACCTGATCTCACGGGTTGGGAGGAAACAAAAACCTTTATGTCTCAAGGCACCGTATTAAAGAAGCTAAAAAAAAAAGCTGCCTCCAAAGAGATTAAGTGATCAGATAATGGTCTTCTCCACACTATCATTTTATCTGTGGGATTATTGACTCCTTTATCAACTGGGCTTAGAGAAGTCAGATTTAAATTTAGTGAGGCTCAATCTTCTCTCACTATGACTACATTCACCAAGCAATGCTTAGAGCACTATTCTGGTTTGTTGTTCAGATGATTTTTGTGTTTAGCTGTTTAAATTATTCTTTATATCCATCCATTCTCTTCTGCTTATCCTGTTCAGGGTTGTGGGGGTTTGGGTGGGAAGAGCCTGCATGCAAACTCCACACAAGGTGGATTTGAACCCAGACCTTCTAGCTGTGAGGCAACAGTGCTAACCACCACACCACCATGCTACCCTATTCCTTATATATGTGGCCAAGATAATCAATCAAATAGGTATAATGGGGGCCAGTAAAGTCAGCATTTATGGTTTCATTTTATAAGATGACGTGCAGCTGAATTTGTGAGATGAATATGAGGCACAAATGTACGCAGTACTATATACATCTTGAGCCACCTCTCATTTCTTTATATTTGGCTTCCAATGAGCCAGACTTGAGCATTAGTTCTCCAGGTTTTCTTTAGACTTTGGCTGCTTTTTCATTCATTTTCAGTTCAGTTCTTGTACCTGACAATTTCACAGGATGTGAGTGTGACTGATTGTCTCTCTGTGTTAGCCCTGCAACAGGCACAATAGTACTGCGCAAAAGTACTGTACTTTTGCACAGTACTGTAGGTTTTAGTATAGTAGTTGATGTTACTTCTAGATAGAAGTGTTTGCTGGACGCAGGAGCGATGGGACTGTGACATGAATGGCTTCACTCAGAGATTTTCATCTAAAATTTCAGGATGCACAGCATCACTCTTAACTACATCTGCCAGCACCTCTTCATCAGTCTGGCTGCACGATGCTGAGGTCAGGAAAGTGACAGAAAAAGTCACACGAAATCTGATTTGACAGTTCTGACTGAGGTAACATAGTACAAAAAAAATAAATAAAATATAAAAGTCAGATCTGTATCTGATTTAGGATCATGTGTGAAAGTGGACAACATCATAATTAAAAAGGTTTAGAAAGATTTCATGTGATTTGTGTTGTTTACACTGTCATTAAAACTGATCTGAGTCACATCAAAGCAAATAAATGCACAGCTTTGGACCAAAATACAGTAAACAGACTAATAGAGGCTGAAAAGCAGTTGGTTTCTGAAGTTTTCACTGGAAGCTGCTGTGAAACTGAAAACTGTAGGCCTATCGTACCTTAAAGGAGAAGTGTAGGAGTTAACACAATCACCTACAGATGAAAGACCCCTGATTTAAGGAGACAATTCAGATTAATGCAATTTTATTTATATAGTGCCAATTCGCAACAACTGTTGTCTCAAGTTGCTTTATATTGCAAGGAAAGACTCTACAATAGTAGAAAGAAACCCCAACAATCACACGACCCCCTATGAGTAAGCACTTGGTGACAATGGGAACAAATCAGGCTCAGGGGGAGGCAGCCATCCGCTGCAACAAGTTGGGAGGTAAGAGAAGAGAGCAGAGACAGGCCATGGTCCTCAGCCTGAAAAGGGGGAAGGGTCCACTCCGAGTCAGGGACAAGTTGCTACCCCAAGTGGAGTATCTCAGGGTCTTGTTCATGAGTGAGGGGAGCAGGAGACAGACAGACAGATTGGGGATGTGGCTGCAGTGATGCGAACGCTACACCAGTCTATTGTGGCGAAGAGGGAGCTGAGCACAAAAGCGAATCTGTTGACCGGTCAATCTACGTCCCTACCCTCACCTATGGTAACCGCCTTTGGGTAGTGACTGAAAGAACAAGATCGATGATACAACTGGCAGAAATTAGCTTCTTCCAAAGGGTGACTGGCCTCTCCCTTAGAGACAGGGTGAGGAGTGCAGCCATTTGAAGGGGCTCAGAGTAGAGCTGCTACTCCTCCACATTGAAAAGAGCCATTTGAAGTGGTTTGGACATCTGACTAGAATGCATCCTGGGTGCCTCCCGCGTGAGGAGTTCCAGGGATGTCCCACTTGAAGGAGGCCCCGGGCCAGACCCAGGACACGCTGGGGAGACTGTATCTCTCGGCTGGCCTGGGAACGCCTCAGTGTTCCCCCGGTTAAGCTGGAGGAGAGGGAAAATCAAAGCAGTTTAATCACTTAGCATCACTACTGAGTAGCAGTAAGTGACTACGGATTAAACAAATGGTTTTCAGAGATGTCTCAAATATTCATTGTACTCAAAAGCACATTAGACCTGAATAAGTGACAGCAACCAACTGCTCAGCTGGTTCCCCCTGCAGAAAGTTTGTCTAAAACAGGAAAGTTTCCAGGATTGTCACCTCTGCACCCCCCAAAACCCAATCATTATCATTGATTGTTACAGTGGCACCACTGGTCTTGGTGTATCCAATATTCTGCCTTAAAACAGTTTGAAATTGTCTAACTTGCATTTAACTAATCTATGAACCAAACTAAAGAGGGGTGGTGTCCTGCAGCTACACTCTGCTGCCATCTGCTGGTTAGCTGTATAGCATTACAGCCCACAAAGCAGCTGCTATTTTCATCTTCAGTGTGCTCTTAGATTTGTAAATAATAAAATGAAACACAAATAGTGGAAAAACAAAATGCAGGCACACTGTAGTGTTAAAATGGACCACTTTATTCTTGCACAAGACATCCATAGAGCGCATTTTCAATAGAAAAATAAAATCACCTGCTTTGGAGAACATTTAAATGCAACTGTGCCTTTTGTTAAGAACCCAAAGCAGCACACAACAATTTAGAGATGGATCTCAGTGTTCATTCCTTCAGCAGAACAAGAACACACATTCATTAAGCTTAACTTTTGGTTCATGTGGTTTCCTTTTTCAGAAAACAAGACAAACGCTGGTCACAGTAAAACATGAAACTGGCAGCGCAGCAGTTGGTGGAGAGAGTCAGGCAGGAAACCCCCCCCCCCCAAAAAAAAGGTCCAGGAGAGGCAGGAACCATGCATAGCCATGTGTATGTTTAAAAAAAAAAAAAAAAAGAAAAAAAAAAACCCTGCGGAAACATGTCAAACCAGCAAACAGAAGAACTACAAACTGAATGATTACTGAACAGAGATGTGGTAAATAAAGAGGGCTGGTTAAGGGAGAGGTTCTGCCTGAAGCACATGGAAACACTCCACACTTCCATCCATCCAAAATTAGCTTCTTTTAAATATTTTATGAATACTCTCGCACATAAATAGCATTATTATTGCTCATTAGAAAAAAAACAAAACTCAAGTACAACTCACACATAACTGCATTTAAATCTACAAAGTGGCACTTCAGCGGCCATAACAAAGCAAATGCAATGCCAAAAAGATGTTAGCAACTGAACTCCATTTGAAAATAAGCACTTCAAAGCTTTGTCATCGTTAAAATTACTCTAAGTACGAAAAGTAACTCCTCAGAAATAGAGGAAGAGGTCAAATTAACACAGGGAACTAATTAATTAAATTAAACATATTTGGGACACAATGAGTTCAAATATAGCACAGTCAAATTATTCTCGTGTAGTGAATATTTACAGTATAAGATAATCAGAACTGATTAGCTTCATTCATTTGAAATCTGTCACTCATTCATCAGCGCCGTTCGTCTGAGACGTCCGACTGTGATCACCAGTGACTTCGCTGCCAGACTCGTCCACGTCCTGATCCTGAGAAAGAAAAACAGTCGGTGAATATGAGCTCATTTCCTCCATCACGGTAAACACTTTAAACATGGTGCACCTTCTTCAGCACTTCCAGCAGCCCTTTGACGGTGGACATGAGTGAGTTTGCCGACTTGCTCAGGAGCTCGTGGTAGATGTTATTCTTCTCCTCCACAGTCCTCAGAGTCTGCTCGGTTTGGCTCAGAGTGCTTTTCACCTCCTCCAGCTCCCTGGACAAAGTTTTGTTGGCTTGCTCCAACTGAGCTTTAACCTTTGCATCTTCATCTGCAATGAGAAACAATACCAAGTCAGATGGTGGATCACGGGGAAAGGTCAGAGGGCATCAAAAAGCAAATGTGGATCAAATAAATTCAATCCGAATTGGAAACAGTGTCTCCTATTGAACTCTGTATATAATGTCACTTTGCATTATCATTATCAGATAGAGGTCAGAGGAGAATGGCCAGACTGCCTTGAGCTTATAAGAAGGTAACATTAACTCAAATACCCACTGGTTACAACCATGGTATGCAGAAAAGCATCTCTGAATGCACAACACATTTAACTTTTGTAGCAGATGGACCGAAGGCCACACCAGGTGCCTGTTGACCATGTCCATCACTTTATGATCAGTGTACCCATCTTCTGATGGCTGCTTCTAGCAGAATAACGCACCACGTCACAAACCTCAAATCATCTCAAACTGGTTTCTCGACAGTAAGTTCACTGTACTCCACATTCACCAGATTTCAGTCCAACAGAGCACCTTTGGGATGAGGTGGAACGGGAGATTAGAGTCGAGCAGCCGACAAATCTGCAGCAGCATTCAACTGCCTCTCCAGTGAGTCCACCATCTTGGTGAGAACAGTCCTTGTTTTGCTACGTAGCCTCAGTGAGTTCTGTGATTAACAAATGGCTATTACACAATATGCGTACAGTCAGTCTTTAACATCTTCCATTCAATTGTGCTCAGTTCTGTATGTTTTATGAGTGTTTTCTGTCCTTTTGTCTAGTCAAATACTCCTGATTTTTTCCTCTCAAAGGACTCACCATGAGCGTCACTAGTTAATATAAAGAAGGTTTCTTAAATGTTAATACTTATTATGTCACAAGCCTCACTGAAAAAAAAACTAAACAAAATGTGAACCTTCTGTGTCCACGTAATCATGAGCATCCATGTGTTTATCATAATCTGGGACAATATCCTGGCAACAACAAAGCAGCAGCTCAGGGTTTTTGAATCAGCCGTGGACATTGTGGACTGGCAGTAAACATCAGTGTCTATAAATACAAAGTTCCTGTTCACAAATGATATGTCAAATATTCTTTGTTTTAAAGGACACACACATGCTGGGAGGTTTGAACTTGTTTACACTCCTGTACATATGCTGTTGTGAAGCAGTGCTAATCTGGCTGTGCTCTGCTGGGACAATAAAATTCAGTCCTATAACTGCCTTCAATTTATATGAAGGCACTGCGATTTGTTACCTTCAACCTTTTAACTAGTTATTGAATTTTTACAATAACAAACTCAGTTTGGCTGACTCCTCTTTGTAATCCAACATACAGTATCAATGTGCCAGTTCACGTTTCACCAGACGTCACAGAGGGAGGGACCAGTGAATGAAGTGAGACTGAACCTCTCTGTAGCAAAGCTCAAATTGAGTCAGATCATTGTCCCGAGGGACTACTGACACAGAGTGTAGCTTGCAGTTTATGACAGTATAATGCAATCCAAAACTTACCCATTTTAGCATCCTGCAACATAAGCTTCTGCTCTATCTCCTCTCTTGCTTTCTCACTCTTCTCTAGCTTCTGCATCATGCTGCCGATGTCGACCATGGCTCCGTTATACACGATCAGGTTACCAGACTCGCTGGCCTCTGACTGAGCACGAGTTTTAGAAGCTGGAAGTAGTCCTCGGTTACCTTAAAGAAAGAAATTTGATTTATAAAAAAAAAAAAAAAAAAAAAAAAAAAAAACAACTCATGGGGGAGCTTTAGCTCCTAAGATTTCTTAGGCACTTCTAAGATTTAAATATTCAGATTAAATTTAATCAAAATAAACATTAATAGAAATATCTTCAGCCATCATTATTGATGTTGGCTCACCTATGAGGTTTTCAATCTGGGCTTCACTGAAGGAAGGAATGGGTTCATCTTTTCCCCTGTCTGTCAGTTTTCGGTAATAACATGATTCTCTGACGACTGGCTTGTTCAAAAGCTTCTTTATCTGAAAATAGAAATCAACGTGACAAATTAAATGAGCTGCAGGCTGATGTACACATCTTCAAAGACCAACTCATGGAGAGTAAGCAAAGTGGACAAGACCTTCTGACAGGTTAAGAATCAGGGATGCACAGAAACGGGCCATTAACATGATTAAATTTGCGTGTTTTCACCTGAGCACGAGAAAGATGCAGTCCCAGTGTGTACAAGATCTCCTCCAAGTCTCTCTCAAGCAAGTAGCCACAGTGGCTCTGATCGAAGTAGACAAACGCCATCAGCAACTCCCTGTTGTATGTGACCATCTGTTTCTTCTCCTGGTGTAATGGGAACCACATTTATTTAAAAAACAAACAAAAAAAAACTCTCTGGAACATATCAACACCTCAACAATGTGCCCATAACAACATACAGCCAACCTTATCTTTGGAGGACCTCTCTTTTGATGACTTGCGGTCATCCTTGCGGTCTTTCCTGTCTCTGTCAGTGGAGTCGTCGTCATCTTTGTCTAATAAACAACCAGAAATGTTAATTTTGAAAACCACCTTTTGTCTTCAAGCAGGGTGAAAAGAAAATATCCTTAGTACATATTTTGCCCACTTAAGTTCTCACACATGCTTTCTCATCACGGCATTTAAATACAAGAAGAGTGTGGAGTACCATCATCCTCATCGTCATCTGCATCTTCAGCCTCCATGGGGTCATATTCTTCAGCGTTAGCCGTGCTGCCATCATCTTCATTCTCCTCATCATCTCGAGACTCCTCCTTTTTCACAGTCTTTTCTTCATACTGATAAAAAAAAAAAAAAAAGTTATACAATCACATGAAGACTCACATTTATCAGATAGAGTAAAAAAAGGTTTCTATAGCTTGCCTTTCTCTTCTCCTCCTCATCATCTTTGGTCTTCTTTGCTGCTGGTTCTTCATTCTCCTCTTCTTTTTCCTTCTTTATTTCACGCTTCTCAGCCTCTTTCTTTTCTGCCTCTTTTTTGGCTTTCTTCTCCTTCTTCTCATCCTTGGTAGGAAGCGCAGCAAGGGCTTTGTATATGCGGTAACCAAAATCTCTCTGCAGCATCTCATTAAAAAGCTCAGCAAACAGGGAAACCTGTACAGAAAGAGGACAGTATATTATCAACATGCAAAGACAGGAATGTCACATTTCGTTTTGTTACATGTGTGCTGTAGGTTTTTGAAACAAACCCCGCGAGCAATAATTCTCACCTCAAATGAGTGCTCCTTGTTGTCTTCCAGTCTGTAGTCCAGCAGCACACTCAGGGACATGACACTGCAGTCAAATTTACCGTTCTTGGCTGCCCAGTTGGGGTGTACGAGGATGGTGGGCTCATCAGGAAGGATGTAGCGCCTTTCTCTCCGCTGGCGCTCCAGCTCCTCCTGCCTCTTCCTTTCCTCCTCCTGACAGAGAAGTATCCATCAGATGAAATTTAAGACAAACCTTAATTCCAGAAAAAGTTTATCATACGACATAAGAAATTTCTCTGTACCTCTCTGTCATCCTCAGTGCGTGATGGCTCCTCTTCCTCCACATCCTTTGTCTCTGCTTTCTCAGGCTCCTTGGATTCCTCCACCTGCTCCTCCACCTTCAGCTGCTTGGTGAGGCGAGCAATCAGCTGTGACTTTAACCCCTTAGAGCTTAAAGAGCGACAATCAAGCTCCTTGCGCAAGTCATTTACCTACAAGTGAAGAAAACAGACATGAAAGAGCAAATTTAACATTTGGTTTGTCCTCGTCTCCACCCACAACTGTGCCAGCTTTATGTACCTTCATTGACTTCGGGTCAAGTTTAGCCCAGTGAGTTGGAGTACTAACATCTTTCGATTCGTCGTCATCCTTCTCCTCTTCCTCCTTGACAGGAAATCATTAAGATAGAGACAGGCAGAGGGAGAAAAAGAGGTGGGATAACAAACAGTCAGCATACCACTCGTGGCCTTAGTGAGCTTTAAAGTTGATCCGTGCAAGAAGCAAGGTCTCATTTGTCTTTCATTGTCTTGTCCTAGTGAGCTCTCGACTGTGTTTAAGTCCACTGCTACTGAAGCGTACACAGGGAAGCTCTCTAGCTCTTATTAAAAAGCCAAACAAAGCCAAAAAAAAAAAAAAAAAAAAAAAAAAAAAACAACAGAAATGCTCCCCCCCAGCTGCCCATCAATCAATCTGTGGAACACAAAAAAGGTAAAAATCAATGAGAGGTGTGTCCAAAAGGTGTGTAGGTACATCAGGTGAATGAAGCGGGTCTCCAAACGGAGTGAGGATAGGGTGGCCCTACCATGCTCTATGACTGGGGTATTGTCATTTATGGGTTTTATACACCTACGTCAGATAGGAGCCATCTGTCCTTCTGTCCAACCAACTGCCCTGGAAAAACCAAATTCTACATATAGTCCAAAATGAAAGTGTAGAATCCAACAACAATAACAGACAAGAAGCAGGACTTTGGGGAGGTTCTCTTTTCGAAGTCAGACGATATCAAATTGATGTGAAAAAAAATCATAAAAATACACATTTCTACAACAAACACATTATGTAAGCGCAACTGACTCCACAGATTCCAGTACGCATAAAAATTATGGGTCCCAGTGTTAAGAACTTATCACTGGTTCAAATTTGAGATCATTACTCAACCATGATCATGCATTTTATACCAATGCAAAACCTGCCATTAATAACATAAATTACTGAACCAGATTAACACCCAATTATGTGGTGTTTAGGGAACTGGAAGCTGTTTTACCATTTGCGACTGGGGCCTACACAACACAACCTAGTCTCACTGCTTCCACTGTATGTGTCTGCTGGATGTGAGGGAAGGTGGGAGTGCTGATGGAGGAATGGAGGAGTTGGAGCAGAGGAGAAGGGGACAGGTGGAGTAAACAGAAGAAGCCTAGGTGAGGTTTGGTGGAAAATATGCCTGAGTTTGTATCTGTGTGCGTGAAAGGTGAGGTGTGCCTCGTGTGTATCTGGGATTTGTTTTTTTTGTTTTTGTTTTTTTTTGTAAGTCCTGTGCCTTCCTGTGAGAAGCGAAAATGAGAAGAGAGGGATTAGCGGTTCAGTGCCTGTTCTCCATCCGCCTCCTTTCGCTCGGCCGACAGCTTCTCAGCCAGCTGCTCCCGGAGTCGCCGTGACAGCACTTCCCACTCTGAGCGGGTAGGAAGACAATGCCAAACATCCGGAAGAAACAAAACCACTGTCTCCACATGAGCAGGGACAGTCCGCCCCTTGTGTGTCTCCTCTGGTCGATGATAGCGAATCTCTGCAAAACGATACCTGTCGCAAAGGAAGAAGGTGCATTGGAAAGAAACATTCTGGTCAGGGCACAGTATAAAAGGCAAGCCTTGCTAGGGCGAGCCTTCTACAGCTACTCCCTCCCATCAAGTCACTCAATGATCGTACATGTCATTATAGTGACCCTTCTCCCACACAACACACAGCATAGACAAATGGACCCAGTCTGCAGCTCTCCAACTGTAGTCACAGGTTACGGCAGCCATTTTGAAAAAGTTGACAGACAATCACAAAAAATAAAAAAATAAAAAAATTAATAGTCACATCCCAAATTCATCCCCATTATAGCTTCAGCCAATTACGGATGAGTACTCTGCATTTAACCTAGGATGCACTTGATGTACTACATTAGGGTTGTGCGAAGAGAGACAGAATCAACAGGACAGTGAAAGCCAGTTAAATATGCAAGATATTTAACAGAGAGAACAGAAAAAGAAAAAACCCAAAACAAAACACAAAGTAATGGCAGTGTCTTCTGGTCCAGGCTACTGCTTCCAGCCACCAAGTCCATGCGTTTGGTTTTTCATCACAATGAAATGTGTGTATATGAATAGAGTGTGTGACAGAAAGAGAGAGCCAAGACTACAACACACAAAAGGCCAAAAAACAACATTGCACAACACAACAAATAATAATAGTAAATAATAGATTGCAAATCAAAACAGAATTGTCATTAATATAAACTTAAAAATAAACAAACAAACACCCCACTCTACATGTCCAGGAGAGATTTAGTGTCGAGGTAGTATAAAGATGCAGTATATTACAGATAATTTAGGATTTTAGTAACAGAGTTAAGAGTTTAAACACAACCAGGGTGAACAATTAATACTCATGAGAGTAGCGGAGCTTACCACTGAGTGCACAGACTAAGGTCTATGCCTGTGAGCGCCTTGCAACAGCGTATTGCTGTCTTAATAAGGACTGATGGATCCTTCTCTGGGTCAGCTCCATCCAGAGAGGGAGACCAGTGACCACCAATGGCCATGGCCTCATCTTTACCTCTCATGCCCACCAAAAACTGAAGGAGACAGAGACAGGTACAAAGGAGAGCCACAGAGTACAGGTTACATGGAAACAGGGAATGGGAATATGGGAAACAAGGGTGTGGAGGGTGGAAAGAGCAAAAAAGAAAATGAAGAGAATAGAGACAAAAAAAAAAAAAAAGGCAAAGAAGGATCAGCAGCATATCCAAATAATCAGACGTCTAATCTGTGCAATATTCTCGTTCTCATGTTCTGTCCTTTCCTCTTGCAGACACAGAGGATGCTATCAAGCATAACAAAATTTAAATACCATTTAAAATGCCAGAATTAACTCCCTCTGCAGGTTGCCCCTATTTTACACACATCTCTGCAAATCTCCAGACAGGAAAGGATGCAGACCCTCTTTTAACAGCATCATGGACCTAAAGTTCTAACTTGTCATTCATGCAGGGAATGACATTCAGATTAGGACCAATCTATTTATCTTTTATGAATCAGGCCCTCATAGCAGCTGCACCATTAGACACAAACCCAACAAGCTGCCAGAGTAACCTTTCTTCAGAGATGGCCTACATGTCTAGGCTTTTTTTAACCTGATAACAGCCAGTGTGCAATTCTACAAGCTTTGCAGGGATTTATAATGCTGATGGATCAAATGTGTGCTTGACACTCACTAGTAATATTTCTAGGATTTTTTTGTGAGAGACTGTAAAATATGCATCTGCTTTCCTTTTCACCCCCCTCCAATTTAGCTAGCAGTATAGTTTTTCACTGAAACAGCCTGTTGGTGCGTGGTGGCACACTGAAAAGCCACTGGAGTATTTCTGGAGTGGGACCAGAAATTTGTGGCTTTACCTCTATTGTCACTGCAGAGCTCTGACAGTGAAAGTCTATCTCTAATCTTATTGTTGTTTGTGCTACAGACTTTAAATTTACAGCATTAAAAAAAATTACTTAGTGGGAGGAATAACCTAGAAAAAAATTACAAAATGCACCCACAGCCTTTAAGGACCAATAACCAAAAGCAAAACAAAGAAAATAGCCGACATCAGTTAAGAGTTTTCCACACTGAATATTCAGCAATGGAATAGGATTATGACATCACTGTCGGCTCCTGTGTGTCCTACAGGCACAGAAAGCCTTTGACTTACCTTAATGAGTCTAGCAGGATGCTGGAAGGAGTCTCTGACTTCCTGGGAGTCCTCTGCCAGAGCACAGGACTTATGATACAGCTCCTCTATACTGGGGTTAGCCAGCAGCATCACCTGACAAAAGGAGTTAAAAATCCTTAAAATACTATTCAAATCAAGACCCATGTTTTACACTATTTATGGTCTCCATTCCCCCCCTGTACAAAACATTAGTTAATTCAGTTAATTATGCCTCTGTATAATTCTTTTGCACTTCTGTGTGCTATGGACACACAATTCCTACTAGATAATCCAAAAGAAAATACAGACGTACTCATTGGGAGGCTGTTGTGATGGTAGCTCTTACTATTCACACTGTGTCAGAGGTGTATAAAGTTACTAAAAATACAAGCATAACATTTCCTCCTACAGAGGTTTCTGAACAGTCACGGTGAGCTGTTAACAAAGAGCTGTAGATGATAGCTCGCACACATCTAATTACCATATAAGGTTATTAGTTTTAATATACTGTACAGTACATGAAGCCTTTTTAGATGTGTTGCATATAGATCTCTAAGCACCTAAAGATGTGATATACACAACTCAAACAATCAAACTATGCATGATTTTCTGATTTACTTGAATTTTCCTATAATATTTACACTGCAGCAAAAGTTGATTACTGTTCTAGTTAGAAAGAAATGTAAAACATAAAGACTGTTTAATCAATATTACTTATAATGGTGCAGCATATTTAGCACTGGCATACCTTAGCACTGTAGGTGTGGTTGGCATCAGGAGGGTCCAGCACAGCCGTGTTCTTGACTAGAGGATCCACTTCTTTATGCAAAATGTGAAAGTTACAAGCGTTACTAAACTGGAAAGGTCGTGTGAGAGGGAAAGCATCCACCCAGGTGAAGACGGCATCAAAGAAGTCGCTGGGAATGTAGAGGCTCTGATAGCGCCTCCTCAGCTCCATCATGTCACAGCTGGAGCTGGAGAACACAAGGACAGTTTGCACCTCAGGAACACATTCTTGATATACTAAGAGCTGTGATGCCAAAGATATGAACTGTGAATGCAGGAAGCACAGGTTGTTAAAATAAAAATGAAATACACTTGGTAATTAAGTTCATTATTAAAATCAAGTACTGGTGGTTCTATTTTTAAATTTCAAAAAGTAATCAGAAGTCGGAAAACAATTCTCATCCTTATCACCTGCAGAAGATTTTCGTATTTCAAATTGGGCCACCACATTCTCAAGCTTGTGAATGGCTGCTGTAGAGTATTATACTAGAGTTTGTGGCTTATTTACTATGATATGTTTTTAACAAAGAAAAATAATATACAAACCCATCCAAGCTGAACTTGGAAAACTGGACAGTGTAGCGAGGTACAACTCTGCGAGGTCGTCTTGGGGAGCGGTCACGTCGTGGTGAGCGGTCTCTCGAGCGTTTGCGTGTTGGCGACCGTTCTCTCGATCGCCTACGCTCACGGTCTCTGTCTCTGCTAAAAATCAAGTTTAAAAAAAATTTAAATGTAATGACTCATAACTTCTAACCAACAGATGGATGAAATGCATGTGAAACAGATGTATGATGTAGGGACTATATAGTGAGGGCCATTTCACCTGCGTTCTTCTTTAGTCCTGAGGATGAGCTCAGGGCCTCGATCGCTTCGAGTGGGGAAACGAGGCGGAGGCTCAATTCTTCGGACAGGCTGCGGCTGTGCCATCATTCTCACTGGGGGCTGGAGGAGACCCCCTGGGAACACTTCTAGAGGTGAGGAAATAATGCAAAACACTTGCTTACTTCACCATTATACACACCACAAACTATTTTGTGTTCAAATGTTGTAACAAAACATCGGCACAAATAGTGGTGACCGTCACCACTTGTCTGACTGCTTTACATGCAGATACTAGATAAATGCCACTGAAAAATACTATACCTTTGGGTGGAGGCTGTGGCAGCAGAGGCTGAGGAGGGTTTTGGAGGAGCGGGGCAAGAGAGGCAGCAGACAGCTGTGCCTGCAGAAGAGACGGAGGGGGAGCCTGGGCTGGAACACTGAACGTGGTTGGGGGAGGTAGTGACTGCAGCATGGTGGGGGCTGCCTTCATCATGCTCGAAGCTTGAGGCTGGTTCTAGATTAAAAATACAAAAAGGTAAAATAGTGTGAGAATAGATTAGTAAATGTTTAAAGGCAGGCCATAAACAATTATTAAAATGCCATTTACTGTGCAACAAATAAAATCTTGGTCAGTAGCTGCTTGGAAAAAAGAAGCTGAAAAAAAGGTCTGAATATGCTTGAGGCTTTGACCTCTTAAAAGCAAAACAAAAACTTTTGGATGAGAAAAATATTAAGAAGCCCTGTTTACTAGCAAAAATATGACAGTTAAAGAGATATCTCTGAAGTACAGCTTTATACTTTTCTCCTGGATAATCTTAACTGAAGCCAACAACAAGCTTCTGTGTATAGACAAAGTACATCACTATTAGATTACTATAATAGTATTTCACTTTAAAAGCCTCACCAGTTGTATTCTGGCAAAATTACTTGCTTAATATAATAACATTTGTGATCAAGAAGGCTATTTGGAAGACATTTAACATACTTAGTGAGTAGACAGGTTTGGCATTTTACTCATCACTTTTAAAGGTAAAGATGAAGCTAAGAGTAAATCTGGTCTTCTGACAGAAGTGGAGTAGATGTAAACAACTCCACAAATTGTAAAGGGCTCACTGCTTGGACGTGTAGTCAAACCACTGAAAACTGTGGTTCTGTCACATTGTACAATAATGCTCTATTACCACAATAACAAAGAAAATAAGTTAATAATGAAAAAAAACAAACAGGGAGAAGGACCACAAAAAGTGTGAGATTCACATCTAGGGAGTTACATTTTGTCTGTTGTCCGGGGTGGAGTGCATGTCTGAGTACCGCAGCTGCATCCCTGGCTCATTGTAAAGGCTGCCAAGCTGTGGGGAAGCTTGAGGTAAAGGCTGAGGCTGCTGCTGATGCTAAGAAGGATTGAAAACACAACAGTTAATAAAAGAACCGGGCTAAGATTTTTTTTTTTTTAAGAACAAAGAAAATATATAAATACTTAATTATAGCAAGACTCTACAAATTTTGGGTGAACTTTCCATAGTTGGAAATGAACCTGTTCATATGACTTTAGGAAATTTAAAATTCAAATGATTGTTGCTCTGAGTAAATAGTCAAGTTCAAGGTTTACTTCGCTCAAATGAACTGAAGTAGACAGATATGTATAAAGCGAAAAAGAAACAAGACCAGTTTCAAATGGTGAGAAGATGTTTGCTGTGTTTTAAGCTCTAGCTTGCACTTAAACACTCTGCAACAGTGGCAGTTTATTCAAACATGAATAAGCCTCAATATGGTTATTAGTGCACAGTAAGTAAGGACATAAACACTAAAGCCAGGAAAGGTTTGTGCATTTAACTTTGTAATGAACAGTATGAAAACACTGATGCTGTTGTAACTGTGATTATAATGATCTCAACAAAGTCATTAATCCTGAAAATGGGGGACTGTATAAGTACCTCAGCAGTTGCAATTCTAGGCTGCTGTTAAACTCCTTGTTTTGAATTTGAAAGTCTGTATTCCAATCGCATATTGAATGTGTGATTTAAAATCCACTCTAGTTATAAAACACATCATTGTCCAGATACTTAATGACCGGACTGTAGATCAAGCTGTGCTCAAAAATGTTTTTCTTACAATAATAAGTGCAACCTCTGAATATTCTCACCGACTGATTTGCTAGCTGAGGTAAAGTCTGGATGCGCTGGGCGTTCCACTTGAACGGCATATTCGGGTTGTACACAGCTTCCACTAGGACCCTGTCACCCACCTGGGGAGTCTTTCCCTTCACAGCACTATGAAATACAAAAAACAGACATGTAAGCAAATCTGTATGTAATGCCAAATCAGTTTCAGAATTATAGAAGGATACTGGGAGCTCTCTCAGTTATGGGTGACAAATAAGGTATTCTAGTCAAAGTGTTTATTTTATCACACCAAGTGACAGAATTTGAGTGGTGTCAATAACCACAGTTTTTCACCTTAGCTGAAAGAAGACATCTTCATCTACAAAGCCAAATGTGTCATGTAGCTTATTGACGACACCGGTGAAGACTCGCTGCTTCTGAGGTTGCGTCTGCTGTTGGTGGCTTGAACGTGGTGTTGGGTATGACACGGTAATTTGGGCCGTCTGCTGGGGGTTAGACAGGCTCAGGCTCGTGGGCAAGGCGACAGGGGGCTGAGGGTTGGGAAAAGAAAGTGGGATTAAAACAGTGGTCTAAAAACAATAAGTACCATGATCATTCCAAGAAAGCAAAGGGAGATGTTTTGATAGCTAATGTCAGTATTTCTCCTCTAAATGTATGAAACACAAAGATAGAAAAAGAACCTAAAAAAAGTAAATAAGGCGATATGCTTTGATATAGTCAGCTACAAAATTATTCAACCTGAATTTTAGTTTGATATGCAAATGCTCTGTGCAAATGTCTGCAAAAAACCTGCAGCACTTGAAAAAGTATAACAGTATAACAGCAGCTGCCCTTGTCTGTATCCACAACCAAGTAAAATCTCCAGCTAAGGTGTAAACAGACGGGAGTGTGTTACATCTTCAGTTTGTGGGAGTATGTTTTTGCAGACACATTACCTGAGAAATGAGGGCCTGCTGAGGCTGTGGAAGCTGGAGATAGAAAAACAAAAAATGACAAAATTTAACTTTTTGTTGAAATGAAACAAACTTTACACCCAATGCAAAGCAGTATTACGTGCTGTCATAATACACCCAACAGCTGTTTGCTCACTGACAGATTCTGCCAACATAAATAATATGATCCACCTAGTCGAACTTGTAAACGCACTGTGCAGACCTATCAAATCACCCTTAGAGCATATTCACACTCTCTCGGGAGAATGCGGCAAAGTGGCTAAGAAATATTGAGAAATAAAGCTTGAAGATAAAAATGCTTAAAAAATAGCAGTGGCGAATTTTATTTTAAATTAGAAGCGTTCAAATTGATCTTACAAAAATCTAAGACTGAACCGACCTATGCTCAGTTTCCAAACAACCCTTCTCTCTTTTGTAATACATCATAAGGTGATGTTTTGTTATTTAAAACCAACAGAAAAATCTAAATTTAAAGCACAATGCCAACAAGAGAAAAACAAAAAAATGTATTTTCCAACATAAGAAAATAAAGTGTGGCACCAGGAAAAATAAAAAGCAGTAATGTACCTGATGAGGTACATTATACAACTGCTGCTGAGGGGGTTGTTGGGGAGGCTGCTGCTGTTGCTGCTGTTGTTGTTGCTGCTGTTGTTGCTGCTGCTGATACTGCTGAAGTGCTGTATTGATTTGAGACTATGGATATTGAAAGAAATAAAAAAGAGACAGTAGCTGATCAAATAGTGTCAAATGTGACCAGGGAAAAGACTGACAGATGGCTTACTGTGCTTAGAATTATTACTTTATTGTGACTAACCTGCTGTAGTGCTGCTGCAGCAGCTGCTGCAGCTTGCTGCTGCAAAGCAGCAGTTTGCTGAGAAAGTTGATAGTTTGCAGCAGATTGGTTGCTGAGAGAGGCTGCTGCCAAGGCTGACTGCTGAGAGTAAACAGCGGGAGATGCTCCCAGAAGAGATGGCTGCTGCACTCCAAGAGCTACAGAGAGGGAAACAAAAGTACAATATGAATTTTATTTTTTAGCGTAACTGAGCTGCTGGTAAAGTGGGGATGAAATTTTACCTGATTTGCTATACTCACAATGCAGGCTGTTGAGGTCCAGAGACTGTCCTGTGTGGCCCGGCTGGGACACTGCTGTGGCAGCAAACTGAGTCGCCCAGGGCGGATTCTTCTGTCCCCCGAACTGGGCCATGACTCACTCAGGTTAAAGGCAGTCTTTTCTCTCTAGGCCAATGCTGTCACTGAAAACATAAACAAAACAAAAAACAAACAAAAATCAGGAGCATTAGTAGCAATTCGGGCATATAGCAACTCATAGCAAGAAGGTCAGGGTTTGAATCCACCTTGGCTGGTGTCTTTCTGTGTGGAATTTGCATGTTCTCCCTGTGTTTGCATGAGTTTCTCCAGGTTCTTTCTGGAGCCACTAAATTTTAGAACCGGCCAGATCTGACAATTTCCTCCCACAGTCCAAAGACATGCAGTTAGTGGGGTTAGGTTAACTGGTGCCTGTCTCTCTCTGTGTTAGCCCTGCAACTGGCTGGCGACCTGTCCAGAGTGTACCCTGCCTCTCGCCCTATCTCACCCACCCAGTGAGACCCTGAAAACGATAAGGGGAAGATGATGGATGGATAGTAGCAATTTGATCACATGGTGACAACTGCAGCTCTGCAAGTAGACCTCATCTTCTTGAACCCCAGAAACTACTCCCTAAGTGTCCTTCAGGCTATGAGTGTGTGTTTGTGTGTGAAACACTGTATGTGCAAGAGTGGATGTGGAACATGCATGAATCACAACCCAAACCTGCATGAATCTTAAGAAGAAAAACTGAACTGCCCAAAACTTACTTAGCAATGCAGGTTACATTTAACACAGACAAAAGGAGGGTGCAAAGAACAACAAATGAAGACTAAAAACACGTCCAGTGTAGCATTTAAACTGTATGACAAGCTAATTTATTCCCTCAAATAACAAACTGACTTGTGTCCACAGATGACGTTTATCAGAAGCTCATTCACAGCTCATATGGTGATGCTGTTGACCATGAATCCACTAACCAAGATAACCTTTACATTTAGAGCATACTTTAAAAAATAATCTGACAGTAACGCCAACAAATAAACTGTACTGATGACTTCGTGAGAAAAAAAAAGAAAATTCAGTGCTCTGCCAGTTATCTCCAGGACTCTGCAGATTAGCATATGCTGACACAGCAACCATAATGGTCTGAAAAGCTGCCCAGCTAACGTTAGCCACTCACTGAGAGTATGCTAGCGTGAGCAGCTAGGCTAGGTAACATTTACATTTGTCTAGCGAGCTAATGTTGTCAAATTTGTGGCTAACAACAAGCTGACTCGAGCATTTTGAAGCAACGTTAATGTGGCTTCGTCAGCACCTTTCAAAAGTCTCCCGTTTTACAATTATATCAAAATGCAGTACGGCTTCTGCACGACATATACGATAGCATCGCATACAGAGCTAATACATAGCATTTTCACACCGTTAGCTTTGTTGCCAGATTAGCCTCGTGCTAGATTTGTTGTCGAAAGCGAGGCCTGAATTAAACCCACTGGCTCTTGCAGTGCATAACCAGTGTTTTAAAAGGAAAAACCATACAGCCACTAACGGCAGCATCTATCGTTCATGCAATTTAAGACTGCACGTTACATTTCAATTAAATATTTATAATTACCAATGTAGAATTGGTTTTGATTTAAACGCTGTTAACAGTGCTTACCGTTGTCTCCCTGCACCGGCCGATTACGGATTAAAAATAACTGCGCCTGCGCAGAATGAAAACCTCGATCCATGCGCCGGATCCTGCAGACGGGCAACAAAGTAGTTCAAATATTTACTTGTCATCATGTGCATATGGCTGTTGTAATCCCTGTCATGAAGAAGAGTCAGTGGAGCGCACTCTTACTTGATGTAGGAAGAAGAAAAATACCTTTTACTACAGATCTGCACAGGTTAGGACATGTTGAGGCCATGATTAAAATGGAACAACTGGGTTAATTAAGATAAGGTAACACTTTAAAGTGGTACCTAAGATAATACATACTCTATTTATCCCACATTTGAGAAATTCTTTTTTTTTTTTTTTAAGAGTGGTTACCATAAATTTTACTGTATCATAAATTTTAAGAAAATATTAGGTTATAGTAAACAACAATAAAATATATATTTTATTGTTGTTTACTATAACCTAATATTTTCTTAAAATTCACGATATGGTAAACCACAGCTGATCATCTCTGTCAGGCCAGCCATTTACATGTCATCCTTCACTACATCTATGAGCCATTTGTTTAGTCTTCCTCTTTTCCTCCTACCTGTCAGCTAATAAAAAAAAAAATTAAAAAAAAACTTGAGTCTAGCAGTGTACTGTGGGGAGAGGAATTACTTAGAAATAAGTCACATAATTTGTTTTGTGAGCTCCAGGATGTTTTTCTTTGTGTACAGGCTGTGATCAGCTGACCTGTGCTGCTCCTCTGATATTTACTGCTCTGTTAAACTCCTTAGCCAACTGAATCCAAGCTGCATGGCTGATTTCCAACCCCTAGACTCTATAAAGCTACTTTAAGCAGCTTCCTTATTCAAAGGGGCCACTATAGCATGTAGTAGGTAGGCCAATGCATAAACCACCTCCCTGCAGAACACCTTAAATATAAATGATTGTCCAGCACCCTTGATGTAAACCTAACATTGACTGTGAACACCACAGTGTGACCATGAATGTTCCAATCCCAAAATGCATCTCGAGGAGCAAGGAGGATTTTCAGAAGAGATATAATCAAATATAGAGACCACGGTAAGAGCAGGGCATTTTAAACTTATCCTATTTAATGTTTTTTTAGTTATTAAAATGATCAAACTTTCTGCCTTTCTCTGTTAGTATGTCTGTTTAAAAAAAAAGACGTATATTGTCACATTTGTGCCATATTGTGGATTTAATTAAACACTGCACTTTTGTGATATATATATTTTACAGTGGACGAGAGAGATGAAAAGGAGAATGAAGACCGGGTGGAGATGAGTGTTAGGGTCCTTAAAATTTTTAGGTACCGGTACTAAGTACCTAAGTACTGTAGAGTTATGATATTCTATGTTAACTCAAGCAACGCTCCTGAGAGTCCATATTTGTAAAGCCATAATACAAGATATTTATTCTGGAAAATGTGATAGATGTAGCTCAAGTAGTTTTATAGATAATGTAACTTTAATATGGCCTCTGGAGTTTTTTTTTCCTTTTAGCAAATCTAATATGGTCCTGTAGGAAGTTTTGTTGTTAATTTGATAAATTGAGATGGAAAGACTTATGCTGTTTTCCTTCCCTGTGTTGCATTAAAACATGCTTTTGTGCATGTCTGGATGATGCTATATAATAAACTTCCTTTCCTAACTGAGTAGCTAATTCTTCTTTTGACAGCATGACAGCAGGTAAATAAGGTCAGCAACAAACAACTGATTTCAAATAATGAACTTTAATGTAATGCATTAAATCTCAAGATAAGAGCACATAAATTCAGGATAAATACACTGTTATCATACCTCGCTTCAATGAATAACTGCAGCATCAATATAAATCTATTTCATTTATATATGATGCATTACGAAGCAAAAACTGGTGGATTCTTTTTTATTAAGTATGTGGCAGCAACCAGTAGAATATTTTATAAAAACTCACTCTACCCAAAATTAACCGATGTCACACACTTTCACAAAATCTCCATCTTAATTAAACAGTCTTTTTAAAATATACAGTATTTATAATAAATAGGAAACACCATTTACAGCGATCAGAGCAGAATACTTTTGCTTCGACAGAAACAAATCGAATCTTCTGTAAACAGGCATACAGTTAATGACCTCTACGTGGCAACAGGGGAATACAGTATGTACTGAACTCTTAATAGTATATTGTGTAATTTTCTGTCTTCAGTATTGTGATTAGGAATGGTAATGTGAGGAAATAATGCATTGCTTTTTTTACGTGTGTGTTGGCTGAGGAACTTTCTCTTCTTGTAATTTGCGCTCCACTTCTGAGAAAACCCTTGCACTGATTTTATCCACTTCATCTTCCACCTAAAAAAAAAACAGGAGAACTGACAAATTATTTTTATATAAAAGTCAATACTACCATTTTTACCAGGCTTTTTAAATGGAAAAAAAAGCTCAACTCAGCCTAGGAGCATGGAAAACCAATCAGCCACAAAACTGAACCCCCCCTGCTCAATACTGTGTAGACCCCAGCTCATGGAGGCAGAAGAGCTCTGAACCATTGTGGCATTGTAACACCACAAAATGTCTGAAGGTGTCATGTGGTACCAGCACAAGACATCATTTAAGCTCAGTAGATCCAACTATGTTTTAAAGCATATACCTAATAAGCTCAATTGAAATGATAGCCTTCCTGAACAAGTTTTACAGTGTAAGCAGGACACATCATCTGCTGACAGATACAAGCACTGTTAGAGGAATACCACTGCTATAATGGAGCATGTGAAAGTAACATCCACATGAACCCAGGGCTTCCCAAAAACATGGCTCTGCTAGTTTGCCTTCTGCATATAGTGTATGCTGGTGGCATCAAGCTGTTCCTGCCTTAAAGGAAAATGGGATTCATCAGACCAGGCCAGTATCTTCTGTTACTGTAATAAAAATAACAGTCTGTAGGCACTTTCAGTGGTGTACAAAGGTTAACACAAGCACTCTAATTGGTCTCTGAATACTGTATGCAGCCCGCATGCAATGAGCTGTACTGTACTGTGTATATAAACACCTTTCTATAATAGCCAGCATTACCATCTCAGTATTTATGCTACAGTAGTTGTTCTGTGGGAAAGAAACACAAGCCTTTATTTTACATGGCCATCAGTGCACCTCAGGTGCACATTACTTTTCACCAGCTCAACAGCTGTCCTATCTTGAACTACTCTTGGTTAGTACCACTGCATACTGGGAAATTCCCGCACCACCAACAGTTTTTGGAGATGCTCTCATCCAGTCATCTAGCCACTGCAATCTGGCTCTAGTAAAAGTCACTCAGATCCTAATAATTGCCAATTTTTTACTGCTTCCAAAAACATCAGCTTCAGTAACTGACTACTAACCTGCACCCTAATACATCCCAAACCTTGACTGGTGATGTTATAACATATATATGAGTGATTTTAATGTTGTGGCTGACAGATGGGAGTCCCCAAAGCTGAAAAATGCACTCAGATCAGAACAATCAATGTCAGTTTCATTTCTTATACTTAAAGCAAATCTATTAAGCTTCACACACACACACACACAATATCCATATAGCAGTTTCTCAAACCTAATATCAGAGACAAAAAACAAAAAGATGAACTACACAAATCTGTTCTCATGCATAAAAACAAGTCATCCCATGAATCTTGATAATCACCTGTTCCACTTTGTCCACTTCAGGGATATAAAACTGCATCATGTTCTGGATGCCATTTCTCAGTGTGACTGTAGAACTGGGACAGCCTGTGCAGGAACCAACCAGCTTCAGCTTGACTACTCCGTTCTCAAAACCCTTGAAGATGACGTCACCGCCATCCTCCTGCACTGTAGGCCTTGTGATTAAGAGGAACCATATCAAGTGGTAGAGAACAGGACAGAAAAACAGAGAGATTAAGACCATTATCTCAGCACAACTATCTACTACCACATTGATAACATGCTTTTTGTGAATGTGAGTGAAGAAATGAAGGAGCACATAAATAATTTATAAAGTGCAACTGAGGTTTACTTAAGCAGCTGTCAGACGTAGTGAATTTGTACCTGATTCTGGTGTCCAGTAGCTCTTTTATCATAGACACAATATCATCATCATCTTCAGAATGACCTAAAATAAAGGAAATGTAAAATATGAAATTTTTACGCATTTTAAAGTCAATTAGTTGCATGATGCCATATTGCAGACTCACTGCTTTCATGGTGCACTGCTCCTGTTGTTAGCGGCTCACCACTCTCAAAGAACTTAGCAATGACCTCCAGAGCATGACGCTTAATGTCCGTCCACTCAACATCCTCATCAGTCTGTTAGGAAAACAAACATTTTATGTATTATGTTAATCAGACTGTAACCACAAAAACAAACTGTCAGAGTAGATTAAATACTTACTTTAGTGACAGTAATGAAGTCAGGCCCAAAGAACACACTCTGTACTCCTTCAATTTCAAAGAGGTCCCTGAGAGAAACACATTATCATCTTCAGTAAGAAATAAAAAGCATCATGAGAGAATGAAGTCCTTTTGGTCTATTTTTGATTACAAAGCTGACTCATGATTAGATTAAATGTATTGGCAGATCCTGACAAGGAGCCAAGGAAGCCAGTGTCTCTCCTCATGAATCTATTGAGGACCAGAATGTCATTTTCAGATGGTACATCTAGCACATCGACCGCATGTATTCTTCAACCAAGCAACACCATCGTGATCAGGAGCTGAGGACACAATAGTCATAAAAGCAAGAGATATCTTCACACACAAACCTGCCCATACAGAATGTTGTTTTGTTTTGTTTTGTTTTTTATAAAAGGACATGAATGCATTGAAATTTATGAATGTACAGCCTCTCATTTTTCCATATTTCATATCAGCCTGCAAGCACTTTATAAGAATAACAAATACACTTACCAGCACTTTATTAGGCACACCTGTTCAACTGCTCATTAATGCACATATTTAATCAGCCAATCACACGGCAGCAATTCAGTGCATTTAGGAATGGAAACATGATCAAGACAATGCGCTGAAATTCAAACCGAGCATCAGAATGGGGGAAAAAAATGTGAATTTAATTTGAATGTGGCATGGCTGTTTATGCCAGGTGGACTGGTCTGAGCATTCCAGAAACTGCTGATCTACTGGGATTTTCCCACTCAACCATCTGTAGGGTTTACAGAGAATGATTCAAAAAAGAGGATATATTGAGTGAGGAGCGGTTCTCTGAGTGAATATGCCTTGTTGAAGTCAGAGGGGAATAGCTGGACTGCTTCAAGCTAATAGGAAGGCAACACAAGCTCAAATAAACCAAGGAGAAGGAGAAGGGCTGCAGCAGAAGGTGCCACCATACCATATTGGACAATAGAAGAAACGTGTTGCCTGCTCTGATGAATCTTGATTTCTGCTCACATGTCCATCCCTTTATCACCACAGTGTATCCATCTTCTGATGGCTGTTTGCAGCACAATAACATGCCACGTCACAAAGGTCAAATCATCTCAAATTGATTTCTTGAACATGATGATGAGTTCACTGTCCTCAAATGGCCTCTACAGTCACCAGATCTCAGTTCAATAGAGCAACTTTAGGAAGTGGTGAAGCAGCAGATTCACATCATGGATGTGCAGCCAACAGCTCTGCAGTGCCAATGTGATGCGATCATGTCAATATGGACCAAAATCTCAGAGGAATGTTTCCAGCACCTTGCTGAATGTATGCCATGAAGAATTAAGGCAAAAGGGGGTCTGGCCCAGTACAAGTAAGGTGTACCTAATGAAGTGAGCATACAGTACATTCTTCTTGTCTTAGTGCTAGTCCAAAATTAATTATGTGTGTCTCCCAAGGCTTGTAAACACTCAAAATGTGCCATTCAAATATCTTTTAAGTACAGTATTAAATTTGATACGAAACCTGGCTAAAGAAGAACATCCAGCTGAACTTGGAGAAGGAAAGTCAAGTGTTCCACTTCCTAGGACGGGTTTACCAGGAACAAACTTCAAGCTTCGGGGGTTTGGTGTGTCTTGAGTCTGGATGGCCAGGTGTCTTACTGAAAGACATCATGAAACCAACAGGAAATACCACAAGACAGTGAACGTATGTAAGGTTTCCAAACTTTTAAAATAGTTTCTCACTTGTGAAATGTGTGGTTCCTATCCAGGGGTGAGACTGAACTCCTTTGGAGCTCTGGGTCGTGGACAGTGAGTGGTATGAACTGCTGGTCTGGTTTGGAAACCTTAGAGCATGAAGAGCATTATTATACAGAATGAACAATGATATCTCCCATCCTTCAACTCATTCATTTAGTAAGGCACAATTTAACATGGATGTACTAAAGTTATGTGTTAGCTCAGAGTTTTTAATGTAAAGGCTGTGAAGGGCCTAACCTCTTCACTGATAATGAAATTTTACTATCCGAGTTAGCTAGCCGCTGTGTGCGAGCGACCTCGTGATTTCACACATGAAATGAAAGACGATTTAAAGTGAAAATTACTTCCAGCATCTTTCCAGCTCCAACCATATTCAGGTGGATGAAGTTAGCCTGGAGAGACAAAGCTTTGTGTCTACTTTATTTTGCTAGCTAGCTAAGTAGCAGGCTAAAAGCTACTTGGCTATGAGCTACGGACGCATCAAAATAAAGGTTTATGCTTTACACAAGTTTGTCATATTGGTATTGTAGTACAATACGTTAAAGCTGGAACAGTTCAAACCTAAAGTGAGCTGTATTTCTTGCCCGTAAAAGCTGCTGAAGACCCCATCTCATGCGCGCCGCCATTTTGTTTGTTTTGAAAATGAGGACCCCATGTGGCAGACAGGAGCACACACAGTGCTGCCATGTCTTTCTCTTCGGCACATGGGGGGGGGGTGAAACCCTCCAGACACAGTATTTACAACGTATTAAATCGTCCCTGCTGTAAGTCTCTCGGCCACACAGGCTCTCTAAAATGTGGTTACGTCCTTTAAGTGGGGTATTTGAACCCAAACACGATCTTTTCCTAAATGAGTATTGTGTTTCCCCAAACCTCACATTGTTATTGAGTTGCCACAATCTAACCAACAGTGACTACTAAAAGCGCGAAATAGTGGCTGTAAATTAAAATAGATTGCTCTTGAAGGGCTGACTGTATTTATAAAAGTTTGAAAACAACGAAACATAATCGTTTGGCTGCTTTTCTTAAAACAACAGGTGAAAAAAAACAAAAAAAAAACAGACTCAGATCATTACATGAGAGTCCACTGAAGTGATCCACACCAAACTATTAATCAAAAATAAAGTCTTGCATTTAAAACTGTATCATGTTTTACACACATACCTGAGCGTGATCCACAAATTAACATGTAATTACAGTTGTTGAATAAATGTATACAGTATTGTGTAAAAGTCCCCTCATATCTTTATTTCTGTTAGGAAAATGGGATAAAGGTGTGGCAATTTACGGAAATATATGCAAACATACATGTAAATACAGTTAATAAGACAAAAAGAGAGTTTGTGCATTTCCAACAAGCTTTGAAATTCAATATTTGGTGTGACCACCTTTATTCTTCAGCACAGCCTGAACTCTCTTTGGCAGCTTTCTTGTCATTCCTTTCAGCAGTCTTCAGGAATAGTTCTCCGGGCTTCTTGAAGGACATTCAAAGCTCTTCTTTGCCTGCCTTTTGTTCTGCTCTCTGTCAAGATCATCCCACACTGCTTCAATAATTTTGAGGTGCGGACTCTGGGGAAAATCTATGATTGATAATGTTTCATTGTGTGTTTTTCTATCCAGGTATTCTTTTACTGTATTGGCAGTGTTTGGGATCATTGTTATGCTGAAATATTAAATCACTGCCAATCAGATGCTAATCAGATAGTAGTGCATGGTAGATCAAAATCTGATGGTGCTTTTCTGTGTTCATAATTCCACCAGTTTGTACAAGATCCCCAACACCACTGGCTGAAATACAGCCCCAAACCATGACAGAGCCTCCACCATGTTTTACAGAGACCTGTAGACACTCACTGTTGTACTTCTCTCCTGACCTCCTCTGTACAATGATTGACAATGATTTGAACCAAAAACTTCAAATTTGGAATAATCACTCCATAAGACCTCTTACTACTGCCCAGTCCTTGTGTAATTTGGTATACCTCAGCCTTTTTCCCCTGTTTCCTTTCCTCAAGAATAGCTTCTTGACAGCCACTGTTCCACTGAGACCATTTCTGACGAGGCTTCAGTGAAATGCTGATGGAGGGGCCAGATGCATCTCTCAGGTCCTGTTTCAGGTCTTTGCTGGATATTTTTCTACTTTTTAAGGACATGATATTCAGACTACTTATCTGCTATAGATAGTTTTATAGATAGAAATGGGAACAAATGGTGTGTTTTTGTGACAGGCTGCTAGTAACAAAGTTTAAAATTTGTTCTGTGTTAACACAGCACAGGTTCATCTCTTGAGTTAGATGTCTTTTTGTCCGTGAATAGGTCAGTGTCAAGTCAACAAACAAAAAAACAAATAGAAAAAAACCCCATTCCTCTTAAAATGGTCTGGGCTGAAAATGAGTTTTAAAAAAGGAGCCAAACTCTATAGAAAAACTTTGGAAGACCTTCAGAAAGCATAAAAAGGAAGACCACTTTTAAAAATGACAAGGTTTGGCTTCTTTGAAGCAAAGTATAAAGAAATGAGGGGTGACTGAAGAGTTTTGCACAGTACTCTATGTAGAAAATTTAGAAAAAACAGAAAATATTGAATATTTGTAGTAGAGGATAAATATTAGGTAGTATGAAATACTTATGCATGCACAAGTATCTGAAATACATATTCAATAAAATCAACATACTTTTTTTTTGTGTGTGTTTTTGGCCACAGCTGCTTTTGTTAGCAGTGGAGAGAGACAGGAAATGGGGGAAAGATACAGGGGAAGACACGCAGGCAAATTGGCGACGGGCCAGGACGCAAACCTGCACCGCCCGCACCGCAACGCGACATTTGTATGTGGTCGCCGGCTTCACCAGTAAGCCACCCAGGCGTCCCAGATAAACTCAACATACTTTCCATCACTACCTGACAGGAAAAGCAAGATACAGGGCTTAAAGTATTCAAAGCATGTCTTATGTAATAATCCCAGCAGTTCTTCAGTATCTTATTTTTCTGAAGTAAAATCCAAATCTGTGAACATCTTCAAACATTTACTGTTTGAGTTGATATTTAATAGCAAACACAGCAATGTCTGACTTTACATGGAACACAAAACTGAGTTCACTTGAAATTAAATCAACAACGTGACAAGACCAACCCTACATTTCTTAATATTTGTTCTCACATAAGAAGGTGGTGCCCTGAAGGAGTGGCAGAGACAGGCTGCCTTAAAAGCAGAGTACTCCTCTGGATGGAGGAAGACTAAACTAACTACAGCAGTGTTACTGTCAGCTCAGAGGACCTGAAGTATGGTTAACTAAAGGGTTAGGACTTTGCTTTTTGTTCCAGCACTAATTGTAGATATGATGCTGACTCCATGAGGTTTCTGTAAACCCCTGAAGAGGCTTGACATTGAGTATTTTTAGGACAGTTGGACGTGAGGAATCCCTCTTTTTATCACTTGACCTCATCACCATTGAGACATGGGGTTCTGGATTATTTTCCCCATCTGTCTTTCACTGGTGTCCTTCATTGGAACGTGGAGTGTGTAAGTTTATCACAAATTCAAAGTTTCTTTTTTGTCATTACGACCTCCGTTGTAAAGCTAGGGGAACTTTATGTGTATATAGTTTTGAATCTAAAAATGCTCAGTCTACATTAAGCTCGTGAATAGAGATTATTCATATCTGTTATCTGTCTTACTTGATAAACAAACTTAGTATGTGAAGTATATGCTCCTGCCTGTGATTTCTGAAATACTGATAACATTGGGGCATGAAGAGGAAGTAAAGAGATGGCATCATACTATTTTTACTGTTTTTCCACAATCTTTTATTGTACTTTTTTATCTGTACATCGTCTGTGGAAACAGTAGTTGACGTCAGAGCAGCTTTTGAATGTAAAGGCATTCTAACTGCTAACCCAGTTAGAGCATGAAACAGCAACCTTGAGCTTGAAATATGTGACTTGGCTAGTTTTGTCTGCTACAGGGTGTGAACCCTGTCGCTCATGAAGTTAAGAATAGAAAACACCGTTTAACAAATTGCTTCAGTGATTGAGCCACGCTAACGCTGTAAATGTGCTTGGCATTGATGTTCATTTGCCATGACACTTCCCTCATTCTGTTTTGTTATCCATTGTAATTTCATGTCTCACCGAATGCCTTACATGTGACATATTTATGACACATTACATTATGAATACTGAACAAAAATCCTAAGTGGGCTTTCTTTTATTCCAGCTTCATTCTTTGGATCATAGTTAGGCATTTTATTTTCCTTTTCAGAAATCTTTGAGATGAACCAACACAGATTGTACCATAATGAAGGTACAGCAAAGTAATACAATAAAATCACTAACTAATACTGGGCAACTGTGGCATATGCTTAATAGAGATATGGAACATTCAATATATTGAACATAATACTGAGTTAATGCAGTGAACACCTACCTTTATTTAGGAATTTGTGGATGATAATACAGAACTGCCAGATTCTGGTTTGATGTTAATTTAAAAGTCCTGACGCAGTAGTTTGCCTTTTCTTTTATATTCCAGATATGGGCTAGCCTTCTCCAACAATCATGTGTGCTCCCTCACTAGTTGGTGAGTTTATAAATCATCATTATTTTGTTGTAGCTATGACCTGTTATTTATTTAATAATGGATCCTCTAAAATGCCATTAATTTGTTCTCAGGGGAAACAGCAACTACTGTAGAGTGAATCAGACTGATGATGGATGCTGCTGGGTTCCTACTATAAGGTAAAAAAAAAAAAAAAAAAAAAAAAAACTAACCAAAACCAAAGACAACAAATAAACCCTTTAATTTTTCTCTTCCTGGGAATGAAATGCCAAGACCGAATAAACTGAACAAATATGTGATTTCAGCTCAAGTGGAACCTATCCACCAGAAAATTCACTTTTTACAGCCACAATCAACGCTGGATCCTTTATGTGTGAGTTTACCCACCAAATGCCCAAAGCATTATACAGTCCCCTCCAAAAGTATTGGAACAGTGAGGCTGATCCCTTTGTTTTTGCTGTAGACTGAAAACATTTGAGTTTGACATAAAAAAAAACCAAAAAAAAAAAAAACAATATGAGCCAAAAGATCAACAGCTCAGCTTCTATTTCCAGGTATTTACATCTGGATCTCATACATAGTTCAGAAGATAGCTGCAAATCCTTTGCTTGCAATAACTGTATCAAGCCTGTGACCCACTGACATCACTAAACTTTTGCATTCTTCTTTTGGGAATCTTTTTCAGGCTTTCACCGCAGTCTCTTTCAGTTGTTGTTTGTTTTGGGGGTTACTCCCTTCAGTCTCCTACTTAGCTGTAAAATACATGCTCCATAGGGTTTAAGGCCTGAATTATGTTTCTGCATTGGATCTTTGTGGGGCCTACGTATGTAATCAGAAATCCCCTCCTAACCCTACGTCGTAAGTCCGGAGATTGACTGGGCCAGTCTAAAACCTCCCACTTCCTGCCCCTGATGAAGTCCTTTGTAATTTTGGCGGTGTGTTTTGGGTCATCTTGCTGCGCGATGAAGGATCTCCCAATTAGTTTGGTTGCATCTTTCTTTAAATTGACACACAAAATGTTTCTGTAGAGTTCTGAGTTCATTGTACTGCTGCTATCATGTGTGATATCATCAATGAAGATTAATGAGCCTGTTCCAGAAGAAGCCATGCAAGCCAAAGCCATGACATTACAACCACTGTGTTTCACAGATGAGCTCGTATGTTTGGGATCATTAGCAGATCCTTTCTTTCTCCAAACCTTAGCCTTTCCATCACTTTGGTAAAAAGTGATGGAAAACTTTGTCCCAGAATTTCTGAGGCTTGTCTTTGCACTTCTTGGCAAATTCCAGCCAGGCCTTCCTGTTCTTCTTGCTAATTAGTGATTTACATCTTCTGGTGAAGCCTCTGTACTTTTGTTCATGAAGTCTTCTGCAAACAAGCGATTGTGATATCTTCACTTCTGCCCTCTGCCCTTACTGTACAAAGTTTCTGTCATGAAATGCTGTTGTTTTCCTTGGTCTACCTGTTCGACATCTGTTACTTAGTACACCAGTGATGACTTTCTTCTTCAGGACTTTCCACACAGTTTTACTGAGTATGGCCAATGTTTGTGCAATGGCTCTGATTGAGTTTCCATCTTGTCTCAGCTTCACAATTGCTTGTTTTTTACCCATAGACAGCTCTCTGGTTTTCATGTTGGTTACTCCTCTAACTATAAATGCACAGCCTGCACAGGCAAAACCCAAATCTGAAACTGAGTGTCGAGATTCAGCACTATTTATTGTTTGAATAAGCAGTGTAACAGGACACACCTGGGCAACAAAACACACCTGTCAGTCACTTGTTCCAATAGTTTTGCTCACAAAAGACAAAAGGTGCTATCTTCTGAATTGTTTAATTGTTTAAGATCCAGATGTCATTACCTGAAAATAAAAGCTGAGATGTTGATCTTTTGTCTCATTTTATTTTATTTTTTTATATCAAACCCAAATGTTTTCAGCCTACAGCAAAATAAAGGGATTGGCCTCATTGTTCCAAAATATTTGAAGGGGAGTGTAAATACATGTAAGTGATATGTGTCATACCAATTGTGATCTCTTTTTTAGTTCTGCTGTTCTGTATATTCCACCATGCCCATATTATGGAGAAACATTCAAGTCAGTCCATGATGAGCAAGTTTGCACTGGTCTTCGGTGTGATCGCAGCCATGGGAGCATTCACAGCTGGAAACTGCAATGTAAGTGCTGTACTTCCTACTATGGCTATGCTTCTGCAGGATTAAATTGTTTCAGATCTAAATGAGAACTTTGCCCCTCCATTATGTCACAAAGCCGAACAGCTTCTGTTTGCACTTGTGCAAAAACAGCAAACAAAGGTAGTTTTATGTAATCTATTTTTACACATCTTCCATCAATTCTAACACCAAGAATCATTTATGTTTGGGGATAATGTAGAGTTGTACCAAAGAGCTAATATCACAAGCAGTTCCATGATCTGTAATCATGCACTTACATGTACTTACATAACTATACTAGAAAAAAACAGCACATGAAACAGGAATGAAAACGGATTATCTTTTAAACAATGGGACTACCGACATTTACCACCCAAATACTTGGAAAGTCTTCCCGATCATAAACCTGTTAGATGACATCCTGTTAGGCGACATCCCATTTTTCACTCTTCACTGCTTGATGGTTCGCACCCACACACCAACACCTTTCAGAATCTTTAGAACAACCTTTGCCCGGATTTCAAAAACCTGTTAATCTTCTGATGCTTTTGATAGCACTTTTGACACTATAGATTCTTCTGTTGTGGCTTAAATCATGTGTGGCTATTAAAGGTATAGCCCTTAAATGGTTCCAGTCATATTTGCCAGGAGTTTCAGTTCAGTTCAGTTCAGCTCAGTTCAGGCCAGTTTCAGGATTCCTCATCTGTGTCCCCACTTATTGTGGGGTACCTCAGGGTTCTCTATTGAGTTCCATTCTCTTCTCTTTATATGGTTTCCTTGGGGTCAGTTTTTAAAAGTATAACATCTCTTTTCATTGTTTTGCAGATGACATACAGATATATTTGCTTTTACAAACCCACAGTCATGCTTTTATTCAGGCAGTGGTGAACTGTCTTAGACATGTACAAACATGGTTGGCAATAAACTTCCTCAAGCTGAACAAAAACAAAACAGAAATTATTTTATTTGGGCAACCCAAATAATCCCATTGGTCTCTTAGCCTCTTACTGTAATCCAGTTGCAAGGAGCTTCTTTCAACTCAGTAAGGTGAAGGCCTATCTGCCGCCATGTGACTCTGGGAGAGTAATTCATGTTTTTATTACCTCTCGTTTAAACTATTGTAACTCTTTATATGTTGACTCTGATCAGCTGTTACTTCATCGCCTGCAAGCTGTTCAAAATACAGCAGGTCACCTTTTTACAGGAAAGAAATCACGTGATCACATTACACCCACATTGGCCTCCTTACATTGGCTTCCAGTCCATTTCAGGATCCAGATTAAAATTTATAACTTGTTTTTAAGAGTCTCAGTGATTTGGGGCCACCTTATTTAACAGAACTTTTGAAACCCTTCACTCTTACCAGTGCACTGAGGTCTACAAACCAGCTGCTCTTGAGTGTTCCTTGATCGAGGCTTAAAAGTAGAGGTGATAGAGCCTTTTCAGTGGTGGCGCCTAATCTTTGCAACACTTACCTTTTCACATAAGAGCTGCCCAATCTCTCAATCATTTTAAAACACTTCTAAAAACGCATTTCTTTTTCAAGTGCTTTCAAGTCTAGTTGAGATGAGTACCCTGTTTTTTAATTATGCAGTTTTAATTAATTTGTTTTATTTGATTTTTAGTGAATATTTATTGTCCATTTAGTGACTGTTATGTATAGCATATATTTTGTATAACTCATACAGCACTGGTCAACTGAGGTTGTTTAAAATGTGCTAAACTGGGCTAAACTTTGACTTGACTTGATGCTGAATTTGATGCTGAATGTCCTCCACAGCCATTTCACGTGTCACTCCTTCACTACCTCGGGGCTGCCATCAGTTTCATGTGCGTCTGCTTCTACACTGCACTGCTCACTGCACTGACAGGGAAGTATGTGCTTTCTGGATATGAAAAGTTTCTCTACCCGCTGCGAATCACCTCCACTGTATTTCAAGCATTTGTGACCATCATCTGTATCCTTTCAGCAATCTTGGAGCTTACCTTTTTGTTGTTGTTGTTGTTGCATAAGCTATGTTCATTGCGCTTGTGGTTAGTTAAGCATGCAGGTTAACAGTAAACTTTGTAGGGTTAATATGGTGTGACTTTAAACAAGACATTTCATCAACAAGCTTTAGCATTAATACCCGAGTTAAAGCTCAGCACTCTGGTATGTTTGGATCCGGGCAGCTGATCTGTTTACCAAGTGGGACCGGCCACAGCACTTAATGCCATTTTTAGTCAACCATTAATCATGGCCGTCCTTTCCTTTTTGGTTTAACTTCACATTTCTCCTTACACTTGTAGAAATATGAGGCCAGCTGCACAGTGGTGAAACATACGTCCTCTAATGTAAAAATAATGCTGGTGGAAATTTAAATTTTTTTGTTGTTAGTTACTGGATTTAACTCCAGTGCTAGAGTAAAGAGCTAATGGGCCACACTACTGGTTGTATAGGGTAAAGCAGATTTAAGCCATGGCCACCTGTGACTACCTGTTGGCTCTGCACCCAGACTAATGTGTGAACATTAGTCTGGGTGCATGCACATGAAGAAGAACTTCAGGAAGAGCTGGCCCATGCAGCAGATTCCCACATTAATGGTATATACCGTATTTTTCGGACTATAAGCCGCTACTTTTTTCCCACGTTTTGAACCATGCGGCTTATAGCCCGGTGCGGCGTTTCTGTGGATTTTTCTTTAACCACCAGGGGGCTCTTTAGCAGGATATGAATCATGGGACGTCAAAGTTGGAAATCAAAGAAGAAAGCGCCAACAAGTGCTAGCAGCAGGCACAAAAGAGATTTTTTTCAAACTCCCTCATCATGGAAACCACAAAAAGAACTTCCTATGATGCCGCTTTTAAGTTGAGGGCTATCGACCTGGCACTACAGGAGGGAAATAGAGCCGCTGCACGTAAGCTCGGCGTGAACGAATCAATGGTGAATTGACTTGTTATAACTCAAATTTGGGGTTGTCTGTCCCCCTCTGCTGAGTGCCGAGTAATTGTGGAAAACCAAGAGCGGCAGAGATACCAGCGGCTTATAGCCCGGTGCGGCTTATATATGTACGTTTCCAGTTTTTTCCAAAAAATTTGTAGGTGCGGCTTATAGTATGGTGCGCTCTATAGTCCGGAAAATACGGTATTCCTATTATGATTCTCAGACAGTTCTCAGGATTTTGACTTATTTTGCCTCAATAAAACTCAGGTTACTTGCCAAGGATATGTTTAAGCTCTGTGCCCTCTGTAGTTTGAACCATTCACCAGTGACACACCCTTAACTCAATAACCTTCAGATACTGTTTTGTTTGTTCAGACTGAATACTTCTATGTTCACCTGTCTGCTGTCTTTGAGTGGATGCTGAGTATAAATTTGGAGCTGTTTGAGCTGAGCTACGCCGTGGAATTTTTCTTCTTTTCGTCATATATGCTCTCAAACCTGTTGAGCAAACGTGAGGAGGAAAAGCCTTTGATGCTGACAATGTCCTGATATAAGGCTGCCAGGATCCAGCTGAAAGATACAAGCACTGAGGATGGACTAAGTAGCACATCTGTAAATACAGTGGCTGGATCGTGGCTGCAGGACGAATAGTATTTTTTTCCCCCCCAGTCCAATTTGCCTGGATGGATTTATTTCTGCTATTTTCATTACTCAATTCTCTTCCATATTTATTGAAACAAACTAACTTGCACAGCAAATGAACAAACATGCCAGCCGGATTGCACCTGTGAAAGTCTAGATACTAGGCCAATTTACAAGAAGTGTTTTTGTGTAATTGTTTGTGTAAGAATTTCTTATTGCACACACAACATCCAAAATTTAAAAAAAAAATCTCACTGATTAAGGCTCTTGCATAACACTTTGGTTAATATTACTTTCACACCAAGAAGTCATGCCACTCTGCTGATAGACAGCTGCTGAATTTGAATATAAAAGGGTGGAGAAGTTTGATATACACCCATTTAAACAAATAAAATCCCCATGACGCGATGAGATCCTGTTTGACTGGATAATTAACCCGAGCGACAGTAAAAACACAGATGTCATCACCTCAGCTTGCCTGGCAATAAATCCAGAAACACTGCACAGTCTTGGTGTCCTTTCCATTCCAGATTTTCACTGTGGTCTCTTTGATGTATTTCAGTGTGTGTGTGCGCACTGGGGAGTAGTGGTTTATGAATCGCATTCATAAAGGAACTTAAACACCCTGAAAAATAGTTTCCTGCCTTTGTAGGTCCCACATTAATACGCTATTTTAGATCAGTTTGTTTCCTTCAGATTTATGCATCTGTGACCTCCCCGTTTTCACTCTTTTGAAGTTAGCGGGGTATATTTGGAAAAAGGCTGATGACACACAGAACAAATTGATTTAGTAACTTGAATAACTACAGAGTTTAACCATTTAGACTCCATAATGATAAACAGGCTGCCAGGAATAATTTTGTTATTTTAGCTGTAAAAATGTCTGAAAATCTGCTGTGAGTCTGTGCTTGTGTCTTTTTTTCAGGACTGCTTCTTTTTTCAGCATCTGGTAGTTTTGCTTTGCTGTATGCTATAAGGGTGCAATAAGGGATTAATAACAGAATTTTTATATTTTGGAAATTTTACAGGTTTTTACTGACTAAGGCACTCAGAATGTACATGAATAGAACGTTCAATTTGAACTATAAAACACCGAACAACAAGTATGTGAACTGTGGCCCTGTAGTTTTTTTTTTTTTTTAAAGTCAAAAAGCACTTCCTCTCAAGATACAGGGATGGGCCTACAACTAGAAAGAGAAAAAACAAACACCTGGGTGGGCTGGAGAAAGGGAGGTTTAAGCTTTCCTCCTTAGACAGCTGTCCTGTGACCCAGACACACATAAACTTTAAAAAAAAAAAAAAAAAAAAAAAAAGGTTTAAAAGTAGCTATAATCTGCCATTTTGAAATTTGTCTGACAAGTAGGACGACCAGATCCCATGCTAAGTTTTTGGGTTTCAGTTGGGGTATAGGCATAGATTGGCATACCTTTTTGAGCCACATTTTCACAGCGGTTATCCAGTCATGACACACATACACTTGTTTCACAATGTTTTTTTTCCCCCGTGTGAAATTTAAAAATATGAAAAAAAGATAAAAACTCAGTTTTTCAGAATACAATGCCCTTTCATTTTCTTTGTGGTAATTTCCATCATATTCAACAAAATCTGGAAAGTCTGTGCCTCTTCGGTGACTTGTAACTTTCACAGATGAGTATGGCCTCAAGCCTTCCCTTCATACACACTGGGAAAGGCCAGACTTTAGGAAATTGCATGTTCTGCAGAGCCTGTCAAAATGTGGGTCCCTTGAGGTAGGTGCCTTTTTTTATATTTGATTGATTCATAGGTCAGTGTTAAGTGGCTTAACAAGCAAACAAACAAACATTCCTCTGAAAATGGTCAGGTATAAGGGCTGGACTGAAAAGGATTGAAAAAGTAGCCAATGTCCACAGAAAAACTTTGATAATAAAGTAAGTAAGTAAAGTTTATTATAAAGCGACACTGTCTCAAGATATGGGAAAGGGGACAAGGAATAAAGATGCATAAAGATGGACATTTGGTTCACCCCCCCACGAGAAAACAATGTGAAACCTTTTACTCAAAAAGAAAACAGTGAGCCACTATGGCTCCCCTGTGCTGCTTTACATTGAATTTCAGCTCATTGTTTAAGTGAAGAAACCTTCTTATAATGGAAAAGAGACACAGCTAGCAACAACCAGGTGAACAATGTGGAGAGTTTAGTATCTAAAGAGCCACAATTTCCTTCTCAGGAATTGATAAGACACCACAAATGGAGTTTAAGCAGAGCAAAGACTGGACTGGACCCAACGGCACAGAAACACACTTGATGTTTAAGAAAGTGACTTTGCTAACTGTAAAGACAATAATTCAGTGTAAGAAAATGTGTTACTGCAGGTTTACTTCACTGTAAAATAAACTTGAACAAACTGAGACATGCTTCTAGTTTTAATGCAAAGCACTTAAACTTTACTTGAAAGAAGGTAATATACATCCTGGAATTACAGATAATAAAGATACATTATGAGCAAAATCATTTCACAATGAATATCATCTTTCTTTCGCAACAACCAAGAGAGGAGTGCGACATTATCTACAGTTTTTTTGTTAGGAAGAAAACAGTGAAAAGCACACCTAATTCTGTCAGCATCTTTACTGTATATGATACACCGTAAAAAATGTCATCTATATGCAGTAGTCCACATTATTAATCTTAATAAAAAAAAAGGAAAAAAAAGAAAAAAAAACGAGTTTCATGGTTGTCTTTCAACTAAGTAACTGCAATGCATACATTATAAATAAATGTAAAGAGAAGAAAGAAAGAAAAAAAAAAAAACAAAAAAACCTACAAGCACTATCCCACAATTCCAGCATGGCTGAAACAATAAGTGGCCTTAATCCAAACCCTATACTTTGGAGTGTGACCACAGCTTTAACAAACTTTTAAGATACTGTAGATTATTTAAGCTGGTGCATCCGAAAGCCCGGCTCATGCTCAACACTTATGAATAAATCAAGTTAAAATTGCCCTTAAAAATTTGTTCCGTGTGAGGACGAGTTACCTACCATCATTTTTCCTGTGAGGTGAGAAACACTTTCTGCAAGGAGTGAGAACTCAGCATGAGAAAAACACAGGGCCCTATAGTTAAGTTAATTTTTTTAAAAAACAACTCAAGCCATTAAGTATCGGAAAAAGCTTGTTCTCAGCTAAGCTACGGAGGTCACTGGTATTAATCACAGAACTCTTCAACTCTAAAAAGTAATTCATTTGTGTTCTCTTGCTCACGTACGACATCTCAAGCCGGATACTCTTCCTCCCTGTTTTCAATAAGCGCTCTACTGACATCTTATGTTGGGGGGAAGCTCCAACTGTACACACTATGAACAATTCTCTTAGCAATAAAAGGAAAGGACACTACAGTAGTTGACAACTCAAAAATTAATGTGATGATGCAAATCGGTAATTGTTTAAATCTACAGCAAAGTTGAAATGAGGAGCTTTTTCAAACGGAGTACATGTTCTTGGTGGTGGAGCCGCTCTTACTGGACGTGTCGTCATGTGACTGGTAGCCAATCATGGCTTTCATGGGGAGGTTCAGCCGCTCTTTGTAAAGTTGCCTGTGAGGAGGTGAGATGGAAACGGTGTGAAGACTTAAGACAGTGTTGCCATCTAGTGGTTAACTACAGCTACTACTTATGTATTATAAGCAATGTGACACTTTAAGACTCACCCTATCGTCATGATGGCGTCCCTGTTTTGGCAGTTACTAGTCCAGATGGATATTTTGTCACCTTTAGGTCTGACGTTGACCACAGCACCGCAGACATCTTCACTTGCCTCATCAAACGACTCACCGACTAAACACAACAGCTGCAAAAACACACAAAAAGTTACACTCATTTAAAAAAAATAAAATAAATCACAACCATCAGGAGAAGCTATGACTCTGCTGACTTGCTTTTACATAAAGACAGTGACAACGTCTGTCTTACCGTTTCCATCCAGTAGCGATCGAGATCATTGTGCCTCTGTTGTTTATTGAGAGTCATCAGCCATCGACCCCCCAGCTTGTTCCTGTCGTCCTCCCACATCGGCTTGATCCCATCCTGGCACACAATATGAAACAGCTATTAAATACTATACTTATGAAAAAAAACTACTAGACATTTAACTCTGCTGATAATGAGTTTAACAAAAATTATATAAACACTCAAAGTAGACAGCTGGGGGGGAAAAAAGCCTTACCTTAAATAAGCAGTAATCGCACCCAAAGCCAAGTTTGCTTGGCTGCTGTATGTGGTTGTATAATCTGATGGAAAGACAGAAAAGTGGAGTCCCAACACGAGTGTGTTAAATTTTAGAATAGGGTAAGCTTTATCTGGCATAAGTCAGAACAATGGTCCCTGAACACTGAAAATAAAACGCTGATCCTGATTCACAAAAGTATTTCAGTTTTAAGGAACTCTTCCTTGTCATGATGTGCATTAAAAATAAAAGTTAATTAACCCAGAGCTTCAGGCTGACAGAATTACAAGGGGAAAACTTACGCCCAAAAGTCTTCCACTGTGTCAAACTTGGAAATGAGACGCAAGTTTTCTGTCCAGCTTTTGCTCTTATCGTTTTTGAAATACCACAGGGCCCATCTGAAAAGACACAAAAAGAGAGAAAGAAAAGTCAAGACACTCAGTATTTACAGAATGAAGAGTAAATAGCGTAAGTACAAAAACTGTATGAAAATATCTATCCAAACTATGTCTGAAAAATGCAATTTACTGAACAGTTTCTGATGCATAAACTGGGGGGGGGGGCAAACATAAACCCACCCCTGGGGTGTTACCTACTGTTACTTATAGCATCATCACCTACAGGATTTAGTTAGTTTAAGCCTTTCAGATAGGAGAATAAAGGCTGCCAAATCTTATCAATTATTTTGTTTCCTGATTTATTCTAAATGCAGAGATTCTGCTCAGTGAGCCATTGTTTAACACTGGGCACTTCTTTCTTCTTCCAATGCAAAAGGATTAACTTTTTTTTTTTCCCCTTCTTTCTTCAGCAGTGAGAAGTCCATGAGCTAATGGGCATCGCTGGACTACCCGGAGTCTCCCTGAGTCTGCTGATACTCCGAAGGTAATGAATACAGGGTCTGGTTCTACTCCAGACCCTGAGAGTGCTGTCAATATCTCCCTACCACAAATTTCTGCAGGTTGGGACATAAGGCGTAGCTGTGAAATAAGTCTGCATCTGGCATTTACCACATTGGGAAGAACTCTCTGGAAACATTTTGTGCAATTTTACCTTTGAGTAATGTAATCTGTTTAATACAGCTTAAGTATTGCATAATGTCACAAATTAACTGAATATACAAATTTAAGGTTTTCATCCCAGATTCCTAGTGGAGTTTTTAAATCAGAAATGTAATCATCTATGGACGTGCTATGAGTGAGTATTTATCTATATGCATCGTTACTAAGCCACAATAATTCAGAAAGACAGTTTGACACTTTCCGATTAAGAAATTCATGAAAAAGAAAGCAAGATACCAGATTAAATCTGTTGTTTTCACATTAATATAGAAATTTTTGAAATATTAGGAAAACAAAGTAAAAAGTTATAATTCTGGACTTTAGCCTTGTTTTCACATACAGTTTCTCTGTAGAACAAGATGGGGAAGGGTGGTATACCGGTTTTATCACCATCACCGGTGTTGCTTTCTGCTATGGCAGTGATTTTGCAACCACCATACAGCGCTTCCTTCATCTCTTTAGCTCCCATGTCTCATGTTTTCTTTCATGGAATTGGGACTTTTTCCCTCTTTGCTAATAAAACTGAGCTAATAGTAAACTGCAGGGTTCCTGTACCATTTAAATTAATGCATTTTTTATTAGGTCTTTAAAAAGATGCAAATGAAGACTGGATGATGTCAAAATTATTTATTATATTTTTGGCTTTTATAAGCAAGCCACAACTACTAGTGCAATAGTCCCTACAACATACAGCATTTGATGCTTTTTTGGGTTGCATGCCAATTAAATGAGTACATTTAGATTTTGGACTCTCAGACAAAAGGAAGAACTTCACTTGGATGGATGGACTTTGTTCACTGTGTTTAACCATTTAGGGTTGCTGCTAATATAACAGCAGCTGGGCTCACCTAAAAGGCCCCTCAGCATTGGGACATTTGGCACTTAAAATTTTCTTTTAAAAAAAAAAATAAATAAAACTTAAAAAATTGTATTGCTGGGAATTTTTCTATTCAGTACAGAGTGAATGTTGTGCATCTCTTAATTTTGTAACAGCTTGACTTTGTACCATTACTGTTAAAAAACAAACAGAAAAAGGGTTAAAAGTCTATTTTATGTTGCTACTGCATGAAACGTGTAACTTAATAGCAGACACACACCCCGTTTCACTGAGGAACACAACAGCTAGCAACAATAGCATGAATGTCAATGCAAAAAACAGAGAAAGCCGGCCATCAACAGCACTACAAATGCAGCCTTTGTTTACAGTGGCTACTGTTATTCTTTTATCTATTACCAAGGGGGGGCGGGTGGCTAGCAGGCAGAGTTGAGGGCGGCAAGAGGACATCGGCTGAACCCTGTGCCCCCTCCACTTACAACTGCAACAATCCCAGCCATGTGCCACAAGCACAAATGAAACAAAGTAACTGAACAGAGCCAAATCAGAGGATGAAACTGTACTTGTTTCATGCAAACATTGCACAACACATGTGGAGATGAAACTGCTCGCAGGTGTGATTCCTCTGGTGAACCCAGAATAGTCGAAAGCCAAGGCCTCATTCCGAGTACTGGCATGTAAACAAATATGGCAGACAGTAAGTCAAGCCAGGCCTGCTCTTTATGTGTAGTTTAAAATCAAAGCCTTTAAAATCCTAATCCAGGTAATTCATTTCTCAGACATGGGTGGTGGACTGGATTGACAAACAGTATTGTCTCTGTGGTTGAAATGCAGCTCTTGATTTGAAACAAGAGGGAACACACCAGAAGAGACTAAACACAGATAAATAGAGCAGCGCACGGAGGCATGTAACTGAATCAGGTAAAATGCCAGTCTTCTTAATGTCCTAAGAGTTAATGACATCAACTTTCACAGAGTAGGCAGAAAATGATCATTTCACACTGCAAGACAGGAGACGTGTGCATCTTTCAACAAAATGCAGCTGAATCGATGCTTCTTCGCACAGAGGACTGATTAATTCAGAGCCTTTAGTTGTGCAAACAGACGTGGATTTCTACACTGCTGTGTCTTCACTTCCCTCTCATATTGATAGTAATATTTGATTTGATCAGTGTCAAAATGCACAATTAAAGGCTCTGAATTAATCAGTGGCTCCAATCCCTGTTGTCTTCTGAATGTGTGTCAACAAACTGCAGCAGAGGTAGAAAAACAGAGTTTTAAATAGTTCAGCCGCCAAGTCGGGCTGTTGTGTGATCAAGGCTTTAAAATGTCAAGGTTATATATTTCACCCACATGTCAAAAAGTATTAGATTAATTTCAAGATGTAAAAAGGTACTATCTGCTATATAATAATCAGATTATTTTTGCATCCTCTTCCCATCTGTAGCTCTAAAGATGGGCATGGGGAAAAAGTTCACAGGCAAGCCAACATAAACTATCTTGGTATTTTTAATTTTTAGTGCTTTTGCTACAGTACACTGTACATGAAATAATTTTCCCAAGCAGAAGCTGAATGTGTTCTTCCTACTTTTCGGCAGCTGCTGGTTTCACTTAATGACAGTGCCATATGAAAATCATGCTGCATGACTTTGAAACTTGAAAGTGATCGTTGTCTCTACTTATGTAACAGCTGAGTAACGGATCTGTGCCGTCTGTTCAAATCCATCTCTGGACTCACCTTCACAGACCACAGCAAGAACCAAGCTATTGACAAAATAAAAAAAGAGACCTAATAGTGTTGCACTTCATGTGCAAATTTATAATTTGTAAAGGTTGGTTTTTACAGACATTGAAATGAATGTGGCATGGAGAGCAATGGTCCTATTAGTTCTAATATTGATTTTCAAAGAGGAAAAAAAAAAAGATGTAAATTACACAGATATAAAATACCAAAATATGATGCATGATTATTCATCAAAACTGCCCAGCATTATTCCACCATGAATAGATACTGAAGATGATCTATTCTGCTAATTTCCAGCTGCGTGTTGTTATTTTTGAACTCGACTACAGTGGCTTGGCATGATTCACCGTTCAGTTACACAAAATGAGTTACAACACATCCATAATGAATATTTAACCACAAATTCCAAATAATTCAACAGTCCACTACTTCCTTACAGTGAAGCCAGAGAGAAGTGGCAACAACTAGCCTTCAAAATGAGAAGCCTGCCATAAAAACAAAACCACATGCCAGTGTGTTTAAATAAAATCTGAACAACTGAAACCAGGATTACAGTGTAAATGTGGGCCAGGCTAAAGCAGCAGAGTTGGGCAGCCTTAACATCTGAGGCTGAGCTGAACAAGCAGAATGACCTAGAAGTGACTTTGACTTGCCAAGTGAACTATTCAGCATTTCCAAACCAACTGTACAATGCTCATGAATAGCTCGTCACCGCCACAGAACTATGATAACATTTCTAAAAGGACAATAGAAAAAAACAACTGCAACACTAACACGCAGAGGAAAACACAAATGTCAATCTGTTCCTACTGACTTAAACCTTAAAATAAATACAATTTTAAAAATGTGGGGAAAAAAAAAAAAAAAAAAGACCTGCAAATATCACCCAGACGAAAAAAAAACATGACCATTTATCCCTTAGTGTGATGCTCAAATTATGCTTAAACAAAATACTAGAACCAGGTTTACAGTGCACTCATCAGAAATTCTCCCAAGTGACTAGAAAGGCAATTTGAATATCCTAATCTTGAATATCCTAATCTTAATCTAAATTTATGTTGTCAAAACAAGAAATGTGATGACTTTCAAATCTAATTTTAATTTCACAGGCTGGAAAATAAGTCAATCAGCACATAACTGTGTGACACCAAAAAGCGAGAGTTAAAGTGAAGCAAATTAAAAATGAAATTAGCAAACCAAACAAAACAGAAAAGGTCTGGTTTTCCCAATTTCATTCAATGTAAAATAAACTACTGACCTTATTCTAAAAGGACTATGTTTGCATATTTAATATGCACAGTAATTTTAATGATGACATCACTGGTAGCTGATATTAGTGCTCAAAACATGTAAGCGACCTCTCCCTTGTTGCTATGAACAGCCCATGAACCTAGAAATGACCCGCAACACAGCGCTGATTCATGTTATTTGCCTTAGACTTAGCCCCTGTGACTTGCGGCTCGTTTTGCAAGATCGGGTCACATATTTCTTCACCCATTTTATCATGTAAAAGTTGAGTTCTTTCAAAGGGGCATGGTCATTAATGCTAAGCAATTAACTTCAGTACCGCTATTTGGTGATTGGTGAAACAGTTTTAACACAGTAAGTGTGAAATGTTCTCTTTGGGTCAGGGGGAGGGATTTGGCACCCTGGTAAGCCAGAAGGTCTAACAAGATTAACATCGTAAGAGAGCCTATCATAACCCAAATCAACCCCAACGAGTTCTGTCTGTGTCTGTAAACTCTCAAACTACTTAATTATTATGACAAAGCAAACCTTAAAAATGGTTTCAGATGAGACTCCAGTCTTGGTGTCCGGGTGTGTTTGATCTCACCACCACACCCACGTCCTAAGGGACAATTTGGCTTTTCTAAATAACAACTTTCCCATATCTAATTTTAGAAATGCTTACATAGGCCACTCCAGACTGTTTAGCTGGAAGCCTTGTTGGGGAGAACGCTGCTTGCGCAAGAAGACTGCAACATATAAAAGCGCAAACAGTTTTCATCCCAATCAAAACCCAGAACCCTTTTCAGTCTCACCTGTTTTGCAAAGGATGTTTGATATACTGCTCAGGATTCACAACAACCTGACCGTCAGTCTGTTGATCTTCAGTTTCAGTTGTTTTCTGAGGAGACATGCAGGCACACAAAAACATCACACACCTTTGAAAAACAAAAGACATTTGTTATCCTCGCAAGTCCACTGATCACCATCACAAAAGCAAAGAGATTTTAATGTTTAGCCAATGGCATTCGGGCTAGACTTAGATCAAAATACAGCTTAAAATAAGTCCTGTCTTGACTTTAAAATCAGAACTACTTAAATAGCCATAGAACCTGAATAAAGTAAACTATGAAGATATGATTGCCATATAGATTTATGGTCATGGATAATCAAGCAATTTCAGTTTGTACAGTATCAAAGCATCAAAGAGTACTGCAAGCTTTTGCCATTATTAATATTACTGTTATTATTACTGAGTTTCCAGCACTTTTGTGGGGTAATTCCAACTTTTCAAAAAAGAAAAATAAGACAATAAAATCAGATGACCTAAATTAGTATAACTAGATTAACTCAGGAATGTACTGCATAATCTAAAACAAACTAGACTAATTTAATCCAAACGTCGGGACTACTTAAATCCTCTAGTAAAAATAGTGGAAATATCTACTCCAATATATGAAATGAAAGGCTTGCATGATCTGTAAAATACATTGTCGTTACAGTGTAACTTACATTTTAAGTAATCTACAGAAACATAAAGGCATGACCTCAAGCCCCTGTGCTTGAGTCGGGGCCTTGTCCCATTATCCAATTCACAGGTGTGAATTATAAAGACTCACTTTATATTTATCAACAGCAGCATCCAACTCCACAACTTTTTAACTGTTACGCGTAGGAGCTGACAGCAAAGAGCCAGCAGTCGGTTTACACAAAGAAAATCAATAAGCTAACTTTACAGTTAACGTTTACTAGCATTAGTTTTAGCAGACGAGCTAGGCTAGCTACAGGCTAGATATACACGTGTCCAGACTGCCTAAAAATGCACCAATAATATAACACTGCGGGCATTTAAAGGTATTGGCAGCTCATTATAACCGCCGCAAGACGTTGACTAATATCCGAGTAGATTAAAACAATTCAATGACTGGAGTTTGAATGAACGACGTGCAGTCAGTCACTCCCTCCCTGCCCAACAAAGTCAGGCAGTGCCTCATACATCCCACTGCTGAGCATGCTAGCGCTAATCCACGCCAACATCTGTCACCTCAAATGCGTTAGTTTGGCCAAAACGCCAGTTCCGTTTCACAGAAGCAAGGTTATGCAATGGATTTAATACATAAACTTAAGATTTATCTAGTCTTTCCATGCATATTAGTAGATTTTTTTTTGCTATCTCCCGTCTCTCTTACCGGCTCCGATGTCGCCATCTTGACTGTAGAAATGATCTGGCCGTCCGGCGCTCCTGCGTCACTCCAGCTACTCGCTCTTCTACGGAAGCCGCTTCGGTCACATTTGAGCTGAATGCCCAGAAGTCCAAGCAGGCGTCCCCACGGAAAGGCCACGAAGGTTACACCCTCTCCCATTGAATGGCTGCTTCTCAGGACAATCACATCAGATAAACCAATAGTCAGCTCTGGATAAGCTTGTTTCAGCCACTGGAAAGAAAAACAAAGAAAAAGGGAAAATAACAGGCAGAGGTAACTCAAAATTTTGAGTTATTTCTAAGTATGTTGAAATTTTGAGTTATTACGTAAACATTTTGAGATAATAACCCCAAATATTTTGCGGTATAGAAAGCATTTTTAGTGGCAGAAACAAGCGTCCACAATTTCCAGACTTGAGTTTACTTTAGTTTTAATTGCCTAAAAAATGTTTCAAATTTTTTAAAATGTCTAAAAAAACGTTGCTTAAAATGCTTCGTTTTTATTCATGTTTATACTAGTGTAGTATTTTTATATAATATAAAAAAATATTTCTCAGATGAAAGAAATTACTCTGGAAGCGCATTACTTCTTGAAGCCAAAGTCCTAATTAACATGCCTTTTCATGCTCGTCCTTATTTTCTTTTATTTCACAGCTCTGCTGAGAAATTACTTTGAGCTAAAAAAAAAAAAGAGAGAAAATAAAAGTCAGGCAAGACTTTATAAACTACCCCAGTTAATTACATACCCAGAAGTTTACCACATTTTATTACATTCATGTAAAATGTCTGTGAACCCAGTATTACCAGTATTAAAGTGGTGCCTAATAGCCTACAACAACATTAACATTAAATTCTTATGTGATGGCATTACACACACACACATACACACATTTTTGTGGTATTGTGTCTTGCAGCAAACGCTCCACCAAAATAAATGCTGGTGGTGGGAGTTTCCCACTTTCCCAACTTCCATAGGTGAGAAAGCTGAGAGAACAAGTCTCCAGGGGTAAGTAAGTAAGTAAGTAAAGCTTTATTTATATAGCACCTCTCAAAACAGATGTTACGAAGTGCTTCACAACAGGACAAAGAATAATAAAAACTAATTAAAAACAAATTAAACAAATGCCAAGCTAAAAAGATGTGTTTTTAAAAGACCTTTAAAATGCATCAGTGAGTCCGCCGCTCTAAGATGGACAGGGAGAGAGTTCCAGAGACGGGGAGCCACTGAGCCAAAAGCTCTGTCTCCTTTCGTTTTCAGTCTTGTAGAATGCACAGACAGTAGTCCTTGATCACATGACCGCAGTGATTTAGAAGGAGTATATAAGTGAAGGAGTTCACTGATATACAATGGGGCTTGCTCGTGAAGAGCTCTAAATGTAAGTACCAAAATCTTAAACTGTATTCTAAATTTCACAGGTAGCCAGTGTAACTGAATCAGAAGCGGGGTGATGTGAGAATATTTGGAAGTCCAGGCGAGAAGATATAAATGCATAAATAACCATCTCAAGTTCAGAATGAGATATGATGGAGGTAAGCTTAGCAATATTCCTAAGGTGGAAGAAACAAGAATGCATCAAAGATTTAACAAGAGAGTCAAGCATAAAGGCAGGGTCACTCAGGCAGCAGAAACTCGAGAAAGAAGAGGAGGAAGAACAGGAACCATCATGGAAGGACAGACCTCTGCATGGCATGTACCACCAGCAAATAGAAGAAGTGGCTGACATAGAGAAATCCTACCAATGGCTGGACAAAGCTGGACTGACAGACGGCACAGAGGCACTAATCATGGCAGCACAAGAGCAAGCTCTGAGCACAAGATTGATAGAGGCTGGGGTGTGCCACACCAGGCAAGACCCCAGGTGCACGCTGTGCAGAGATGCCCCTGAGATAATCAAGCACATAACAGCAGGGTGCAAGATGCTAGGGTATACATGGAACGTCATAACCAAGTACAATATTGCCAGACATCTCCACTTTGGTCTCATCTGGAGCAATGTCATGCCAAAAAGAACATGACAGCCATGCTGCCATGTTCTTTTTAGATAGAAGATGCTTTCTCCTGGCAATTCTTCCAAACAAGACAGACTTGTTTGGTCTTTTTCTAATTTACTGCCATGATCTTTAGCTTTTAACATGCTAACTAAACTCTGTATGGGGTTCAGACCAACAAACTGACAAAACCTCTGCTTTTATGGAGTTGGTGATACTTGCTGATGATTAGTTAATCAAGTGCATTTGATTAGCAGCACGTGGCTCCTACTTACCCTCTTAATTACTGTGGAAGCAGTAAGGGTGTTCTTCATTTGCACAGGACTGTTCTGTATGTTGCAGTTTGTTGGACAGCAGTCTTGCTGCTGTTATAGCAAATTCCAGGTTTCCAGATTGCTTTATTTGGCTGGTAATCTTTTGATCAATGTGTTAATACCTACAGATGATGCTAAATCATGTAAAACAAATCATATAAATATACTGAAAAATCAATAAGAGGGGCATAATGCTTCATCTGTGGGAGACAGACATGTTGGATGAAAGCCTGAGCTCCTTCTAAAGTAAAAATCATGCACTCACTAAGTTCCTGATTCCTTATCATGCATCTGTGGTCACATGTGGTCAGCTGAGTGAACACATTCACACAATAGTGACAACCGACAAAGTCACAAGGTTTTTGAAATCATGCTGTTTGTGACATTTGGCAGGTGGTTTCTTATTTTATGAAATATCATTTTAGTTGTTTTGTTTCACACACACACACTCCTTTAGCTCCTTTAGTGTTTTCTAGCTATTTCTAACTATCCCACACACACTCACACTCTGATGGATGAATCAGAGGCAGTTTGGGGTTTAGTAAGGAGGAGGAGTTCCTATTTTGTGTGGTCATGTCCAATTTGAAAACCCACATTCCACATTCAAGGCCTACCCTGGCTCAATGTCATCATTTCTTACTTAAAATTACCTACATTTGCAGTAGCAGTTTACTTTATATTGAGTAGTGGACTGAAATTTCAGGCATGCGTTTAATGCTGTTTTGCACCATCACTGAGATATGTGTGTGTGCTAATGGAATAATTTTTAAAGGAGCTTTAGTTTTATCTCCTCAGTGAGCTTGCTAAGGGAAAAATTATGGGAGTTCCAAAATAAAATAGTGTGTGGTACTGACCCCTAATGTCAACATACTTTTCCATATTTCTTGTGTGAGTCTGAGATGTGAAAAGTAATTAATTACTTCATCTGAAGTAATGCATTAAATTCTGATTTTCTGATACTTGTGTTAGAATATTTCTGGTTTTCTCCCACTATTGATGGGTAATGACTGTGTGCTCTATTTCAAGTGTGTTAAGCAGCTAGCTCAAATATTAATAGCACAAACTGTAACAACCAACTAAATTACTACTTCATCTATTGATGACCCAGGACTGAATTCACAGGGCACCCAGCAGCATACAAAGCATTTAAAGCAAGCTTCACCATTACTGAGTTGACGTAGCCTAGACAAAACATTTATAGGCATCCCACTACTCTTACAGAGAAAGTGCTAAAGTTTGAATCTTATAGACTTCAATGTAGTTTTAAATATGAGGTACAAAGAGATGTTAGTGCAAGAGAAAGAAGCCAACATTTGGCTGAAAAAACTGTGTTTGGGTCCCTATTTACTGGTATTATGACAATTAGTCTGTCATTGCTAACTGTAGAACTATGGGATAAGAAAAAATGACTGATTCTCAAATAACTTATTCAACTCCCAGCAGTGTAATCACTTGTATACCTCAATCACACTGTCTGTTGTGATGTGAGAGAAACAAACAAGAGACATGTGAGTAATCTGGCCTCAACTTGGAAATTTAACATGTGCTGCATGGAATGAAAGCATAAACTGATACAGAGCGTGACCACTCATTAGTTTATGCAGATAAACTCCCTCTTCAGCCCTCTTAGTCTCCCTTTTAGGCTATACTTTACAAAAGTTAAACTCCAGCATGCGTTTCATATTGATGCCTCAAATGAAATGAAGGTCTTTAAGGTTTGTGGAAAGATTCCGCTACAGAAAAGTCCACGGTGATCATTTTTAAGAGTACTGAGGTATTGTTTGATAGTCTGACCAACTCTAACACCAGAGGGGTTATGCTACCAAGGAAGTCTAACACAGCCAGGCTTTATTGCGGTAGCTGGACTGACACAACCTAAAACCCAAGTCAGAGATAATGGGTAACACAAAGGTGGTTATAAACTTCCTGTTTTACAGCTTCTGTGTAAAAGGGGCACTTCATGCATCAAATGTCTCTTCTTCCTCATAAAATGATCGCTGTGAGTGCTGCTTACACCAATTAGAGAGGTTTTCAGATGATGATAAAAATGGTCATAAAAAATCTAAGAAGAATATGAAAAAAATAAAATGCAATACTGTTGCAAATGAGACGAGAGATTAAACCTGCAGAAAACTGTTAATTGGGGGAATTAGTGTCTTGCACATATGAAATGCATTCCCACAGCAGAGAATCTATATTGCTTTTAAAACATGTTGTCAATAAAAGAATCAGTGAAAACACGGCGCTTCCATCTGGTTTTAAAGCAAAACTCTGAACACGTAACCTGCTCCTGACCAGGCCTTAGGCCCCGTTTACACAACACCGTTTCAAAATGAAAACGTATCAAAATGACAGTTTTCCTGGCACAGTTTCGATGCGTTTTGGCCTCCAGTTTACACAGAACAGAGTGAAAACCATACTTTTTGGAAACGGGCACCAGAGTGGAGCATTTCTGAAGAATCTGTGTAAACAGATGAAAACGATGCATTTTGGAAACAGAGGTAGGGTGTGGTGGGGGGCACTCACACATGAACACTATGGTTGCGGCTCCTATAGCCACACCGCCAACTTGTGGCCTGGCAATAGGAACTGCAGCGTTTTCAGCGTTTTTGCGTTTCCGTGTAAACGGAGATTGTTTCTGAAACGTCTCCGTGTTAACGCGTCACTTTTCGGAAACGACAACGGCAGAACGACACCGTTTCCACTGGAACCGTCGTGTAAACGGGGCCTAGTCGCTTAATGGAGATGATTACACCCAAAATACATCTTCGAGTTAGATTCAGTTTCTGCAGTTAATCACTTTTCAATCTTTAGATTTTAGCTGAATTTTTTTAAACCTTTATTTTACCAGGTAAAATGTTTGAGAACCAGTTATCGTTTACAAACATGAATGCCATCAGGATGTAATGTAATACATTTAGTGTTCCACTATTGCTATTTTTTTTCTTCAACAAAAGATCTGAATCATTTCTGCTTTCATTTCTTATAGCATTTTGGTGTTGCACTGTCGGATACTTTGTCTTTATTTGCTATCACGCCAGCGCTGTATTACTGCCACTATTATAATACAAACATGTATTTAATTTTTCTCTTAATGTGGACACTCTATGTCAACACTCATTAAGAAAGATCCTAAATATGTTGATGAATGAGAAATGAAAACTTTATTGGGAAAAAATGAATGAATTAAACTGAATAAAAAAAGAAAAAAAATCAGACTTATTGAAGTCATGTGGTAGAAATCAGCTGAACGTGACCTTTCACCCTAATTTGCATATATAACGTTTAAATGTTCGTCACTAAGCAACTTTAGAATCGTATCCTGAAAGGATTTATCTTTAAAATAAAACAGCAGCCTGATACTTGCTTTGCCATGTCTCAATACATCTATCAAGCAAGACAGAGAGGACCTACTTGGACTCCTCACTGGAGTGCTCGTCACTGTCTCCCCGGGGAATATAATGATCTCCGACGAGCACTTGAAAATTGCAAATGGGACAACCTTCATCTGAGAGAGGCCACGTATCGGCTGAGAAATCGCCTAAATGGGCTTCTGGCAGAGAGGAGGAATTTCTGCCATAAGGATGAGCTTGTGGCTCTTAGAGAAGAAATGGAGTCTAAATACAAGGAGCTTGAAGAAAGCTATAAAAAGCTGGAGCACGAAAACAAAATACTAGAAGAACAGAAGCAGCTGGAAGTGAAGGACTTGAAGGAAAAACTGGCAGAGGCACATGCAAGAACTGAAGCAGAAAAAGAGTGCCGGGAATGTCAGAGGAAGAAACATGTGGAAGAACTGCAAGAACTAGAGGACAAATATCAAAACTTGCAGCACAAACAGGAACTACCGGAAGAAAAAATGAAGTAATGCAGGAAGAGAAGGAAAAATTGATGGTGAAACATACAGAGCTTGAGCAGAAGCACAAAAAAGTGCAAAACAAAAACACAGAAATGCTCGAAGAGAAACTTCTGCAAAAATATGAAGAACTAGAAGAACTTTTGAGGAGGCACAAAGAACTGGAGAACAGAAACAAAATGCAGGAGGAAGGAAAAAAAGGTGCACAGAAATATAACAAACCTGGACAGAAGAGCAAAGAAATAGAGGCAAAGCAAAAGAAAATGCTACAAGAAAAGAACAAACTGGAGCTGCAGGAGCTGCAGGAGCAAGAAAAGGAAAAGAAAAAAGGATTCAAGTTTTTCAAGCCAAGCAAAAAGTCCAGAGAAAGAGAACGAAAACGAAAAACAGGTTGCTGGAGCTGGTTAACCAGGAGAAAGAAACGTTCTGGTGAGAGAAGTATGGAAGAGGCTGCTGGTTGTTCAGTGCAGGCTGGAGGGCTGTAGCTCCCTCTACCTCCTTTCCACCTCATCCACCATTCCTCGCATCTTCCTTCCATAAAAATCCTTCCTCCCATTTCTCCATCTCCATTTCTTCTCCTACCTCTCTTTCATATTAGTAATAAAGTTACTTTGGCTGATTAGCATGCATTTTTAATTTGTCACATTAACAAAAACGATTACAAAATATGCTGTAACACCATAGAAAACTGAGAGTTTGACTTCAGCTGTGTGCTTCTATGTATAAAACAGTCTTTTTGTCCTTCTAATGACCACAAATTGCTTAACTTGAACAAATGTTATCATGGAGGTGGAGCTGCTGTTTAAAATACATTTAAAAAACAAAAAAACATGCAAATCTCACAGGGTCCACACAGATGCCAGGGCCCTGTTCCAGCAAGATAAGTGAAAACTCTTGAGTTTGTTAACCTGAAATGAGGGAAACGGAGTTTTCTTTATAACACTGTGACTCTGTGGGCATTAAGGCAACTGTGAGTGGTTAAATGAAACTGACCTGTATGAAGCTTAAACACATAAGACACTGATTAGTGATCAGTCACACTGATGGAAAAACCTGCTGGAGATGATGTGAATATTTGAGTGAAGGTGAGTCCTAAATACACTCTAAAACTTGACTAAATGTAGTTTAAAGTGAGTTTTTAAATCCAGGCTGCAGACGGTGCAAATGTGCTGTACATTTCATGTTTAAATATCTTTACACATCAAAATACAGTCATCAAGTGCTGTCGAGCAACATTTTGAAAGGTACAATGTCTGAAAATGTAAAGTCACTAAAAATCACCTATACGAGTCTTACTGGGTCCAACTGCTTTATTCAACTTTCAGCTTTATTATCTGTTAGTGAAAATTCAGCTTGGATAAATGATGACTGGATGATGCTGATTAAAATGAATCTTGTCTCCACGATGAACACGATGGTCCACGCTGACATGAATTCATATTCCACTGGATTCAAATGGAGGCCCTGTTCGTTATTTACTTGTTGCCAAAACCTGCGCACCTACTGAGAATACCTGAGCAATTCTACATGCGTGTAATTGCATGACTACATCTTCTTATGTGAAAATGGGAACAACGGCACTAATTTCTTGGACAGTGACAATTTTTATAGTTTTGTTTCTGTGCGTAACCACAGTGGAATTTAAATCAAACAATTAGTACAATCAATGTTTGATTGAAGCACCACAATCAATAGCTCTCAATAGACACTGAATGGAAATGCAAAGGGTTTACAGCAAGGCCAGATTAGACTTTGCCAGATAACATCTAAAGGAGCCTGCACTGCTCAGAGATTCTTTGGAAAGATGAAACCAAGATTAACTAGTGCCAGAATGATGGTAAGAGAAAAGTGTGGAGAAGGAAAAACAGCTCATGACCTGAAGCAGAACACATTATCTGTCAAACATGGTGGAGACAATGTTATGGCATGCACATGTATGGCTGACAGTGGAACAAGGTCACTAGTGTTTATTGATGACTGCTGATAGAAGTAGCAGGATAAGAAATTGTGTATTTGTCCAACAGATTAGGGACCTGACTGTAGGTTGCACTCTACACGTTAATCTTGATTAAACTCTTGTGTTAAAATTAAGTTACATTTAACTTAGTCAGGAGAAAATGTCCGTCTTACATCTACAAGCCAATCTGAAAAAATATCATACTGTTTGTTCAGGACACAAAGTGCACAAAACAAGTCATGTTTCATCCTTAGAGGACAAAGTTTAAGTTACTTCATTGGAATACCAGAGCAGTGAGTCACACAGCCAGTGTGGGAAAAGCAGATGGAAATAAAAAAAAAAAAAAATGAGGAGATCATAATCAGGTCCAAAATATAAATATGACTTTATTTCACAATCCCGAAAGAGATCAGCCATCCACAAAAGGAATGCTAAATTTATTCTCTTCTCAAGTCTAAACTGGATATACTTTAAGCGACGTACAGTAATTCAGTTTCAAAATAAGCAAGATCACCCAATGTCTAAACACCAGTAACAATACAGTAAAAACAATGTGGTTCACGTACATATTTACACATTTTTCTACTAATAAAAGTTTTTTTTTTTTCAATTTTTTTTAAATGCTGGTGCTCATTGTTAGTTCTTTGTTGATTAAAAAAAATGCTCATTGCGGACTGAAAATGTCCCCCACAGCAAGTCGAAAGAAACATTTAGAAGTGTAATTTTGCCATGTGATGTTCAAAAATATTCTTTCTAAATTTAACTCATTTAAAAAACATTTACATTCATTTTTATTTGTGTGTTTTGTTGTGATTTTTGATAATTGCTGCAAAGTTGGGTTACCTGTGGAAGACATTTGAACTCTGCGTGGATCTCTGCACAGTAGTGTGCTATTTCACTCGTACTTGACAAACATTTTGTTTAAGGTTTCTCAGTTTGTTGCCAGGCAGTAACGATCTGGACAAATGAACTGAATTAAATACAGGATCAGTGAGTGCTGAGTTTCAAAAAGCACCATGCCATCACTGTTACACAGTACATAAGCAGGCTGCACCAATGCATGTACCTTGACATCTATTAGCACCAAAAGCAAGTCAAAGTGTTTAAAGGCCTAAATGCTTCTAAAGGAAATGTTATGCCATCAGTTTTAGTGTAAATATTACAGGTTGTGTTGTGCTAACTGATCCATTCTTAAAATAAAGAGCTTCTCTTTCATGGGTAACAAAAAAAAGAAAAAATAATAAGAATCCTGATTCACCAGGAGTTGATACCAACCCCTTTTTTTAGACCCTGTAAAAAAGCGTTCTGTAAACAAAGTTTTCACGAAGGTCGAGCACCCGAAATCGTCTTAGGCAGCCGTCAAAGTGGGATCTGGTATTTGAGTGGTTTTACGACAAAAGCACAGGCAAAGGGAAAAGAAGAAATAGTTTGATTATTCAGCAGTGGCTAATGCAGTTTCATGTTCAAACTCAGAGTATGGACATAAAAGCTGACAATATTCTGTTGACATATCTGACACTTTGTGGTTTCTGTAAAGAAAAACAGGTCTCCTTAGCACCATTAACACGTACAGTAGGTTTTTTAAATTCCTATGATCACGCTTGTTCCCTATGAAAAACTGAATTCCTTTTCCAGAAGCTGAACATAAGTTAAGTGCAAATGACAATAAGCACTTTACTCATGCAGCATTTCAGGATTCCTCACTAGGTATTTAATTTCATTAGATATGTATGCCATCTTCAATCAGTCGAGTGAAACACAATTAAGTGCAGAAATACTGTAAAAATAAAAAAAAGAGGATTAATGCTAAACTGTCATATATATCTCTGTCTGTACATACATATTCAGGCCTATGGACCGGGACCTTTTTCAAGTTAGGTTTAGGAAAATTAAAAAAAAAAAAAAAAGTGCTTTTTAATATGCCACACATATCTGTGAATAAAAGACAAACCATCCAGATGTGGATAAAATGAATAAACAAACCAAGGAGGTACATTTCTTTCATCAACCGCCAACAGAAGTGAGTGGCAGAAGAAGGAAAAGCATAATGCTACATGTGACAATCTGTAGTAAAAATATGCACAATATTAGTCTTGTTTTCTACATAATGTGATGTAATGAGTCTGCTGAACAAAGATTACAGTGAAAATGGCACCGATGTAAAAAGCCAATGAGATTCATCTTTTGAAAAGAGACTTATTGGCTGAAATAAAAAGAAAATTTCTACTGTACAACATAAAATCTGAGCGTCAAAACATAATGCAGGTCATTGTAGAAATCTTGCAGTAAACAGGCTTACACCAGAAATTAAATATAAATCGTTATGATCAGAATAAATAATCACATCTTTTTGTTTTTTGTTCTGTATATAAAACCAGTTTAAAAATGTCTTTTAAATGCTTCAAAGCACCATCTCTTTACAATAAAAACCAACACTGAAACTCACAGTTAAAAAGCCAACAAGCTTTGGTCTCCCTCGTCACTTTGAAGGAAGAGACGAAGAAGGGCAAAGTGAACAGACATAAGAAAAGCACAATGAAAAAAAGAATAAAACAATCTAAAAATGAGAGTAGCAGTTTAAAATTGTCTGAGGTAAGGCAGAAGCACAGGGTGTAGGAGTTTTCTGTGTGTGAGTGTGCGCACTGTGTTTGTGTGTCAGGATTTAAAACAGGTTGACTAAGACCAGCGATTGTATGGACCTGTCACTTGGGTAAGAGCATATGGGGACACGGTGATGACCCCATCCCTCGGGAGAGTCCATGCCTGACGTGTGGGGACATTCATTATCCTCCTCATCTCCTCTGTCTCCTCTCCTGTTTCCTCCTCTCCATCCACCCCTCCAGTGCCTCTGCTTAGGCTGCCCTCCAGCCTCAATCTCTCAGCCTCCTCCTCCCGATCTCGTTCCCGCTTGGCCATTTTGGCGTCCCACATAGCCATCCCGTGGCCTGGCTCATTTAGGGACTTGTGCTGGTAGAAGACTAGAGAAATGCGGGTGGGATGGCTGCGATTTGGCTTAAGGACCGGAGTAGTGGCGTGGAGCTCTCGTCGCGCGCACTCGATTAGGATGGAACCATGCGACGGTGCCACAGCGACTCCGCCTATTTCGCTGTCGAGGAAGTTGTGTTCGCTGTCTGACCAAACCTCTTCCTGCTTAACTTCCTCTGGTTCAAGGGTGGGGGTTTGTACGGGAAGGCAGAGAGGAGAGACTGGAGGGAGGCCTTGACCCCTAACCTCTCCAATCATATCTCCTGCAGCTCCGAGGAGTCCATTGAGCCGGCTGAAGAGGCCCTCAGAGGTTGGAGTTGGGGAGAAGGAAGAGGGAGGAGGAGCGCTCCTACTGGGGGGAAGTTTGTGCAGAGGAGAGCAGTGCACCTCGCTGGGCTCAGCTTTAAAAGCACCATGGTAGTCAGTAGGTGTGGTACGTGGAGGTAAATGCTCTATTGGAGCACTCTGGTCACCAGATGCTGGAGAATAACCATTCACCGTATCACTCATTGTCTTATAACTGAGAACTGAGCCATTCTGTCCAAACTGGCCATGCAGGCCATGGGTGTTGGGTGAGAGGACCTCCCTCTGCAGGGTGGGGTAGCTGCTGATCTGGCTATAAATGCTGGATTGATTCTTCTCTGGTGGGTACTTTCCCGCACTAGCAGGTCTGGGTGGTAGTCTGTAAGAGCTGTTGTAGCCGTGAGGCTCTTTTTTGGGAAAAAAATACATACATTTTAATGTGAAACTCTAAAAACATTTAAAAATCCTGAATGACCAGTGGCTTGAATGTACTACCTTTGTTGGGGCTTTCAACTTTTACTTTTCCAGGGGTGAGGGGAGTCAGCCCAAGCTTCTTCTCCAGTTTCTCTGCTTGAGCCTTAAGACGAGCCTCTTGTCTGATCTTTCGAGCTGATTTTACCGGCTCAGCCAGCAGACGAACCTGACATTTACCAAAAGCATGTTAATACCAACTAAAGACAAACAGCATAACGAACTCCTCTTTGGCTCACTCACCTCTCGGGGAAAGGAAGACAGAACTTGCAGAGCACCACTTTGGATCTTGGCCATCTGGCCCTCAGCTTGACCAGACTCATCCGTGTCAGAGATCTTGTAAAGTGGCAGCACATGGAGCTGCTCATCCTCTGGTATGTTACGAATTGCACGGTTGTCTTCCTTAGTTAAAGTGCAAACCTGAAAAAAAAGCACAAGACAAAAAACAAATCCACTAAGAACTTTTTGAGTAATCCTTCAAGCTCAACAGTCTGATCCATCCCAAGAACTATTGACCTTCAAATTTAGTTACATGATGTAGGAGTAAATTGCATGGCATCACACTCTGAGCTTGCTTACCACGGTGCTGCCATTATTCATGTTGCTAGTGTCTTTGTGAGCATGAGCACAGAAATCCACACAAGCTGTGACCCCAGAAAAAGGACGCCCCTCATTCCTGCCCAGACGGCATTCACCCCCTGCCGACTCATATTCCACCTGAGAGATGTGAAAAACACAAGACACTAAGGAAAGTATTATGAGAAACACATTCTTAAACTCTTGGAAGAGCTTTATAAATTAATTAAGCAGGAATAGAATACATAAACTGTGAAGAGATCCCTGAAGTAATCTGGAGGGAGACTACAGCAATTTAGAGGAAATAAAAAGATGAACTTAAAATCACTTCCACTGAAATAACACTAGCCCAAGAGGGCAAAAGATTATCAGAGATAAGCATGGCCGTTTCCTGTTTTATACCTGGTTGTGGAAAGCCTCAGGAGCCAGTTTCTTGTAGAGTGGCGCAACCTTTGTGGCAAGACTCTGAAGGTTGTTTTCTATCTTCACCTCCTGAAAATAAAAATTTTGTGTTTAATGGGTTCTACTTATCCAACATGGGCCACCAGGAGGCAAACTTTTGAAAACTACTCAAGTATTGCCAGCTAAAACATAATAAGGAAAGGTTAACACACTGATTGCGTATGTCTCACACAGTGAAGCGTAGGAAAGATAATGAGATGTCTTGATGTTTTTGATGAATGGTTTTTTTCTCTCAGGTTTTCAAAAGCCACTTTGTCCACTCTTTGTTTGTTGCAGCAAATGAAGAAACACACTCCTCACCTCCTCTCGGTAGTCACCTTGCAGGCGGAACTTGCGGGGCACTTTGCTGCGTGCAAATTTACATCCGTTGAAGTACATACTCCAGGAGCAGCCAAAGGAAAATGAAGCTCCGCAGGTGTCCGGATCTAAACCCTGGCACGCACACGTGCGACTGTAGAGAAGGGGAAATAATGAATGAAGAACAAAGAAAAGAGTGGAAAAAAAGTAGAGTAGACTTGGTGTTGGCTCTCACTGCGGTATTGTATCACTTCCTGTTCCTGTTTCGGAGCACAGTGTTTTGCTGTCTGTTAGCTGTTATATCTGTATAACTCGATTTATCTGGATAATAACATTTTAGTGTATTCTTCACCTACTTTAAATAGCATACTCTTTGCTGAATCACCTGTATTCACATTACTCACTTTATTTGTTTTTAGAAATTCGCTAGCTAAACCACAGTTTGTCCATAACAAACACCGTGTTCAAACACAAGGATGTCCATAAGTGCACATGGCACCAGGACACCCTAGGTCGCAGGTCGATGATCGATTTTGTAATCGTATCATCAGATCTGCGGCCGTATGTTCTGGACACTCGGGTGAAGAGAGGAGCTGAGCTGTCAACTGATCACCACCTGGTGGTGAGTTGGATCAGGTGGCGTGGGAAGATGCTGGACAGACCTGGCACACCTAAACGTATTGTGAGGGTGCGCTGGGAACGCCTGGCAGTCCGGGAGATCTTCAACTCCTACCTCCGGCAGAACTTCGACAGCATTCCGAGGGAGGCTGAGGACATTGAGTCCGAATGGACCATGTTCCGCACCTCCATTGTTGAGGCTGCTGCTCAGAGCTGTGGCTGCAAGGTGGTTGGTGCCTGTCGTGGTGGTAACCCCCGAACCAGATGGTGGTCACCGGAGGTGAAGGGAGCCATCAAGCTGAAGAAAGAGTCCTATCGGGCTTGGTTAGCCTGTGGGACTCCGGAGGCAGCTGACAGGTATCGACAGGCCAAGCGGAATGCAGCTCGGGTAGTGGCCAAAGCAAAAACTCGGGTGTGGGAGGAGTTCGGTGAGGCTATGGAAAAAGACTTTCGGACGGCATCGAAGCGATTCTGGCAAACCGTCAGGCGACTCAGGAGGGGAAAGCAGTGCTTCACTCACACTGTTTATAGTGCGGGGGGGGGGGGGGGGGGGGGGGGGTGCTGCTGACTTCAACTGAGGCTATAGTCGGACGGTGGAAGGAATACTTCGAGGACCTTCTGAATCCCACTGACACGCCTTCTGTAGTGGAAGCAGAGTCTGGGGATGAGGGGGATGACTTGACCATCACTGGGGGTGAGGTCACTGAGGTAGTTAAACAACTCCTTGGTGGCAGGGCCCCTGGGGTGGACGAGATTCGCCCTGAGTTCCTGAAGGCTCTGGATGTTGTAGGGCTGTCTTGGTTGACACGCCTCTGCAACATCGCGTGGAGATCTGGGGCAGTGCCATTGGATTGGCAGACCGGGGTGGTGGTCCCCATCTTTAAGAAGGGAGACCGGAGGGTGTGCTCCAACTTTCGGGGGATCACACTACTCAGCCTCCCCGGTAAGGTCTATGCCAGGGTGCTGGAAAGGAGGGTGCGTCCGTTAGTCGAACCTCGGATTCAGGAGGAACAATGCGGTTTTCGTCCTGGTCGTGGAACGCTGGACCAGCTCTTTATCCTCTCAAGGATATTCGAGTGTGCGTGGGAGTTTGCCCAACCAGTCTACATGTGCTTTGTGGACTTGGAGAAGGCATTCGACCGTGTCCCTCGGGGTGTCCTTTGGGAGGTTCTGCGGGAGTATGGGGTGTCTGGCCCATTGTTGCGGGCCATTCAGTCCTTGTACAACCACAGTGAGAGCTTGGTCCGTATAGCCGGTAATAAGTCGGATTCGTTTCCTGTGGGTGTTGGACTCCGTCAGGGCTGCCCTTTGTCACCGATTCTGTTCATAATTTTTATGGACAGAATTTCTAGGCGTAGCCAGGTGGCGGAAGGCTTCTTCCTTGGTGGCCTCAGAGTCTCATCTCTGCTTTTTGCAGATGATGGGGTGCTGTTGGCTTCATCGGGGGGGGGGCCTCCAGCTCGCAGTGGAACGGTTCGCAGCCGAGTGTGAAGCGGCTGGCATGAGAATCAGCACCTCTAAGTCTGAGGCCATGGTCCTCAGCCGGAAAAGGGTGGAGTGCCATCTCCGGCTCAGGAACGAGTTCTTGCCTCAAGTGGAGGAGTTCAAGTATCTCGGGGTCTTGTTCACGAGTGATGGGAGAAGGGAACGGGAGATCGACAGGCGGATCGGGGCTGCTTCTGCAGTGATGCGGACGCTGCACCGGTCCGTCGTGGTGAAGAGGGAGCTTAGCGTAAAAGCGAAGCTCTCGATTTACCGGTCGATCTACGTTCCTACCCTCACCTATGGTCACGAGCTTTGGGTAGTGACTGAAAGAATAAGATCGCGAATACAAGCGGCAGAAATGAGTTTCCTTTGAAGGGTGGCTGGCCTCTCCCTTAGAGATAAGGTGAGGAGTGCGGCCATCCGGGAGGGGCTCAGAGTAGAGCCGCTGCTCCTCCACATCGAAAGGAGCCAGTTGAGGTGGCTCGGGCATCTGATTAGAATGCCTCCTGGCCGCCTCCTGGGTGAGGTGTTCCGGGCATGTCCCACCGGGAAGAGGCCCCGTGGTAGACCCAGGACACGCTGGAGAGATTATGTATCTCGGCTGGCCTGGGAACGCCTTGGGGTCCCTCCGGATGAGCTGGAGGAGGTGGCTGGGGAGAGGGAAGCCTGGGCTTCTCTGCTTAGGCTTCTGCCCCCGCGACCCGGCCCCGGATAAGCGGAAGAAAATGGATGGATGGATGGAAATTCGCTAGCTTAGCTCAGCTAGTAGCTTAGCTCTTAGCCGACTCACTACCAGCATGGCTTCTTCTCCTGTCTCTCCTGCACTTTCCTGCTCTGGGTGTCACATGTTTAGTTACTCCTCGGCCTCCTTTAGCAGTAACGGTACTTGTAATAAATGTTGTCTGTTTGTAGCTCTGGAGGCCAGGGTTTCTGAACTGGAGACTCGGCTCCGCACCCTGGAAAATCCTACATCTAGCCAGGCCCCTGTAGCGGGTGCGGACCATGGTAGCTTAGCCGCCGTTAGCTCCCCCCCAGCAGATCCCGAGCAGCAGGGAAAACAGGCCAGCTGGGTGACGGTGAGGAGGAAGCGTAGTCCTAAGCAGATGCCCCGGGTACACCACCAACCTGTTCACGTCTCTAACCGTTTTTCTCCACTCGGCGACACACCCGCTGAGGAACAAACTCTGGTTATTGGCGACTCTGTTTTGAGAAACGTGAAGCTAGAGACACCGGCGACCATAGTCAAATGTCTTCCAGGGGCCAGAGCAGGCGACATTCATGGAAATTTGAAACTGCTGGCTAAGGCTAATCGTAGATTTGGTAAGATCGTTATTCACGTCGGCAGTAATGACACCCGGTTACGCCAATCGGAGGTCACTAAAATTAATATTGACTCGGTGTGTAACTTTGCAAAAACAATGTCGGACTCTGTAGTTTTCTCTGGGCCCCTCCCCAATCAGACCAGGAGCGACATGTTTAGCCGCATGTTCTCCTTGAATCGCGGGCTGTCTGAGTGGTGTCCAAAAAATGACGTGGGCTTCATAGATAATTGGCAAAGTTTCTGGGGAAAACCTGGTCTTGTTAGGAGAGACGGCATCCATCCCACTTTGGATGGAGCAGCTCTTATTTCTAGAAATCAGGCCAAATTTATTAACCCTCCTAAAAACTGACTACCCAGGGTTGAGACCAGGAAGCAGAGTTGCAGTCTTACACGCCTCTCTGCAGCTTCTCTCCTCCTGCCATCCCCCCAAAACCCCATCCCCATAGAGTCGGTGCCTGCTCCCAGACCACCAAAAACCAAAGCTAAAATCAGCAAAAAGGTATTTAAGCATAAAAATTCAAAAACAATAAATAATACAGCTTCATCAACTGCACCAAAAAATAAAACAATTAAATGTGGATTGTTAAACATTAGGTCTCTCTCTTCCAAGTCCCTATTGGTAAATGATTTAATAATTGATCAACGTATTGATTTATTCTGCCTTACAGAAACCTGGTTACAGCAGGATGAATATGTTAGTTTAAATGAATCAACACCCCCGAGTCACAGTAACTGTCAGAATGCTCGAAGCACAGGTCGAGGAGGAGGATTAGCTGCAATCTTCAATTCCAGCTTATTAATTAATCAAAGACCCAGACAAAGTTTTCATTCTTTTGATAGCCTGACTCTTAGTCTTGTCCATCCTAATTGGGAAAATCAAAAACCTGTTTTATTTGTTATTATCTATCGTCCACCTGGTCCTTACTCAGAGTTTCTGTCTGATTTCTCAGACTTTTTATCTGATTTAGTGCTCAGTTCAGATAAAATAATTATAGTGGGTGATTTTAACATCCATGTAGATGCTGAGAATGACAGCCTCAACACTGCATTTAATCTATTGTTAGATTCAATTGGCTTCTCTCAAAATGTAAAGAAGCCCACCCACCACTTTAATCATACTCTGGATCTTGTCCTAACATATGGCATAGAAACTGAAGACTTAACAGTATTCCCTGAAAGCCCCCTCCTGTCTGATCATTTCTTAGTAACATTTACATTTACTTTAATGGATTACACAGCAGTGGGGAATAAGTTTTATTACAGTAGAAGTCTTTCTGAAAGTGCTGTAACTAAGTTTAAGGATCTAATTCCTTCATTGTTATGCTCTTCAGTGCCATGTGCCAACACAGTGCAGAGCAGCTACCTAAACTCTACTCCCAGTGAGGTCGATTATCTCGTCAATAGTTTTACATCCTCACTGCGTATAACTTTGGATACTGTGGCTCCTCTGAAAAGGAAAGCTTCAAATCAGAAGTGCCTGACTCCGTGGTATAATTCACAAACGCACAGCTTAAAGCAGATAACCCGAAAGCTGGAGAGGGAATGGCGTCTCACTAAATTAGAAGATGCTCATTTAGCCTGGAAAAAGAGTTTGTTGCTCTATAAAAAAGCCCTCCGTAAAGCTAGGACATCTTACTATTCATCATTAATTGAAGAAAATAAGAACAACCCCAGGTTTCTTTTCAGCACTGTAGCCAGGCTGACAAAGAGTCAGAGCTCTGTAGAGCCAAGTATTCCTTTCACATTAACTAGTAGTGACTTCATGGATTTCTTTACAAATAAAATTTTAGACATTAGAGAAAAAATTATTCATAACCATCTCAAAGATTATTCTTCATGTTCGGCTGCTTTCAGCACTGCTGGTATTTGTTTAGACTCTTTTGCTCCAGTTGATCTTTCAGAGTTAACTTCAATAGTTACTTCCTCCAAACCAGCAACATGTTTGTTAGATCCCATTCCTACTAGACTGTTCAAAGAAGTCTTTCCAATTATTGATGCTTCAATCTTAAAAATGATCAATCAGTCTTTATTAGTTGGCTATGTACCACAAACCTTCAAGGTGGCTGTAATTAAACCTCTACTTAAAAAGCCATCACTTGACCCAGCTGTCTTAGCTAATTATAGGCCAATCTCCAACCTTCCTTTTCTCTCAAAGATTCTTGAAAGAGTAGTTGTAAAACATCTAACTGATCATCTGCAAGAGGAACGGTTTATTTGAAGAGTTTCAGTCAGGTTTCAGAATTCATCACAGTACAGAAACAGCATTAGTGAAGGTTACAAATGATCTTCTTAGAGCCTCTGACAGTGGACTCATCTCTGTTCTTGTCCTGTTGGACCTCAGTGCAGCTTTTGATACTGTTGACCATAACATTTTATTACAGAGATTAGAGCATACTATAGGTATTAAAGGTACTGCACTGCAGTGGTTTGAATCATATTTATCTCATAGACTCCAATTTGTTCATGTAAATGGAGAGTCTTCTTCACACACTAAGGTTAATTATGGAGTTCCACAGGGTTCTGTGCTAGGACCAATTTTATTTACATTATACATGCTTCCCTTAGGCAGTATTATTAGAAAGCACTGCATCAATTTTCATTGTTATGCAGATGATACTCAGCTTTACCTATCAATGAAGCCAGATGACACACATCAATTAGTTAAACTGCAGGAATGTCTTAAAAACATTAAGGCCTGGATGACCTCTAATTTCCTGCTTCTAAATTCAGATAAAACTGAAATTCTTGTTCTCGGCCCCACAAATCTTAGAAACATGGTGTCTAACCAGATACTTACTCTGGATGGCATTACTTTGGCCTCCAGTAACACTGTGAGAAATCTTGGAGTCATTTTTGACCAGGATATGTCCTTCAATGCACATATTAAACAAATATGCAGGACCGCTTTTTTGCATTTGCGCAATATTTCTAAGATTAGAAACATCCTTTCTCAGAGTGATGCTGAAAAGCTAATTCATGCATTTATTACTTCTAGGGTGGACTATTGTAATTCATTATTATCAGGCTGTCCTAAAAGCTCCCTGAAAAGTCTTCAGCTGATCCAAAATGCTGCAGCTAGAGTACTGACAGGGACTAGAAAGAGAGAGCAGATTTCTCCCATATTGGCTTCTCTTCATTGGCTCCCTGTTAAATCTAGAATAGAATTTAAAATTCTTCTCCTCACATACAAGGTCTTGAATAATCAGGCACCATCTTATCTTAAAGACCTCATAGTACCATATCACCCCAATAGAGCACTTCGCTCTCAGACTGCTGGCTTACTTGTGGTTCCTAGGATACTTAAGAGTAGAATGGGAGGCAGAGCCTTCAGCTTTCAGGCGCCTCTTCTGTGGAACCAGCTTCCAGCTTGGATTCGGGAGACAGACACCCTCTCTATTTTTAAGATTAGGCTTAAAACTTTCCTTTATGATAAAGCTTATAGTTAGGGCTGAATCAGGTGACCCTGAACCATCCCTTAGTTATGCTGCTATAGGCCTAGTCTGCTGGGGGGTTCACTTAATGCACTGTTTCTCATTCACCTTATTTACTTTGTTTATACTCCACTCTGCTTTTAATCATTAATTGATATTAATCTCTGGCTCTCTTCCACAGCATGTCTTTCTCTCCCCTCAGCCCAACCGGTCACGGCAGATGACTGCCCCTCCCTGAGCCTGGTTCTGCTGGAGGTTTCTTCCTGTTAAAAGGGAGTTTTTCCTTTCCACTGTCGCCAAGTGCTTGCTCATAGGGGGGTCGTTTTGACTGTTGGGTTTTCTCTGTATTATTGTAGGGTCTTTGCCCACAATACAAAGCACCTTGAGGCGACAGTTTGTTGTGATTTGGCGCTATATAAATAAAATTGAATTGAATTGAATTGAATTGAAAAATAGTGTTATTAAAAAACAAAGGAAGGGATACTCACTCTTCATTGAGTGCACAACGACGGCTGGTGGGAGAGCCGTATTTAAAGAGGGTTTCTGTGAGCTCCTGGTATAGATGGTCTGCAATTGGCCGAGCGATTCCCTCCCAGGCCAGGATGAGGATCACCAACACTGCAGTGTTGCAGTGGTGCCCTGGCCTCTGGCGAACCAAGCACAGCAGCTTCTCCTCCTCGTTGCTACGCCGGATCACCTGTCAAAGGAACATTTCATTTGCACATACATAAAAGTTAGCCACATGCAAAACAAGAGATGCTGTAAACTAGTGTTGTAACACAGATGAATACACTAAGTATTCTTTTAACAATGTCCCAAAATTATGGATTTCATGGGGTAATAAATTTAGATCATTGTAAGTGATCTGCCAAACCACCAGACTGGGTTGGTAAGGTTTTTAATGTCTTTGCAATTTAATCCTTCTGACACAAAAGTTATGTAATGATTTTGGTTTGTCTGTTTGTTTGTGTTTCTTGAAGGATTACTCAAAAAGTTCTTAGTGGATTTGCATGAAAGTTTTCCCGGAGGCGGCTAACTTTTTGACCAGATTAAGATCTGGTGATCTTAATATTACTGGATCTCTGAATCCAGTAATATTTGGAAGAATTATTTGCTGTTGCATAACAGGGCAAAATTAGACATTTCATGTCTTAAAAAATTACCAATCAAACCAAAACAAGAAAAAAAATGATGTTCAAGAAAAAGATATCACAAACTAATCCAGATATCGTTCTTGATCTAGAGACTCAGTTTATGTATGGTGGGAGGAAGTTTTCAGCCATAGCGGAAGTACTCCATCTCAGACTGCTCGCTACATTTAAATTATGGTTACATGGTTGGCGGCAGCTAAAGTTTGCCATAGTTGTGATAAAAGTATAAATGAGAGGCTGACTTTCATTTTTTAGACTAAACATAATGGTTCTATTCAATGCTTACATTCACAGCAGACATATTTAGGACATTTAGAAAAGTATCACGACCACAGACAGCAACCACATACCCATTTAGCTATTGGACACCCCTGGGAGCTCTTGCCTTCTTTCCCAGTGTAAACAACAACTTCCACCCTTACTGCATTTCCTTTGGCACCATACCTATGGCACATTACACATACAACAAATAATAAGTTTATGCTGTTGACAACAGAACATGTATTAGACATGGGCATCATTTCTGAATATTAGATATATAAAAAAAATTAAGGGAACACTTTATCATCACAGTTTAACACAAAGTCAGTTGAATTTCAGGGACACTAATCTGTTCAGTTAAGAAGCATAAACCATTGTGAATCCATTTGCTTTGGTGCAAATCAAAGTGGTGTCCTGTTTTCTTCAAAGATGGTGTTGCAGTCATCACAGTATTTGCCACAGTGTGTTCAGATGCTTTCTCATCTGTCACATGTACTCAGTGTGAATTTGCTCTCATCTGTGAAGAGAATGGGGTGCCACTGGCAGACCTGCCAATTCTGGTGTTCCTGGGCAGATGCCAGTTGAGCTGCACTATGCTGAGCTGTGAACACAGGTCCCACTCAAGGATGTCGAGGCCTCACACCACCCTCATGGAGTCTGTTTCTGACAATTTGATCAGAAACATGCAAATGACTAGCCTGTAGGAGGTCATTTTGTAGGATTCCTGTTTCTCCTTGCACAAAGGTGCAGATACTAGTCCTGCTGTCGGGTTGGTGCCATTCTACAGCCCTATTCAGCTCTCGCACTCTTGAGACTGTGTTGGGAGACACAGCAAACCTTCTCGTGACAGCATGCATGGATGTGCCAACCTGGAGGAGCTCGACTACCTGCGCAAACTGAATGGGCTGCAGGTACCGTTTCACGCTACCAGCAGTGACAAGGACACAAGCAAATAGCAAAACTAGAGAAAAATCAGTCGGGAAGGATAAGGAGAGCGCGGCAGTCTGTGGTCAATACCTGCAAAAACATTCCCGTTTTGGGTATGGCCTTGTTGTTGCCTCTCCAATGCACCTGTGGTCACTTTCATTTGCAACAAAGCAGGTTGGATTCACAATGGTTTATGCTTCCTAATGGAACAGACTGACGTATGTGAAGTTTAGCTTTGTGTTATACTGTGATGACCACTGTGATGATGCTCCCTTAATTTTTTGAGCGCTGTATGTTCCCTTATCTTTACGAAAGCCTAGTAGGATACGTAATGTTCAAACACTACCAGTAGGTGGAGATAATACACCTATGGACTAACAAAAAAAACCCCCAAAAAATAGCAGAATGCGCTACTAACCCCAAGGCGTCAGACTGATAAAACACAAGATGTGGTGGAAAAACATGCAGAGTCAAAGATAACTACAGCAATAAAAGTCTTATGTGGAACTCCTTTAAGCAATAATTGAAAACTGAGGTCCAGTACAAACAGCGCTAGGTCACAAGTCTACAAGTCTACTGCAATTATGCGCAGTCATTTGAGATTGATCTGTGTGCAAGGTAAACTTTTAATTCAATAGTATTTTTGCATGAAATGCCCATACCTAGCATGTATCGATGGCAATATGCTATATATTACACATAAGGAAGGCTAACCCTTCCTGACAGCAACTGACAACATGAAAATCCTACAGCATTTATAAAACAAATATCTGTGTATATCTGGTATAATGTAGTAATCTATGCAATCTGGTAAAGATGCAGTCAGCAGTGGCATGTGCATGTGTCCAAAAGAGCTAATTAGAGCAGACTAGTCTAAACTAAACTATTTCATTTCTACTAGTGAAAGCTGCAAAATATTTGTTTCAGTTAAGTGTGGCTGTCAAATGGACTTGATGGACCACAAGTTGTATTTAAACAAGTTGTCATCTTGGTTTACGGGCCCCTCGTCTCAGCTCGAGGGGTTTCCTGTTTCAGCATGCTCTGTGTGTGTTAAGTGTGTGTGCTTGTTGTGCTATCGCAGCCATGCTTCCTTTTAATGACAGAGCATGGCTGTGACCCCGCCCCATTCCACCAAGCCTGTGGTTTACTAGTAAGCCGTGGTAGTAAATACACCCACATAGTGTTAACAACACAGCTAAAGTCACTCTACCTGTTCTCCATAAGTTCCCTCACTGCGGCAACACTCGGTCCTGCCCCAAGATGAGTATAGTAAGGGCCTTCTTCCTTTTCAATGATCTGGTCTGTGAAAAACAATGAATATCTATTGAATATTTCAGTAACTCCTTCAAGCAGAGCAACAGTCAGGACAGAGACTAGTATCAGATCCCACTGATGTGATGCTGGGAGGTTTAAAGAGAAACACCCCATTTGATATTCTTGATAAGGAAGTCAGATTAATGTTGACATGCACAGTTAATGTAGCTGGATCTCAGTCTCAGTTCAGGGCCCAACACCTTGGAGGTCTTTTGAAACCAAATGCATCATAATAGGTCAACAGGGCTCCACAAAACATCCCAAATCCTGCTCCAAATATGGCAGAGAAATGCAGCCTTCTTTCGCTCAATTTGGCTGCTGAATTAGGACGCAGTACATGTGTGTGTGACTGTATGTTTGTGTCAGAGTGAGAGAAAAAGTCAGTTTGAGGTCAAACACCAGCAGTCTCACTCAAAAGAAAACGCCAAAGGGACAGCTCACCCTAAAATCAAATACAGATGTTTTCCTCAGGACTGTGGGGATATTTATCCAGCTAGTTAGCTTTGGTGTGAGTTGCTCAGTTTTAAGGATAGTGTCTTATTTTTCATGAATATAATAGAACTAGATATAATAGAACTCATCTTTAATACTCAGAAAAACAACAACAAAAAAAATCTCATTATCTCTTTCCAGAAATCATGACTCGGTCAATCAAAAAAAGAAAAATCCACCACCCTTGCTGTAGTCAGTGTTGCTATTCAAACAAAAAAAAAGTATTATATGTTATGTTCCTTAATAAGTGTGTAGAAAGCAATTTGTTACACTACTTCTGATATTAGACAATATTTAGACGATTGCATTTTATGGTCTGTTTTTATATATTTTTAATGTACAGACCTTTGGGCAACTCTGGTTTGAATGTGCTATATAAATAAATATGACCTACTTACATTACTGGCTTAACATGACCTCATTTGCATTGTCACTTAAATACCATTTAACTTTAGAAACTACTTTACAGAAAAATGTGGCCACAGCAATTCAATTGTAGAAACAAGTACAAAAAAGAGGGTACAATGTGACAAGACTGACTGCTCAGACAAATCGAGCTTTGACTGCTGTGTGAGGATCTCTCTGGGTTCTTTGCATCTTTGCAGCAAGTTTTTGACAGCACGCCATCTTTGCAGGTGCTTGGAAAGAGTTGATGCTGTACTGCAGTGCAACCCAGTATCCTGGCAAAGCGCCCATTCACCGTGTCCAGGCTTTGTCTGTTGTAGGCATGAAATGTAAATGCATGCTGAATTTGCAGTAAGTTGTAGTACCAGCAGGAAGCGAGCTTTAATTTCCAGCCAACAACTTTCTACCAACTCTGATTATCAGCCACTTAAACGATGCTACATTACAAATATTGTTTAATAAAAACACAAGACGACACTATAGGTGTATGGAGGCCAAATTTTACATACATATCAACCATCTAGCTTGTTGGCTTTAAATAAAATTTCACTGGTTCTGCAACTTCAGTATGCATTTCCATTTCATGGCTAGGACACACAAATAAATGTATACATACTCTCATGAAAATTAACCTCTCATCACAGGTGTCTGGTTGATTAGAAAGAAATGTTCTACATCAAACAACTCACAACAAGATGCTTTACTGCTGAGTTTTAAAATACATTTTTTAACACTTTGACCATAAATGTCAGTGCAATCTGGTTCCATTAGAGTGAAGTGAAGGCAAGCATTTCTACGTCTGTTATCTCCCAATCTGGGAAAAATCACACCAGCACAATCTAGCTGGATAAAAAGTGCTGCAGGCCATTTGAAAAACATGTATATTAGACTGTTTAGTTACAAAGTGGAACATGTTCAATGTGACAAAAACACAGGTGCTAAAAAGTTGTTTACTTCTGAAAAAAATCAGACAGAACCGACTCACCTACACATTGACAGGGTGGAAGATCAGACAGTTTACTGGAAGGTGTGCTGAGCAAGTTCTTCGTAGGGGTATCCAGAAAACTCAAGGGAGACTCCAGAAAACTGTTGATGCCATTCTTGGATGGTGTTGAGTTTGCAGAGTGGCCCTGAGCACCATCAGTAGCCGTTGACAAGACAGTGACAGGTCCTGCACTCTCCAGCTTGTAGTAGCTCTGTTGACTTGGAGGAGGGGACTGACGAGCCCCTGAGAAGCCATTAGCCAGACCATGATGCTCAGTGGTGGGGCTGAGAAAAGCTGATTTGGCTGGGCTGGTGATAGGGTCAGCACCATGCTGCAGCCCACCACAGGGCTGCACTACCTGAGATAACTTTTTGCACTCTTCTGGTCCTGCAGTATAACCATTGCATGGATTGTGTTGGTGAAGTGGACCATTGGAAAGGGACCACGGCTGGCTTTCTTGACCGGAAGTGTGGTTGATCGTTGTGAGAGTGCTATAGTTCTGAGTCTGCTGCCCTAAATGAGATATATTTTGAGTGTTATTCTGATGGATGAATTGCCTCCTTTCCCCCTGAGCCTCAGCCAAGTATCTCTTCAGATCAATTTGTGCCTGAGGAAGAAATAGGTTCAGCTTGTGGTGAAGGTTTGATTTCCCCTGCAAGAGAACCTTCTGGTTTCTGCCCCTGTGGGGTGTCCCTCCATTTGGCATGCGTTTTGAGAGCGGAGTCCGATTGATTCCCTCTTGTGATCCATCAGTTCTCTTCTTCCTGGGCTTGGAAGGCGTAGCTTTTGTTTTCTTTCTGACAGGTGTTTTCTGACTGGGAGGCTGCTGGGATTTATTGTAGTTGTATTTGATAGCTGACACAGGTGTTCCTTTTGGAGGATTGTTCTCTGACTGCTGGTTGTGCTGGGACTGGATGATAAAGGCCAGGTTTGCCAGCTGAGCTGCCACTTCCTCTTCGTCCCTGTTTCGGCTCACTTTAGCAACAATCCCACCTCGCCCCTCTGCAGATAAACACTCATGATCCTTGCTGAACTTCACATCAGTGGGGGTTTTATAGCTGAATTCAGACTTAATGAGATAAGCACCACAATCCTGTTCTGTCCTCCTGGAGAGCTTTTTATCACTTGCCTCCTGCATCTTGTTTAAGCTCAAAATCTTGGAGCACTGAATGACATTCCCTTGTCTGGCCACAGGAGGGTGTATGACTGACGTCTGGTGTAGTGGTGAGCTGATGACCGAGACTTTGTTGTAGCTGATAGCTACTGCGGGTTTGGCTTCTTGCAGGACTGTATTTGCATTGAAGGCTGATGATGGCACAGCAGTAGAAACGGGATGTTCACACTTACTTTCAGCTTTAATGGACCCTGGGGTGTTCTGAGGTATAGCTGCCAGCTGAGTCAAGGCCTCAATAGCAATAGCCTGATCAACACTAAGATTTCTCCTCTCTGCCAAAGACTGCACACTTGGTAACAAGACACTTGGAGGAGGCTCAGTTTTAATCGGTGGGGGAGTCCTTTGCAGATTAACAGGAGTGCTTTTCTGACACAAGTTATTCTTTAAGTCTTCTTTCTCTTTTCTCACAAAGTGCAAATCTGGTGGCTCTGCTTTGATGGAGTGAAGTATGGAGGAACGTGAGCTGAAAAGTTTCTCCTCCAGCCCCTTCCTCTCTGTGACAGAAAGACACACAACGGCCGCCAACGTAGCCAGTGGGTCCTCACATACTTCATCTTCATCGCTCAGCTGCGCGGTGGTCTGTTCAGTGATCCACACCCACGGCTCCTCCTGTTTGATCTTCTTTAGTGGAACTGACATGTCATCTGGAGGAGTCATGGGTCCATTCTCAGAGTCTTTAGGAACTGCAGCTATGATAGTCCTTTGAGGCTCCAAAGCTACTGTAGTCCGTTTAAATGCAGACTTCAGATCAGAGTGTGACACAGTGGTCATATTAGCACCATTAGGTTTTATCAAGTTCACAGCAGAACTGTTCTGAAAAGTTACAGAAGAGCATATGTGTTGGTGAAATGCAGTGCTGGTCAGCTCCAGCCCAGGCTCTCCTTTAATAAGTGCTGGCCGTCCACCTTGGTCCAAAGCCTGGTTGTGGGTGAGTGAGTGGGTGATGGGGGGGGATTGTGTATGAGGTATGTGGCCTTCCTCCCCCTCATCCTCCTCTGCTGCCATATGGGTGTCATCCATCTGTGCTTTGCCTGTGCCATTTACCAACCCACTTTCTGGAGCCACCTGAGACACAGAGACAGAGAGAGAAACAAGAGGAGAGAGGTGACTCAACAAGCTCTGGCAGTATACAGTGATTCAGCTTGTTCTAAACAGTCACGGCACACAGCACAGCAGATTGCCTCTCAGCATGGCACGAGCATCTGCTGCAGCCACTATCAAGGCTGTGGAAAATATTATGGCTTTGGGAAAACAAATAATCTCCTTTTTACAAATCTCGCCAAAACTGATCTCTAAACAGAGCTAAGAAAAAGTTAAACCGAGCTAACTGAGGCTTCAGTCACAATTGCATTCATGTCTGAGCTGAGGAGCACTGAATGCTACAGACCCACGAGTAGCCGAGAGCCAACAAGTAAACATTTGGAGTCATGCATAGTTCAAGGCTGCGTCGCTACCAGTGGGTCACTGAGGGAATGTGTGCAACATGTATGTACGTGTTGTGTTTGTACTGGGTTTGAATGTGTGCTCCTGGGTATGCATGCTAATGCAAGCACATGTGATTATCCACACAGCTGCCCTGACATTATAACCCCTGTGCATTGTTACAAGAGTGATTAATCCATCCAAAGCCCCATCAGAAATGTTCTCAGTGGAAGAAGCCACTCTTAAGAAAGAGGGGCACAGGGAGAAAAGGCAGAGGTATGCCAAATTACACAAGAACTGTACTGAAAATCAGTAGCAATTTATGGAAAGGTGAATCCAAATTAGAAATCTTTGGTTCACATCATTGTCAGTATGTTTGTAGGAAGTACAACAGTGAGTGTCTACAGGTATTTGTAAAACATGATCTCTTTCATGATTGAAACTGATGTAATTATGAACACAGAAAAGTATCATCAGATTTTGATCCACCATGCAATACCATCTGATTGGCAATGGTTTCATTTTTCAGCTGCTCATACAGTAAAAGCATAGCTGGATAGAAAAACTCACAATGGAACACTATCAGTCATGGACTGGCCTCCCCAGAGCCCAGACCTCAACTTTATTGAAGCAGTGTGGGATCATCTTGACAGAGAACAGAACGAAAGGCAGCAAACATTCAAAGAAGAGCTTTGAATGTCCTTAAAGGAGCCTGGAGAACTATTCCTGAAGACTACTTACAGAAATGACAAGAACGCATGCCTAAGACAGTTCAGGCTGTGTTGAAGAATAAACTGACTTTCAAGGTCATTAGAACTCTGTTTTTAACCTTATAAACTATGTACAGTGTATCACAAAAGTGAGTACACCCCTCACATGTCTGCATATATTTAAGTATATCTTTTCATGGGACAACACTGACCAAATGACACTTTGACACAATGAAAAGTAGTCTGTGTGCAGCTTATATAACAGTCTTCATGTAGAGCAACAATTCGTCTTTTAAGATCCTCAGAGAGTTCTTTGCCATTAGGTGCCATGTTGGAACTTTCAGTGACCAGTATGAGAGAGTGTGAGAGCTGTACTACAAAACTGAACACACCTGCTCCCTATGCACACCTGAGACCTAGTAACACTAATGAGTCACATGACATTTTGGAGGGGAAATGACAAGCAGTGCTCAATTTGGGCATTTACAGGTGTAGTCTCTTAGGGGTGTACTCACTTTTGTTGCTGCTGGTTTAGACATTAATGGCTGTATATTGAGTTATTTTGAGGGAAGAATAAATTTACACCGTTATATAAGTACTGTACTGCCTACAACTGAAAATATGAAAGCCTTCCTTAGTTTTCATCATCTTGAGTAAGCATATGATTCAATGAAGACAAGCTGCTCTTTATTTTAACCCCACATCACATCAGAACTAAAGCCGGTGGAAGAAAAAAAAAAAAAAAAACTATCATGTGCCAAGTCTCAGCTGACAAAAGGATTTTAAACTCACTTGAGTGTACTGTACATTTATTTGTGTATGTGTGAGACACATTCCATTTTCCCTTTAATGAACTAGTGTGGCTGCAGAGCAGCTGGATATACATTCTTTATGATTGTTTACCTGGCATAAACACCCATTACACTCAATCACAGCAACTGTTTTTAATGCATTTTACTGCAGGATATGTGTACTCCAAGCTGACAGATAAAAAGCAAGCAGCAGCAGCACATCAATATAAACCAGACTGCTGTGAACCCGCAGACCAAACAGAAAACACTTGTGTTTATCACCTACATGTGCTCTTTGTTCCCTCTGTTTCCACTGGACATGAACCAGATTGCAATTGGTACACTATTACTGCACTACTTTTACTGTACTTGACAAACACAATGATATATGGGAGCAGGGGGTTTTATAGATTGCACAGGAATATCTGTGGAAAATGAACCGTTAACCTTAGGATTATTTTAAAAACCTGCCCGACTTATGGAGCAGTAACACAACACTGACATTTTTTACTGCTTTTCGCAAAACACATCAATCCTCAAAGTCTTAAAATCTGTTTAGAATCAACCTAAATCTGGAGCTGCTATTAGTTCACTTAAAAGATTCTCTGAAATCCTGGATAAAAAGGGAACATTATGCTCAACCTTCAAATGCATACAATGACACCCTACATGTAATGGCTATTAGGCAATAAAGTTGCATCTGTGAGGAAAGACATTAAAATTTAAGAGATCAGGCATTGGCTATAGCTGGAAAAATAACAGGTGCGCTGAGTTGAAAAAGAAGACTAACGCTGAGCAATCTCCCAGAACGGCTGTGTGAAGACAAGATCTTCAGTTCTTTCTTAAAACCTTAAGTTCTTGATAGGCATACAGCACCCATCTTCCATCTGGGCCTTGCAAATTACCTGCATCTTGCAAGTTTATCCTTTTACAGCATCCATTTTTTCCATTCTGAGTACTAAAAATACATAGAACAGCATTGCTCTTTGGCTCTCTTTCTGGGTCTGTTGAAGCTGGAGATTTTCCTTTAAGCACAGGTCAGATGTTGTTTGACAGTTCAAGGGTAGGTTGCAGTGACCATGGAGCTGTTCATGATTAAAAACATGTCATGAGCAAACTTGATTAATATGGGAAAGCTGAATGATCACCAAGTCTTTTCAGTGATGTGGCACTCCTGACCTCTCTCTGGTTCATTGCAGTTTCTCCTCAGTCCACTGCACTCCCCGTGGCTGTCAGGATCGTGTCTGACTACTAGAAACACGCTGCTGATGCAACAGATAGCTCGAGCCCAGGCTGAGGCAATACCAAAGCTGCCAATGCAAGAATGTGAGATAACTGCTCTGCACAGCATGTAGAAATGGGCAATAAGAAGAGTGAAGAAGATGGGGCACAGGGAGAGAGAAAGGGGGGAAAAGGTAGTGTGTCACAATAAACTGCTTTCAATGACAAAGCAGCACTGGCTGCCTTCCAGCACTGCACCAGACACACACGTCGGCATGCATGTGTATGCGTGCGTATTCATTTGTGCATCCAACTGTTTATGATCTGAAGCAGACATCAAAGTGCAGCCTCTGCTTTTAATTACATTACATTTATCCTCATAACAACAAAAAGCTTAAAAGCAGGATGCAAAATGTAGAGTCATGTGTTCTCATTTAGCCACTAGGTCTCTGGAGGGAACAGGGTCTGCGATGTGCTGATGCTGTGTCTTTGTGTTCGTGTGCTTGTTGGGTCTATCTCAGGGTTAGTCACTTGCAAACACAATCTTCTTCTTTTGTGTTAGACAAACTGTGACTAACTGCTGAGCCTGTCAGAGCTTTCAGAATGAATAAAACATATTCCAGAGTGACTAAGGGTGAGTTCTTTATTCACAAACACACGTTCAGAGACCTACGGTGATGACACAAGTGTCACTACTACATAAATCGTAGCAACCCTCTCTCTCTCTCTCTCTCTCTCTCCCTCTCCAAAGAGGGAGTGATGGGTCCCCATGGAGGTTTGAAGGAGTGTGCATCTGTTTGTAGCTCAACAACACAGAGAAACACACATGGATAGAAAACCTATTTACACATAAACATCAAATGAAATACTCCAACAAAAAAGTCAACACTCCAATTTCTTTTGTTACTTTGTGGGTATGGAGAAAACATATCGTTAGGACTACCATCTCACAACACCCTGACATTAACACCCTGAAAAAAAAAAAAAACCATGCTTCCTTCCTGAGTGAGAGTCTAAGTAGTGGTTGAGATGTGTTTCTCTGAACACGTGAGAATTTCCTTCATTCATTGAGTGTTTCCTGCCTCTGTTGAGCTCAATGTCACGTAGTCTACACACAAAATATACTCCATAAAGAGAATAACAGTGAAAAAGAACACAAGCTTAAATCAACTATAAAATTAGAGAGATTAAGACGGCGTCATTAAAGGAGAGCTTTTCTACAAACTGCACAATAATAATACCATTACTGTAGCCAAACAAGTAAAGCCTGCCAAGTTACGACCCAAGGCTTACAAGCCGTCCACTTTTCTGCTAAGCAGCCGGAAAACAGCAGGTGCAGAAATATGGCTGTTCAAAACACTGCAAGAAAGAAAAGGGGAAGCAAAGGGGCTCTTCATACAGCACAGTGCAACGGAGAGAAAGAAGAGGGGTTTCTGTCATATCTTTGCTGCTAACCTTGTTGTCACCCACCTGGAAAAGATAAGATAAACGCTCACACACAAAGGACCAGGTCCTCAGCGATTTAGTAGGGACAATAACAAAACAGACGTCCAAATAAAGCACTCCAATCAGCTAAATCCAGAGTGGGCGAGGAGAGAGAGAGACAACAGAGGATAACCTCTAGATGAGCTCCACTGTAGTTGACCTATCTGCATTAAGACAATAGAAGCCAGGGTGGACACACTTTACCTTGTCTGTCCTCAGAGGAAGCCCCTCCGGTTTAGGCAGCATATCCCTAAAAGGTATTGGTGGCCATCTTGCTTTGCCTGCCTCCAGCCTCAAGAAAACACTGGCTACAGTAGCCGTGCACAGGGCAAGCTCCTGGGTGTCATGACTAGGGCGACTGTGAGCTGCCGTAGCAAAGCGCTGCTACAGCAGACGCACACACACTCCCCACACAAACATATAGACACACACACAGATGGGATGCCTTTTGCAGACGCAGACACAGCCTCATCAGCCAATGGCGTGAGGACCTTAGTGGCTTGTAAATTATCTTCCATGCCTAGACTCTCCTAAACAAAGGATCCCCTATGTGGGCTTTTTACTCCAGCCCTACGCAGAGGGATTGGAGCAAGCTGTGGAATGGATATTGCACTCATCCTGGATCTGGACCACAGGAAAACAGCTCCATCACCCTGAAACAGCTCACCAACACTTGACTTCCCAGGAGTTACGTGTGCGACTGCTAAAATAATTAATCTATTATTCAATTAGTCAGCTGAACAACAAGATTAAGAACAACATTTGCTGCTCCCAGATTATCAAGGTTTTAGACTGATTTTGCCAAACAACCAAGCTTTCAAAGTTTTTCTTTGGAGATTTGCTGTTTTTCACTCATTTTCAGTCCAGTCCTTATACATATCTGACCTTTTTTTTGCGGAATTTTTTTTTTTTTATTGATCACTTATTACTGTCCTATAACTCATTCAAGCATTAAAAAGCACCTAACTCAATGGATGAATCAGTGGTTGTCATGGTTAGGCTGTGTGGCTGGCAGGGATGGACCCAAATGCAGGACGTAAGAGACAAAACTAAAGTCTGAGGCAGCTTTAATGCTGAAACTCTTTTCAATGTCCAAAGATGCAAAGTATAAGGTCATACATAAATCCAATATGTGACACACTTGGAAACAAACACACGCGAATGAAGGTTATCATTGTTAAATTTTAAAATATGTATGCTGTGTCCGCATTTCAAATGGCTCTCTTGTTGCAAAATTACCACTGCAAACCATCAGTCTGGGCATTCAACCGACCCTCCAGTGGTTTGTGTGCCTCCATTTTCTTGCTGTCGGTTTTTAAAAATGGTGCGGTTGATTCTGGTGAAGAAGTCACTCTCATGACTCAGCCAGTGACGACACTCCCTGACCAATCATTGGCATGCTGTCCTTCGACGTCACATTTTTGGATGGCCTTGGATCGCTTGGAACCCTGGCTGAGGGGGTACTAACAAAGTACCTGGTACCTGGTACTCGGACCTAATGGAAAAGCCTACAAACTGTGCTGAGTCAAGTCACACTGAGTAGGTACTAGTGGAAATGCGGCAAAAACAGACACTGGAACACAGAGAAGCAGCAAGACAATAACTATAACTAAAAGCAGAACTATAACAAACTGAGACTCTAAACTGTAAGGAAACTAAGAAACACAACTAGAGATATAATAGATATGACAGTGGCAGCATGGTGGCGCGGTGGTTAGCACTGCTACCTCACAGTTAAAATACCATCTGGAAGGCCTGGGTTCGATTCCACCTCTCTCTCTCTCTCTCTGGGTGGAGTTTGCATGTTCTCCTTGTGTCTGCGTGGGTTTCCTCCCACAGTCCAAAGACATGCACTTACTGGAGTTAGGCTAATTGGAAACTGTCTTTCTGTGTTGGCCCTGTGACAGGCTAGCAACCTGTACAGGGTGTACCCTGCCTCTTGCCAGGTTAGACTCCAGCCCCCCCTGACCCTGAACAGGATAAGCGGAAGTTAATGGATGGATGGATATGACAGTGGTATGGTTCACCCCTTAGCAATATGGCACTTTGTTACCAGAAACCTGTCACAAAAACATGATTTGTTCCCATTTCTTTAGTTGAGTCTATGAAAAATAACAATGATAACAGTGTGAAAAACATACTATTTTCTACACCAACAAGGTGATTACCAAAGACCTATTAACTAAAAATGTGGCTGTATGATGTGCAGTGTGTGCTTAAAAAACATGAGGAAACTGGACAAGTGGAGGACAAAAGAAGGGGCACACCTAAAAACTATCTACAGCAGAGGGACAGTATCTGAAAGTCATGTCCTTAAGAAATAGGAAAAAATCCAGCAAAGACCTGACACAAGACCAGAGAGATGCATCTGGCCCTTCAGTTGTTATCCATCCACTATTCACTGAAGCCTCATCAGAAATGATATCAGAAGAAGGGTGGCTGTCAAGAAGCCATTCTTAAGGAGGGAGAACAATGAGAACAGGCTGAAGTATGGCAAATTACACAAGATCTGCACTGAAAATAAGTGACAACAGATTTTATGGAGTGATAAATCCAAATTTGACATTTTTTGTTCAAATTGTCATCAGGAGGTCAGGAGAGAGGTACAACAGTGAGTGTCTACAGGCATCTGTAAAACATGGAGGCTCTGTCATGGGTTGGCGCTGTATTTCTGCCAGTGATGTTGGGGATCTATCAGAATTGATGGAATTAGGAATACAGAAAAGTACGGTGAGATTTTAATCCACCATGCAATACTATCTGAAAAGCATCTGACTAGCAACAGCTTAATTTTCCAGCATGACAATGTAAAAGCATACCTGGATAAAAAAACATGCAATAGAGCACTATCAGTCATGGATTGGCCTCCCCAGAGCCTGGACCTCAACATTATAGAAGCAGTGTGGGATAATCTTGACAGAGAACAGAACAAAAGGCAGCCAACATCCAAAGAAGAGCTCTGAATTTACTCCAAGAAGCCTGGAGAACTACTTAGAAACGACAAGAAAGCTGCCTAAGAGAGTTCAGGCTGTGTTGAAGAATAAAGGTGGTCATACCAAATATTGACTTTTAAACTTGTTAAAATTGCACAAGCTCCATTTTTGCCTTATATGCTGTATTTCCATATATTGCTTGCAGATGTTTCAATAAATCACTGCTACTATTTTCCATTTTCCTAGCAAAATACAAAGACGTGAAGGATGGCTGAAGACTTTTGCTTGGTACTGTAAGCATAGCAGAATAATTTGCTGTAGCATCTATAATTTCTAAATGACTGTCTCGTTCACCCACCCCCAAATCCCTTTCTAAACAATCCCCCTCAGGAAAAGCTGTGGTTCGAGAAAAAACAGAAAACAAAAAAAAAACCCCAAAAGACAAAAACTATCATGAGACAGAAATATTTTGCCTGTTTTAAAGGTAACCTTGTGGCCAAGAAGCTGAGTTCAACCCAGGACAAGGAACCATGAACGTAGCCAAAGCCTGCTGTTAACAATCTAGCAACCAACCTTAGTCGTGGGCTTGACTGTGGGAGCAGATATAGTTCAGCTCAGCTCAGCCCAGTCAAAACAATAAAAACTATATCAGTGTAGCATCCAGCCTGCAGTAAATATGAACAACCAAAAGGATAAGACAGCTGCAAAAATATGTCATGGTGGAGTAGCAGTAAGTCATGTCAAAATCTCACACATTATTCAACAGCATGTTACACCCAGTGAGCCACAAAGAGCCCATATGGAGAATGATTTGGTTAATATAAGAGACTAGGAGATGTGAATTTTTATACTTTTGATGCACTTTCTGAAACATGTACTCAAGTACTGCAATCTTAGCTATGGTGCTCAAAGGTCGTTTTTATCACACTACAAAGTTCAACAGTCAGTGAGTTTGTCAGTTACACTTATCACAGTCAAACTGCTGCATGGTGTGGCTTCATGTATATTAGCATGCACCCCCTTTCTGCTGCTTGATAACCTCATCATTTCAAATTTGTCTTCAACTGCACAATATTTACTGTAAACTTGCTTCATTCTACCACTGAAGCAAATAAACTGTGCAATACTGTCATGTAAATTTATGGTGCAACTGATGTATATTCTTGATTTTTTTATTTTTATTTTGTATTTTTTTTGCATCTAACAGGCTAAGAGAGCTTCTTGCATTTGTGTTATGATGAACATCCTTTTATCTTTAATTGCACTTTCACTTATACTTAAACGTGAAATGCTGTAACCTGACTCCAAACCCCCAGGAGTTCTTTGGCTGAGACTCAGATTGGGATTCACAGCAAATATTTTCAAATGCAGCACCTTGGAACAATGCCAAGCAGTAAATGCTGTTAATTTCTTTAGCTGGTAGCTGATAATTCAGTATTAACATCTGTGGATACCTGATTATCTTGAAAAACATGTAAGATTCCGATAAGTCATCTTCCCCAAACAACAATCATCACATGTTTCCTGACACACTGTAAAACAAGCACAGATGTAGACTAAACACTTGAAATATGCACGAGGAATGAGTGTGGTGTGCTGAAGCAAACTTTGTCCCCACAAAATAATATTTCTTCACACTGTCAGTAACTGTAAAAACCCTGTCAACACTACAACAACTTGCATATTGTCAGCTATTTAATCAAAATGTGAATTCATGCTTGCAGCTACAGAACTGACATACTGACAATTCATACTGAGTGGCACACCCAGGAGCACTCACATTTATTTATTTCTTTTTAATGAGTAATTTACTGACCCACCTTACAACTTAAAATATGTCACATTAGTGTGTTAGTATCTTACTGTAAAAGAAGCATTATATCTGAACAGTGACTTGATTTAGTGATTAAACAAGCGTAAAAGCAGAATGTATCAACAATTATGGCTGAGAGAAGTCTTACCTGGGTTATTATCATTGAGAAATATTCATGTCACAGTTAAAAACATGCGTATGAAAAATGTTAGTGTCTTCTTGGTGTTATTCATTGAGACAGCTGCAGTTGCGCTCTCCTCTGAATGTGACCAGTAGTCCAACAGGTTTAATGCTAAGACAACATCAACAAGCAGCACTGCTAAACAGGTTACACCAACCACAAACTATGTCTCCTACACTGTTTGTGTAGGAGACATACCTACGAACTGCTATCATGTTACTATCAGTCAGCATGTACTGCTGAGGCTCTTTTCGCAAGTAAAAGCAGTGTAACATAGCTTCACTACATTCTTCTCCAGCATTCCCTCTGGGTGTAGCAGACTAAAAATGCTCTTATCTGATTATAGAACCCTTCTGGTTTGAACACACAACATTTATAAAAGCACGCAGATTCCTATATAAAAAAAAAATACAGTTAAAGCGTAACCATAAAGTTCATCTCCTCTACTGTGCGTCTCAGCTTTTAGACAGTTTATGACTGCGGTGCCGAATGACTTTCTCCTCCTGCTGCCACTCCACTCGACAAAATGCTCGACAGCTTCTAACAATCTTCCACCGCGCCCTTAATTTTCAGCTCTATAACTGTCCCATGTATTTTTTTTTTCCTCTTTAATGAGCGGCCCAGCTCTCATTAGGAACATGAAGTCTGGACATTAATCACCCCAAGCTACAGTACACATGCACAGCAAGCGAGGTAAAGAAAGCCATTCGGCACTGCAGTCATAAACTGTCTCTGACACATGTGGAGGCTGACCCACTGGAGTCCAGCCCAGTGATGGAGCTGTGCCAAGCATGATTGCTGCCAACACTTGTCATTACTGCCATTACAGCAGACTATAATGTAAACTTGTCTCTCATTTGCATGGAAAAGTTACAGACCATTAATGAAGGGCAGAAGTATGAGGGAGTTTCTCCTCTTTTTGCCTTTTTTACTCAAGTTGCGGCTTTCTACTGATCACCTTCAGTGTGTCAGAGGAGGAAAAAAAGGACAGCTTTACTATCCCGGGGGTTGTTGGAGAAGCTGAAGTGAAAGGTAACAATAATGGGAAATGGGAAAACGTGGCTCTACGCTTTGACTTGCCCTCCTGCTTCACATAAAGCCCACATTTACACAACCTGTCAAACAATCACTCAAACACCTCTTTGTGTAGGTCACAGCCCAAAAGACCAACACATGTCAAACATTTGGAGACTCAGAATCAGCAGTAGTAACCTTTATGCAAACACCCACTTTAGCATTTGGATCCAAGGCCATATGGAATATTTTTCCATGAAGAAAACCCTGAAACTATAAAGTCTGTGTTACCTGAGAGGAGGCAGCAGTATGGCTCATAATCAGAAGACCCCAGAGGCTACTCACATATCACTCTGATTCCTTTTCCAAAAGCACATCTGCAAGCTAAAGACTGTGACTAAATGCCTGCACAGCAACTTTCTGCACTCTCTTCTACGTGCTCTCTCATTCTTCAGCAAACACACACAAATACAAATGCATGTTTGCAGCTTTCACGCTTCCTTTATGGACAGCTTAGAGCCCATGGGTGAGGCTATTTTAAGGACACAATGAATTCTCATTCAAAGCTCCATTTCACACACATGCAAAGTTATGTAACATCTACAGTCCCACTCTTGAAAGGAAATGTGCACCATTCAACACCACACCCTAAACCCACATGGGCTCAATTTACAAGCCAGCAGAGGCTGGTCAGCTTGAGGGGACAGGGGGGTCATTCTTTCTTTCACCCCTTTAGCCCATCCAGGAGAGGAGGGACAAATCTTAAAATCTGTATTCAGCAACTAAAGTGACCCCTGGAATCTTTGGACTTTCTTTGTCCTTTCATGGATCAACGTGTGTCCGTACCTTCTGAGCCTGGTCAGAAGATATATGACAAACATTTGCACAAACACACAATTGTGTATTAAGTCCTAGCTCTGTCCTAACTCTCTTTGAGTTTTGGGAACTGCTATGTCTAAATATGTAAGTCATTTTCACCTTGAGAAGGCTTAGAAGGGAAATGCAAGCAGGTCCTTATTTTTATCTAAACAGTGATACAAATGCAAACACAAACACTAGGCAGGCAGAGCCGCATGAGGGCCTCAGATGCTCTAACAATGAGACAGGAAAAGCCTTACTTAAGTTGTTGCTAGTGCAACATGCTGAGTAGGCATGGTTGCCATATGACAGTGTGTACACACACTAGTGCACACACACACTCACACATGCACACGTTTGCAGAGAGGTGCACACAAATTCCATTGGTGCGTTGAAAGAATTACATTATCGCGTAGCAACAGAGAGAGATGGGAGTATAATGAATGAACAAAAGGAAAATGGACAAAAGAATAGACAAAGCCATGAATTAATTACAATCATTGCCCTCAGTGGATGCCATTCTGAAGAGGTTCTTCAGAACCAATGACAAGAGGGAGGAAGAAGATGAGTTTACATCCTCTTCAGGTATATTAGTGATATTCTAAATACAACAGGTTAGACTGATGCATGAATAAGCTCTGATTTCTCCAGGAGGCCATTGTGTGCCCTTGGCAGGATTTGATTGGCATTTCTTTCGGGGGGGGCAAAGTCAGCATTTCTTTTCACCCAGAGAAACCAAGTGGCACGACTTCAAAGCTTATTCAGGGACTTAGGTTCTCACAACAGTCAGGACACGCCACAAACTCACAGATTCAAAGACCCTAAGAGGGCTCAGGAGTGAAGCATTACTGGTATCAGAGTTTAACTCTGCCAATATCTTGCCATATTATGAATATTATAGAAAACAAATCAAACTGCAGTATGTTTCGACTGGAAATGACAGCAGTATGTGCACTGAAGCCAATAATCTGCTGTCTCTTCTTATATGTAACACAGCTGCCCCCACTTGAGATTTTTGTTGTTCTGAGGCAGTGTCACCTCACAGCAAGATGGTTCCTGGTTCAAACCCCAGCTGGGGACTTTCTTGGTAGAGTTTGCATGTTCTCCCTGTGCCTGCATGGATTTCCACTGGGTACTTTGGTGTCCTCACACAGGCTAAAAATGTGCACATGAGATTAATTGGTGATTGTAAATTGTCCATTGATATGAGGTAGAGTGTATAGATAAAGCACTGTATGAATGTATGTTAAATGTGGCTTGTAATCTAAAGTGCTTTGAGTGGTGAGTAAGAATAGTAGGAGTAGGAAAGTGCTGCAGAAACGGCAGCTCATTTTGGTTTAATTATGTAAATCAGGCATTAGGCAAAGGTTTGCATTCTGGGGCTATTGGTTTCCACTAAATGCATGTCACATGAGATAAATAATGCTCAGTCTCTCACTAATCCAGTGCTCCAAAACTTCATACCGCATGTGAGCACTCAGCACAAAAAAAACTATTAAGGCTGAGTGAGTGGATGAATATATTGGCCAATTCAATTTAAAGCAGGTGAGGTGACTGTTGTGATTTGGTGCTATAAAAATAAAACAGGATTGAATTGAATTCAGTTCAATTTTATTCACACATTTGGACACATTTGTGTCCAAACCTTTGACTGGTACAGTTGCCTCAAGGTATATTGTAAGGTAAAGATGATACAATATTAGAAGGAAACGCCAAAAGTTACACGACCCCCTATGAACAAGCACTTGGTGAAAGGAGGACTGAAAAACTCCCTTTTAACAGGAAGAAACTTCCGGCAGAAAAAAGCACAGGGAGGGGCAGCTGTTCGCTGGGGGTGAAGGGAAAGAGAAGAGAGCAGAGAGAGACAGGACAAAAGACACACTAAAGGAGACAGAGCCAGGGTTTAATAATCTTAGAGGGTGTAGAGAGTGTCTGTCCCCCACATCCAAACTAGGAGCTGGTTCCACAGAAGAGGGTCCTGATAGCTGAAGGCTCTGCCTCAAATTCCACTTTTGAAAACTCTAGTAATTACAAGTAAGACTGGAGTCTGAGGCAATTGCTCTCACACTGCAGTCACTGAGGAAATACAAAACTGTAACAAGACTTCATAACACGTTCTAGCAAGGAGACCATACTGTGGTTAGAGCAAACATTTGTTTCAAATGATGTTTGAGGTTGAGAGATTTTATGTGATGTTCTTGAGAATGTCCTTTATCCTCTTAAAATGATTCAACATTTGGGACATGTGTAATTGCTCTTAACTATCTAATAACTGCAGTTACAGACTGAGTGACTGAGTGTTGCTTCCTGTGGACTTTTGTTTTTCCTAATATCACACAATCGGACAAAAATTAGTGTGTGATGGCTTGTGTCAAGTACCTTGGGAGCAGCTGTACTCTATACTCCCCACACTGGCACTGCCTGGTCCATACATCAGCCCAGATGTATAGGAGACTTTGGCCAAATAACTGAACGACAAATGAAATAAAACAGATATTTCCCCTGATTCGCTGAGCCAAAGCTCTGCAGCTATTAAAGATAACCACCTCACAAGGTAGTTATAAATTTAACTGGCTTGGACCAGTTTAACAGAAAATACACAGCAGCTCTGATAACAGGCAAGCTCATGTAATAAAATGTGTATCTCTGCCAGGGGAAAAAAAGTCAGAGTAGAGAGTAGGCTAAAGAAAAAATTACCCTGCTTTGTCATAATGAGTTGGCTGTATTAAATCAGTGTTTCTGACATTTCACGAATCTTCCTCCCTACCTCAGCCCCCTTCTGTCCCACACATTTACGTAATGAAGGGGAAAAAGAAAGCTGTCCTTCAGCTCACTGCCAGAATGCCCACGTGTGCATGTGGAGAAACCTGTACTCATTTTTTTCTTTTTATATGAACAGAGATCATTGCGCTCGAAGTGACAACCAAAATCGAGTCACACGCCCAAGTCTGTTGTGGCTTAGAAATAGAGTTTGTTTTTCTGTTCACATTACTTTTTATAATTTTGAGTCAGTTTGTAGTTTTGTGTTGAATTTTTTTTTGGTTTATATATATTTTTACTGCATAACTGAAAGAATACTTATGAACATCAACATTTAGGGATCAGCACAAATGACTTCCCATCAACTTCAACCGCATACCAAGCTTTATGGCCAGCAGGGGGCGACTCCTCTGCTTGCTAAAGGAATTCCAACTGTGTAAAAACTTTACAAATATGTTTATGATCCCAAATCATAAACCAAATTATACTAACAATGCTAAGACACGTTTCTTAAAACCTTACATCCTTTTCTCAAACCTCTAAAACCCAATTTTAAGCTAAATTTGCAAAACTACTGACTTCTCTGGCAAAACCTCACAAAAAAGAACACAGTTCAAAATAATAACACTACTGAACAATCATTATACACTACATCAAAATAATCAGAAACACAGTGTTAGGGACATTTAACTCTCGTCTTTCCAACCTCATTTGGCCGTCTTGAAATTCTAAAATGATTTAAAAATATGAACGTTAAACCAAAAGGGACTTGCCGATGCCGATCTGGATTTGTTTATCAGCCACTGGACCTGTGCGCCTTGAGTCGACCTTGAACTCCTCTGTATACCAAAGTATTCTAGAATCAAATGTGAAACCATCTTTCCGAGCTTGGTTGAAATAGGGTTGTGCAACAGGACAATGATCCCAAGCACAACAGTAAATCCACAACAGAATGACTGAAAAAGAAAAGAATCTAGGTGTTGCAAAGTCCAGTCAAAGTTCAGACCTCAGTCCAACTGAAATGCTGTGGTGGGACCTTAAGAGAGCAGTGAATAAAAAAATGCATGCAAACCTCAATGAACTGAAGCAACGTTTTAAAGAGGATTGAGCGAAAATTGCTTCACATCAATGTGAGAAACTGATAAAGTCACATAACAATTACTTTAAGTTCTTGCTGCTAAAGGTGGTTTTACAAGCTGACAAACTTTTTCACATCACCGTATGGATTGCATATCTCACAACACTTGTGTATCATGCTGTAAATTACATATGAAAGTGACCAGTTTCACAGTTTAACTCATCCAACATAATTATAAGGAGTATGAATTTTGCTGTGAGGGAAAATTCATGATCCTACTCATCCGTGTCTTCCTCATCTGCTTCTCACATTTCCCATTAATTGCTGGCATGAACCTTCTGAACCCTTGCTTGCTGTGAACTTGGAACTGCCTTATGCTGGTGTGAACAATTTTGAGATGTTGTGATGCCTATGCTGTAGCTGTGTCTGCCTCCTGTGGTTAGTCTTAGGCATCACGAGTGTATCACTGTGCAAAAAGTGTTTGAGCAAGTGAGAATGTGCCTAGTTTCACAAAAAGGCTAAAACGAGACAAATTGTGTCTAACTAGGCGAAAACTGTTTCAGTGGCTGATTCAATAAATTGGCTTGGAAATTTGGTGTAGACAATAGGAGTTATTGTTTTAGCAATTCAGAAACACTCTTATTATGAGCTCAGTGAGAGTAAAACAGACCATAAAGCAGGATTGCCAGAGTGTGCAATGTGGTTAAATCCAGTGTTGGGGGAAAAAAAAAAAAAAAGATATGGCAATGGCCAAAATGCTAAAGTTAAGACTTGAATATGACAATTCACAATGCAACGCATGATGCTGCTATGACACAGTTGCTATGTCCATCAAGCCTGTGACTTTAAAATGGTTAGATACAAATTGCTTTCCCTGTTCTACTTTTCAGGCATTTTGGTTTACAAAGATGAATAAAACTGAATTAAAAAGGGGAATGTGACACAAATTTGTGTCCAGTTATAAATTTTCTTCCAGCACAGTGAAATTCTTGCTTGTAGCTACAAGCTCTAAAGTGCAAGCGTAGCTGTAGATCTACCTACTAACCTGCATAGTTTAGCCTAATTACCTGAATATAGGTTACTGAGCTCAAAGTCCGACACTCAGACTGTGGTTATCTCCACTAAGCCTCATTGTGACCCTAAGAATACGCCATTAGACAATCATGGCAGGTTAAAGGTCAGCAGACAAAGAGATCACCATGGCAACCATAAGTACTGAGGATCTCCACTGCTGTCTGTGAAAGAGGGGGACGCTGGCTTCAGACATAATGGGAGATCTACTCCAACAAATCACCCTCACTTTGCGTCATGCTAGTTAAATTTGGGAACAGTGAGGGTGTTGCTGCACACAGCTTTGAATATCTGCAACCGTCGCTGCAGGGCGCTGCAAGCTGCGTGTCCTCGCTACTAGAGTCCTGACTGATGGACCGACAAGTGTTTTCCTGATGCACGTGCTACTTCAGCTAGGCCACTCTTCTGATGAAGACGCTGCAGTGTACAAAGGAGGAGTAGGAAAGGTGCGGGAGATAAATGAGTTTGCATTTGAAGCTGGACCAAGCTGGTTGTAAGCAAGCCAGTTACTATTTGCACAGTGTAGTGCACAGCTGCAGCTCTATTGTCCTGAACTGAAAGCTGCCACCACTATGTAATTATAGTGCACCTCAGACTTACCTAAAGCATGCCTCACCAGGTGCATTGACTTGATAAACACAGAGACACCATTACTCACAGATAATATGTTGCAATATGTAGGAACACAAAAGCCAAAATAATGATGTGCTTTGTTTTGTTTTTTTAATTTGAGTTAATCTCATATCTTTCATTAAATACAGATAACTGGAAAAAGTGTAAAAGTACAAATAGGTTGCAGTGTAATTATATAAACAATGATTAAAAAAAACAAGACACATGATGATGTTAAACACTGAAACTCTAAATCTAATTAGATGAAAAATATTAATGTATATGTGTAAGTAACAACACAACTACCTGATGGAAATCAGGTAAAATGCTGGGAAGGGCTATGGACTGTAAAGTTTTTAATTATGGTACTGACATGTAAATATCAGTACCATGTAAATCTTAATAATATTATATCTGAGAGCTGACTACTATATTGACTGAGGATAAAAACTGAGTCAGCATAAACATGTCAGGACTGTTACAGTCAAATATACGCTCTAAAAATGCAGGCTGTTCTGAGCTCATTAACTTCAGTATTTTGTTTCTGGGAACTATGTGCTGACATGTGGATTTGTGCTTAGGGGCAGGTGTCACTGGCTTTGCCCTCACAGCCCAGTACAAGACAAGGCCACGAGAGGACCATCAAACTTGAGTGAAAGCAGATATTTTCAACTGGAAAGCTTTGCTCTTACTGGCCACCACTTGCGTTCTCTTTCTTAGTGCATAAACCATGGAAGTTCATATATTTACTTTTTGCAAACAGTTTTTATTTTTTTTTTTTTTAGTTTGTTTTCAGTTGTTTTTTTAAACAGTTTTGGCATGTTTCCTGTGTTTTGTGGCAGAGTAGAGTTTTTCCTGGCTCAGAAAGGGCCTTTGGGGGTAACACGACAGTAAACAACCAGGCAGTAAAGGCAATGAGTCTGTATTACCTTATCTGACCTTCATTTTCTTGTAATTTTTGACCATTTTATAAATAAAAATGAAGTCTCAATTTAAAAAAAAAAAAAAAAAAAAAGCTTAGGAAATAATTTTATTACAATCCTGGTGATTTTTATTTGGTTTTGTCTAAAATTTCTTGGAGGGTGGCAACATTTCCAGCGAAGAAAAAAACCTCTTAAGAGTAAAACTCAACCAAACCCTAGCCAGCTCACTATAATACAACTGAGCACAGAATCCACATGCCCCTACATGAACTCCTCTTTGGCCTCTGCACCTTCTTTTCCACAATCTTGTAGTGTTAGAAACATTTCCTGGAAGGGTGTGTAAGCTTGATTAGCAAGACTGGCCAGCGAGTGTGTCAAGGTATTACACTAAAGCCCACATGAAGTACACACGCAGCAAGTTATAGCATAAGACAAGCAATAACCTTGCTCTACCTGTTTTGCATCTAGGATTAGGCCAAGGATGAAGCTCAGGATTTTAACTACACTTCATCGGGATGACAGCTGTCATCCAATGTTTCGCTTGCAACACCTGGTGCAGGCTCCACCCCTGCAGTCATTTTAAATGTAAAACTTGTTCTCAGGCCACAAACACAAGCACTGCTGTATGGGAGTGCGGGCCAGTGTGATGCCAGTTAAGAGCAAAACAACTGGGCTCTGTTGTTTGACTGAGAGCAGATCAGAAGTTCTGCATCACTCTATGTGACGTCCACCAATGACAGTGTGCATGCAAGCCCTCATACAAACATGCACAAGATCAAGAGTCACCACCAGATATGCTCTAAGTGTGTCACTGAGCCACTCAGCACCACACATACACACACACACACACACTGACCTACAATTCAGGGTAATCCGAATAACATGGCTGCAAATCTCTGCCTGGCCTGATCTTTCCTTCCTCACCCACTCTTATACTAGAACTAGAGCACAAAGGTCTCTACTACTAAGACTGCAGGTATTATATAATCAGCCCTAACCTGTTTCTGTCACTGCTACCACTGTAAGGGTTCTGCTAGGGCATGCATGCACGTTTGCACACAATGGACTACACATGCACCCTCACACACAGCTGTTAACACACACCCCTCCACAAACACCACTGTGGGTTATGTAGTAGCACGGGTTACAAAAAGGATTGAGAATATGTCTGTTTAGCTCTCTGTCCCTTCAGAAGTATGGACACTGCTTGGTGCTGATAAGTAACAACTACACATTCTTGACAAAACATGACATTGTGAAGGTTTGTTGGTGCTTAACAATTAGTAAATTGGACACTCAATGAATGCAAACCCTGTTTTTTTTTTCTCTAGCTTTTATCTGTGTTTTAATCTTGACCAACTTTGGAGAAAATATGTGTCAAATAATGTACCAGCCAAAGGTTTGGACACACTCGCCCTTTGACTTCTACTGTATATGTCAAAGTGATAGATTTTCTTCAGCAGTCATCTGATGGTAGGGCATGTAAGGCTGGTTTGTCCAGTACTGTTAAGCCGCTCTCAACTTTAACTAGAAAAATGATTAACAATACAAAAACACACTATATTGTATATGTCAGAGACCAAAATAATAAAGTGTATTGATGTCTTGGTAAAACTGCAGAGTAGTGCTGGGTGATATGACCAAAAATATGTCTCATTATACTAGTTAATATTCTGTTAGTTTCACTGTATTATTTTTAATAATATTTCTAGATAAATCACTTTTCAATTACTTATTCTTCTGGCAAAGAAAATCAGTTTAATGTCATCATTAAGAAGAATATTTAGAGAACATAGCAACTTTTTTGAAAGAAAAGAAAATACCAATGTGCCTGAAGAGGAAGCTCATGGACAGACTCATTTTACCAGGAAAGACATAAGGAGTAGAGACATGGACCCTCACGAAACAACAGGAGAGCCCAGAAGAGCATGCAAAGAGCCATGCTAAACATCACCAGAAAAGATAAAATTAGAAATGATGTCATAAGATCCAAGACTGAAGTTAAGGACAGTGAGCAGGACATCTTGCCAGAATGAGTAACATGAGATGGGCAAAGAAAACAATTAAGTGGACACCAAGAGAAGGGAAGCGAGTGAGAGGGAGACCAAAGAGAAGACGTGAGACTATATCGAAGAGGTGGGAGGCAGCATGTGGATGCAATTGGCACAGAACTGGAGTGTGTGGTGAGAGATGTGGAAGCCATCTGCCAGCAGAGGCATGACGTGCTAAGATGATGATGATGATTAAAAAGAAATACAATTTACAGCGCTCCATGTGGAAGGAAAATTAATCCTAAAATCTGTGAACCGTCACTGATTCCTCAGCCATAGGCGTAGGAACCAGGGGGGACAGGGGCATGTCCCCCCAATATTGGAGACAGGTGCATTTGTCCTACCCAAAAATTACACTGCGGAGGAAAAAAAAAACAACTAAATCTGTAACTCGTGTGCTTTTATTTTGAAGCGTCACGTCACATAGCATCATGTCACTACGCTCCCCCTGCTCCCCTCTGAACGGCTAGTGTTTGGGAGGCGGGAGACAGTGGCAGGAGTCAGAAACTCTTTTGAATGAGGTAAAACGGTCTGTTGGGAATGTTGCCATGAATATGGCTTGTTTATAACGCCTTGTTGTTAGTTTACTTTCATAAATAGAAACCAAATCTTTTTCAGTCATCTTAATCACTCGTCCAATTTTTACTGCTAACTTTGTCTAGAAGTTAGCTAAACTAGCCAACATGTTTTGTTATCTCATTTCAGCACAATGCCACCACAAACAAAAAAGGCTGAAACAGCAGCAGGGTTTACTTTGATTTTTTAAAAAGAGTAACGTCAGTGTGAGTAACAGTCACACAACACAAGGGCAACGCCTGATCATAATTTATCAACATGTACGACAATATATTAGATATGTGTAATGATATCTTATCAGGAGAATGGTGGTATATAGAGTAATGACTCAGTTGAAGCAATGAAAGGTGGAGCGGCTGAAGAAGCTCAGAAGAGGTCTTAAATGAGTTTAATTAATTATGTATTAGCCTCTTATTACTTTTAAATATAAAACTAAACAATTTGATCATGAGAAGAACTGGTTCAGGGAAGAGAGAGGAGAGCCAGGTGGAGCTTCAAGGTGTGAGGTCAGCTTTAAAAACCATATTAATTATAATAGATCCAGAAAGAACAGGTGAGGACTGATGTCAGGTTGATTTTTTTTTCCAAGATAAATTTTCAATAATGTTTTCATTATTTCCACAGTACTTATAAGAATATGGGTTAGGTTATGTTTAGGATGCCAGGTGCAGTACAACACCTCAGTAGAGTTGGTGAAATGCTTCTCTATAGTGACCAATAAGTGGATTTCTTTTCTCGTTTAGTATAAAATGAGCCACCTTTAGGTTCAGGAGCTGTTCCTCATCTCTGAAACCATTTTGTATGTTTAGGAGCAGCAATGCAGGGGCAGCACAAAGGAGACAGGAAAAAGAGAGGGTGGTACAGGGCTCCAGGTGAGGTTTTAAAATAAATGAAGACTTACTGTAAGGGTTAGGTGATGCTGTTAACAGAGTTAACAGCATATGAGATGTAATGTTTAATCATTAATTGATATTAATCTCTGGCTCTCTTCCACAGCATGTCTTTCTCTCCCCTCAGCCCAACCGGTCGCGGCAGATGACTGCCCCTCCCTGAGCCTGGTTCTGCTGGAGGTTTCTTCCTGTTAAAAGGGAGTTTTTCCTTTCCACTGTCGCCAAGTGCTTGCTCATAGGGGGTCGTTTTGACTGTTGGGTTTTCTCTGTATTATTGTAGGGTCTTTACTCACAATACAAAGCGCCTTGAGGCGACAGTTTGTTGTGATTTGGCGCTATATAAATAAAATTGAATTGAAAAATTGAATTGAATTGAATTGAATTGAATTAATGTATACATCTTAGGGCTGGGCAATAAATCAATAGCAATATGTACTGCGATAGACACGTGATCAATATAGCATTTTTTTTATGCTTTGCTCAGAGTATTTACGGATCTGTCAGGTTTCCAATCTGTGTCCCCCCCAATAGTAAACTCATTCCTACGCCCTTGTCCTCAGCTCATTGCTTATTGACACTAGAGTGAAAATAGGACAGCTGGGGTTTGCACAGTAATAGTTGAACCATTTTGCATTCAATGACTGCTGTAACTAGCTGCAGCAGCCAACTGGTAGGAAAAAGGTTGGGCGTGCAACACCCTCAACCTTTGTGCAACAACTTAAGACTGCAAGGTAACGGCACAGGTTGCCTGGTGGGAGGCAACCTGTCTCCAAACAATAGTCATTGGACTTGGACTGTTTACAGGAAAATTGGCAAAGGTTTAAAAACAATTCTAGTTTTATTGCCCTCCCAACGGACCAACTGACTGCGAGTGATCCCAGACCCGGTTTCTATCTTCGAAGGAACTTCATTGCGTATGGTTGCAGTAGTTTTGGTCATGCAATTGTGGATTCTCACATTTTAAAATTGATTTAAAGGTTTTACTGGTCACTTTCAAAGCAGGTATGCGTCTGATCCCAAGCAGCACAGCAGAAATGCTGATGGTTCTCCTGGTCCTTACAAAGTCAAGACTTAAATCAAAAGCTGACTGTGCTTTAGCCACCAGACTTTAATCTTCCTGAGGAGATCGCACTTTCAGAATCAGTGACCCCTTCCACTTGTTCCACATTTTTATGAATTTGCCTTTATGTGATTCCATTACTTAGTTTTTCCATTACTGCGTTTAGTCTTTCATTGATAGGCAGAGTATTTTGCTTTCATATTTTTGTCAGAAGCACTCCATAACCCTATTGCTCTCCATAGCATTATTTCTGAAAAAAATCCTTATCTGACTTACTAGGTTTTTTTTTTTTCTAAAATATACCCTTCAGTGCCCTGGAGGAAAAAAAAAATCTCTCAAATTACTTACCCATTCAGACACACAAGTAGACATCACATGCAATCCATAAAACAGTTATAGCGTGGATTACACCATAAATGGCATACACAAACAACAGACAAATACTCCAACCACGTGCTGAAGTCAGCGTGCTGCCAGTCAGCGTGCTGCCAGTCATGTGACAGTTTCTTCCCCTCTCTCAACACAAGGCATTATCTTGATTCTCACAAACTAACCTTAACTACTATTAGCCAACCCCTAACCATGACCTAATCTTAAAACATGTCTGCACCTTGCGGGATTTTTTTATTTTTTTGTCCATATAAGGGAGCCATACCCCCACATGGTAAACGGATTTAGGTCTCCACAGCATTAGTAATACCTGGGCCACACGCAAACACACTCACTTCCCCTTTCACTCAATCCATTTCCCTACAAATAACAGGAAGACAGTGCATACCAGTTCAGTGCATAGCATCTGTTGAAACCCACAGAGTGAATTTACAATCAGAAAGTGAAACCTTCTGTTTCAATTCTCTGGTTTAACTCAACTCTTGATCAGCACTGTTACCAGTGGGTGGCTGAGAAACCTCAGAGATCAAAAGCGATGCACTAAACAGCAAGCACTCTTTTTTCAGCTGATTCAGATCAGCTGTTTGAGCACAAATCAGTTTGATGCATATTCAAACTCAAATCATTGTCTAAATGTATCTCAAATGGAATTAACTGACACTCTGACTATAATAGCAGCTGAGTTGCTATTAGATGTAGTTAAAAGTGTGATATAGCCTCACCTGTGCAGCAGGGTGAGTCTGTGGAGCTGAAGGTCTTCTCCTCTTCAGTTCCACGCACTTCCTCAGCTTACAGATCTGGTGGCCAGTCCTGCGGTTGAGGCAGCAGCTGCACTGGCCACAGCTGATCTTCCTGAGGCACGGCTCGCATGTCCCACACCTACGCCGCTTTTTCCCCTCCTTCCTGTGCAGTTTTGAAGCTGTCCAGGATAGTGAGCTGGTTCCCTCTTGGCCCCAGAATCCGGGCTGAACAGAGAAGCTGGGCTCTCCATACCCTGCTTCTGATTCAGTTTCAAAAGAAAAAGAGGATCGAGTGCTTTCTGAGCTGCAGGAGAAGGTGGAGCTACTATCCAGAGAGGGAGTCGAGATCTTTGGCACCGAGTCCCGCTCTGGCACTGCTACCTGAACCTCTCTGAGGTTTAGTTCACACTCTGCAGCCAGCTGGGAAAGTAATAGTGAGGACCCCACAGGTAGCTCTTTCTGGCTGTTGTGCTCCAGTGGCTCTCGAATGGATTCACTATCTTTGGTTTGTGACTCTGCTGGTGTGCAAGCTAGGCTTTCTCCTTGAGGAAGAAGGATCTCTTGGCTTTGCAGCTGGTGTGGTTCCCCGTGGCAGGAATTCCTCAAGTTGCTAGGTTTGAGGGAGTCTGTACGAATAATAACTGGCATATTTCTTTTCACTACAACAGCCTGCGCCACCAGGGCTGCTTCAGTGACAACTGGGGACACTGGAGGTTGAGGTTTAGCACCATGAGTGGTAGGTTGAATATCTAGGGCTGCTTCAGTGACAACTGGGGACCCTGGAGGTTGAGGTTTAGCACCATGAGTGGTAGGTTGAATATCTATCTTACTCAGAACCTTGTCAAGTGACTCTGAGGTGGAGGGGACTTTGGTGGGATTTGAGGTAGCTGTGTTGGAGACCAGTTGCACACAAGCAGGTGATTCTGACTGTGCTGTCAGTCCCTTGTTAGAATGAGGTGGATCTGGAGTTTGACAGGCTGGAGTGCCAGTTTGGGGGTCAGTGGGATCGATGGAAACATCATTCTCCTCCTGTTTTTTAACTCCATCTTCATTCTCACAATTACCCAGCCTGCAAGTGATGTCCTCCATCTCTTCCACTGTCTCTTTTTGCCTCTGAACTGCCTTTGCTACTTCTATACTCTCTTTCCTCTCACAATTTATCTCCTCTCTTCTCTCATTGTCAACTGTCACTCTTTCATCCATCCTTTTGTCTTCCAATAACAGGACATTGCCTTGCTCTTGTTGGACAGCACATACATCATCTTCCTTATCATCCCTGGCAGGATGATCAAGCTTCTTTTCAAGGATAGAACCGTCATTTCCCTCACAGCTGCCCTGCACCTCCAGTGAGCCTGAGGTGGTTGACTCAGCAGACTCAGAACGGGTTTCTTTACTCTTTTCACTGCAGAGTTTTATTTGTCCATCAACATCATCACCCACTGGGGCTCCAGTGACACTCTTAAGGTCACCTTCACTCTTATGGCTTTCAGTAATTTCCTCTTGCTGGGTTATAGGACCGTCACAGCTGTTATGCACACAGTCTTCCAGTGTGTCATTACACAGTGGTGAATCAGCTTTAAGAGCACTGCCAACTTTAGCACTGTTGACTCTGAGACCCTGGTCTTTGACACTTGCAGGAGTCGCAACCTCTGTTTTCAGATCAACTGGAAGGGTTTCCTCATCATCACAATCTCCCAGATTCTCATTTTTCTCATCAGGAGCTGAATCGTTGATTCTGGTACTCAGTGGCTGGTTTCTTTTGTTTCCGTGCTGGGGTGCTGGTCTTCCCCTAGTGCTCCCCCTGCTGTACTTCCCTCTGCTGCAAGGTTTAGGAGGCTGGCAGGGAGTAATGGACACTTTTGTGCCCCGCTGGGACTTCCTTCGCCCCAGGGAGTCTTGTAACTTGCCACAGTGTTCAGGCGGATTGCTCACCCGTCTAAGCCTTGCAGATCCTGTTACATTTAGGGCATGGTTCACTCCACTGGGGGACCACCTGGGACCTTGAGCAGCAGATCTGCTAACCCCTCTTCCACGGGGACTTTGGCCTGACTGTGCCTGGGCCCTGGTTGTTGAACTTTTGGGTTCTCTGGCTGTCTTCTGGGTCCTCTCTGCAGCTCTTCCTCTGGTTTTATTTGAATTGCAGTTTTGACTCTTGGTCCGGCTCACTTTCTGGCTGTTCTTCCTCTGAGCAGGTGTCTGTATCCTGGTGGGTCTGGTAGTAGCAGGCATGGCTGAGGGTGTGGAGGGGAGGATTTCTGGCAGCCAGCATGGGAGCCAGGTGAATGCTTATCTTTTGCTCTGCACACAATATTTTTTACTTAAAAAAAAAAAATCCTCCTCTTCTGTATTTTAAATGCAAATTATGATGCTGGCCTGATTTTGAAATTGCAGTGCATGACCTATAAAAAGAGAGAAAACAAGAGGGGGAATCAAAACACACAATTACACCATCTTTAAATGCATTTTCATAATAATAACAAACTGTTCATGTAGTCAAACATCACATGACTATAACAATGTAATAACTATAAGAAAGGTCAGGTTTGCCAAGCCTGGGAGCTCTGCTAGGATAAGCAAATGATATTAGGTTGACGTCAATATAATAAAATATTCTGAGTATCATAAAAGCAAACCAGCTATATAAAAACACTATAGCTTCCGCAGCGCAGTTTAAAGGGCAGGCACGTTGAAGAGCACAGGGCTCTGGCCGGAGGTCGGATCCTGTTTTCGTCTTTCTGACTGACGGAAGAGGGGGTTATTACCGTGGAGGAAAAAAAAAAAGCGCCTTCAGTGTCGCTTTCAATTATTGTTTTGCACTTGACCGCTGTCATTAAAATTGCAGAGGTGATTAAAAAAAAACAACGCGACCGGAAAAAGCCCACTTTCGTGCAGCTTGTTTTGTCGCCTGTGTGGTTTTATTTACACGTTTATGGCTGAAATGCGCTACATACCACAGAGAGACAGTTGCACTGTCTGAACTGCTAATAATACCGCGCTCCAACGAGACAGCAAGACCTTGTATTGGTTTCCCTCCTCGGCAAATATAGACCGCTGGTAAGTTCAATCCTCTCCAGACGATGACACATGGGCATGATACGAGAAGAAGCACCGACAGCGTGAACACGCATCGACGGGGAATAGCTGGTTTTCGGCGTGCTTCGTGTAGTCTTTGGGACCACGACACCCGTTAAAATGTAAATCCCTCTTATGTCAATCCATTCAGGGCAGCCCCGCTCACTCTCCCTCCACCAGACGCAGGCTACAGTCTCCGCTGGCCAGAAAACCTCGTCGTCTGCCTCTGAAAGGAAGAGAGGAAAACCTGGAGTGGAGTACAGCTGCCACCCCCCCCCCGCTCCGTGATTCCACCACCTTTGTGCACTTGAATGATACAATCACGGTTTTAGCATACGGAGCAGTCAATAATGGGTAGTTAATTAAACCTGAATAAATATTAGTTGATGTTAGCTTGTTTTTTTTTTCATCTTAGCGGGTTAATAGCTGAAATAGAAGCACACTGGGTTACATTTTAGATTATTTCAAAGTTAAGAAGGCAAATTTCGTCTCACCAGCGTCGTCTTATGTTGCGATAATAAATCAAACGTCGATAATAATGATATTCATAGAGCTGTAAAAACAACTATCAACCGACGTCATCGTGGCGACGTCGCTCGCGTCATTACCCCGCGACTCTCACGCTGAAGCTGTCAGTCGTCTGTGGGCGAAGGGCAAGAGCGTGTTTGCTCTGGTCAAAGCCTTGTATCGATCCATAGTTGTGGAATTCAAGTGGAACTTTAAGCTTTTCAGCTGACCGACAAACTGTGGACTCGATAACAACAAGAAGCATCCAGAGGAATGAGAGAAACGAGAGAAGGAGGCAACTCTGCGGAGGAGGGAAAGAATTGCTAATTTTATTTCGCTGCTGCTGGCTTCTTAATAGTTCAGATTATACTGTGAGTGTGATTTTTATGACACCCATGGGTGTTGTCGTCTCTTATCTTCCTGCTGCTTGTGTTACTAACCATCACAGTTGAGTAATATTCCAGCGAACAACCTTACACAACCTTCATTCAAAACAGACACTTGGCTTTGCTCATGAGGAGGAGGGGGGGTATTTGAATATTTTAAGCAATATCTTAAAACGACACCCACATGCTCACAATTTCGTTTGCTTTTGCAGTGTTTTTACCAAACCGTACAGCCATGGATTTGGCCGATTCCTGAGCAGAGAGGATGACATCGGAGGCTGCGGTCTCCACACCTCCCACCACGAGCAGCACCCCTTCCAAGGGGTACTACTACTGGCTCCGCTCCTTTGTGGCTGGAGGTAGGGTCTGACACATGTGCTGACAAACACATGTTCAGTGATGTCCTCGGGTACAGTTTCTTTGCCTTACTTTTATAAATAAAGCCAAGTTCATTCATCATTATTGTTATCATAATTATTGATAATAATAATAGGCGGCCCACTGCCACCTTGAATTGGATAAGCAGATGAAAATGGATGGATAGATAATAATAATAATTATTATTATTATTATTTATATAGAGTTTTGCCAACACCACAATACACTGCAGTTTTTCCAAAACAAACTTTATAGACCAATAAACTAATAAAAATTACATGTCTTGTTTAGGAAAAAGTGTAAAAGCCAGCTCAGCTGAACTGTTTGATATTAGCCCTTTGGCTAAAGTCAGGCATTTCGTGGGGAGGTTTATTTGCCAGAATGTACTTTATAAACCAAAGTTAGAATTTCCCATCAGAGTGCAAAACGTAAAGAAAAAAGAAAAAAAAAATAACCTCATATGGTCCAACAGCACTGTAAAAGCACTAGCTAAAATGCATTCCAGCGCTGTTTGATTAAAGAACATGAGTACTCTCCTACTAAATCAATCATTATTTTCATATTTAATCTCTGCAGCCTTAAATTGTGCTGTACCTTAAAGACAGTAGTGTAACCCACATGTAATACCCGATTCACATCAATATGCAGGCTTCACAAGCTGGATTTGAGCATGTTTTTGGTTTATAAATTATTTGTTTCAAACACTGAGTTTGTATCAAAGAAACAGGAGTGAATGGTTTGTAATTATTTGGGGTTGTTCCTCTTTCTTCTAATTGTCTCTGGTTATTAACAATTTTTATGATGGCAATTATCATTGTTACTCTTATGATGAAGGGCTTTTTTGATTGTCTGCTCCACCCTTGGTATGGGAAAAACAATAAAACAAGTTCTTTTGACAAGGCTTCCTTTGAGAGGCTGTTTTGTATGTAGCGGACTTTGCCCCAAAGTGGCCGATGTTAAATCCAGCATTGGCATTGTTGTAAAAGAATGTGCCCCATTTCTTTTGCTCATTAATTCTAGATAAATGAAATGAAAATGCCAGTCACTCATTTGTTTCTGAACGATGTTTTCTTGGTTTTTAGGTGTAGCAGGATGCTGTGCCAAGACTACCATCGCGCCTCTGGACAGGGTCAAGATTCTTCTTCAAGCCCAGAGCCCCCATTATAAACATCTGGGTAAAAAAAAAACAAAAAAAAAAAAACAAGTGTTTATTTCCACACATCTGTGCAGGAGTGAAACTTTAGGACTTTCTTTGCAGGAGTATTTTCCACTCTCAGAGCTGTGCCAAAAAAAGAAGGCATCCTTGGCTTGTACAAGGGAAATGGAGCTATGATGGTCAGGATCTTTCCTTATGGAGCCATTCAGTTCATGGCCTTTGACAAATATAAAAAGGTACAGTATGCGTTTTATTGTGGAATGACGTCAAAGGGCAAAGCTATAAAAATAAGTAAACCTGATGGCACAAGATTGGTTAGGGAAATTTGCTGTGTGTTTTGATGCCCATGTGTTTTGTGCTATATTAACACCACAGCATTTTGTTATGGTTTGTGATTGTAAATTTGTTTTTACTGTTTAAACTGTTGACCCTCCGCCCAGGCTGATGTTGTCAGTATCCCCTTTACAGCTGCTAAGTAAACAGATCGGCATCTCCGGACACATCCACCGCCTCATGGCAGGATCTATGGCAGGTAATGATAAGACTTGCCGTCACTGACTGCAGTCAGTGACAGTTGTGTGTCATGCACTCAACTCACATAGATAATGTGCCTTCCTCTTAACTTAACTATCGTTCATAGTTGTTCCTCTTTAATTACTGACCTTGTTTACATTTTTCACATATAGTGATTCTCACAAACTTAATCCTCACAATGTGAGGTCACAGTTTACTATTTTGTGCTGTAAATGTCACAGACACTCGGTCTGCTGCGCCTCTGAATGATAATCGATTCTGGGTTCTTCTTATGTTTACTTGTGTTTGTGTTTTGTTTGGTTCTTTGTTTTTGTTTTTCCCAGGGATGACTGCAGTGATATGCACTTACCCTCTGGATGTAGTCCGAGCCAGGCTGGCCTTCCAGGTGAAGGGAGATCATCGCTACACTGGAATTGTTAATGCTTTCTGCACCATTTACCTTAAGGTGATTTGCTAATGATCAGCTTCTAATAAACTACATGCTCGTCACAAAGATTGCTCAGTTTGCCCTCAGTACCTGATTTTTAAAACATTTTTTTTTTGTAAAGGAGGGAGGCATCTTGGGCTTCTACAGGGGACTTACTCCAACACTTATTGGAATGGCCCCTTATGCAGGTGAATTTTGAGGGGGGGGTTACTTAACTGTTTAATGCTAGTATGTGCGGGACAGCCGGTGTGGCTTCTGTTGCATTAGCTTGACTTACACCTGTATACCCCCAGGTCTCTCGTTCTTCACCTTCGGGACCCTGAAAAGCCTAGGCTTGAAACACTTCCCAGAGCTGCTGGGACGCCCTTCCTCAGACAACCCTAATGTGCTCATTTTGAAAACCCATGTCAACCTTCTTTGTGGAGGGGTTGCGGGTGCTATCGCTCAGACAGCATCGTAAGTGACTGGTTAATTTGTGATGCCTGGCAGGGTTTTGTTAAAGATTACACTTATTTACTGATGACTTATGTGCTGTGTTGTATGTCTTGTCATTGTATGTCATTAGGTACCCCTTGGATGTGGCTAGGAGAAGAATGCAGTTGGGTGCTGTGCTTCCAGATTCAGAGAAATGTGTGTAAGTATGAATGTTTTTGCTCTCTGCTGTTCGCTACATTAAACCAATCTATACAATGTAAATACTTAAGAAAAATTCTGACCATGCATATATATACATTTATATTTTCTAGTATAAATAGAAGAAGTTTTCATTCTAAAATGGAAAGAAAACAAACAAAGAAATAAAAAGATCCCTGAGGATTGTGTTTTTATGAGGTCTGACATGTTTTTAGACTCACTGGCCACTTTATTGCTAGTACTGGGTTGGACCCTCCTTTCAGAACTGCCCTAATTCTTCATTGCATAGATTCACTAAGTTGAAACATTCCTCAAAGAATTTGGTCCATATTGACATGGGATAAACTATTGGTTTGAATCATGGATGTGCGGCTCACAAATCTGCAGCAACACCATCAATAGTTTATCCCATTGGATGGATTGAGATCTAGTGACTGTGGAGTACAGTGAGTACAATACAGTGAACTCATTGTCACGTTCAAGAAACCAGTTGATCTGAGCTTTGTGACATGGTGCATTATCCTGCGGGAAGCAGCCATCAGAAGATGGGTACACTGAGGAAATAAAGGGACATGGTCAGCTGCAGTACTCGGGTAGGCTGTGGCATTTAAACGATGCTCAGCTGGCAATAACGGGCCCAAAGTGTGCCATCTGAACCATCTGAATGTCACAACAGGAATCGAGACTCATCAGATCAGGCAACATGTTTCCAATCTGTGCAAATTGGAGCCTCGGTTTCCTGTTCTGATAAGAGTGACCCTCAGTGTGGTCTTCTGCTGCTGCAGCCCATCTCTCACAAGGTTTGACATGTTGTGCATTCAGAGATGCTCTTCTGCATAGCTTGTTTGTAACAAGTGGTTATTTGAGTTACTGATGCTTTCCTATTAGCTGGAAGCAAGCGCTTGCCATTCTTCTCTGACATCTACCATCAACTTGGAATTTTCACCCAGAGAGCTGCCGCTCACTGGATATTCTCTCTTTTTTTTGGAACATTCTCTGTAAACCTTAGAGATGGTTGTGTGGGGAAAATCCCAATAGATCGGCAGTTTCTGAAATTCTCAGACCAGCCCAACTGGCACCAACAACTATGCCACATTCAAAGTCACTTTAATCACCTTTCTTCCCTTTTCTGCTGCTCTGTTGGAACTGCAGGTCAGTTTGACCATGTCTACATGCCTAAATGCATTGATTAGGTGCCATGTGATTGGTTTATTAGATATTTGCATTAACAAGCAGTTGAACGGGTGTTTTTAACAAAGTGGCTGGTGAACATATGTAACACATTTAGTACTGAGGGTAATAATAGAAAAACACCTCACTCATCACAGTGCTCATGTTTTTTTTCCTTTCATAAGTAAGCTAAACACATATTTGGTGCTCATGCCTGTTCTTTAAAAAGACACACATCAGTTGTTATGCATTCTGCAAGATGAGCTCATTTGCTTCCTGTTTCCTTCTTTCGCTTCACTGGTACTAGTGCTTGTACATTGACCGAGGAGCCCCCCTCCTAAAAACATTGATTCCACATTTTTTTTTGTAAGAAGAGTTTGATTAACTGAACGATTAAATGTGGAGAGAATTCCACAGGTTTTGGATCTATTGACTACAGATATGGTGCTATAGATACTGTAGATAAGCAAGTTAAAGGCCAAAACCTTTAGTAATGTAGTAACTACAGCATACATACTTCTCATAGCTGTAAAGTTCACAGATGCCAGTACAAACACTCGCACCCTTCTTGCATTTTGTTTACCCATTTTATTTAACATTTTTGGATGTTTTAACAAGTTCCAGTTCATACATCATTACCCAAGACTCAGGATTTTCTGTGATGATTACAGTTGATTTATTCAGTGTTATATGCCAAGAAAAAAAAAAAAATCATTTAAAGTAAAAAAATCTAGGATGTTAAATGATCACATTGAAAAACAGTTTTGTTTTGTTTTTTCTTTTCTGTTCTAAAAAGTGTGTAATTTTTTGTTGTTGTTATTATTTTCACCATAACAGGTCACTGAGCAAGACGCTGAAGTACGTATATAATACGTTTGGGATCAAGAAAGGATTGTACCGAGGCCTTTCTCTCAACTACATCCGCTGTGTCCCCTCCCAGGCTGTGGCCTTTACCACCTATGAGTTCATGAAGCAGGTCCTCCACCTGAACTAGACTGTTTTTGTACCTTTCGAGCTGCACCTGGGCCTGTGTGCTCCTAGTCACTGAGCAGAGCGACTTCAGTGCTTCCTTCGTCTGAGGGTCACTCACTATGTCTTAAACTCCTAAATGTGGGAGCTGCCTTTTCCTTGAGTTCACTGAAGGAGGAAACCGTGTATCAACTGAAAAAGTGAAATGTTTTGCATTGGTGATTCACCACTTCATAAAAGATTTTTTTGCATTCTTTTATGCTTTATCAACAGGTGCAGTCTGCAGCACAATAACCCAGATTTTTTTTTTTTTCCCTCATCATTTATAGCACACAGTGAGCATAGATGTCCACATGCAGTTATATCGTCCTATTTTCTAACTTGGCAAAGAAATTAGAAGTTAAAGAAATTTTTAGTTGCATCAAAGGATCAAACTAGCTCTTCAAAAACTATATTTTTATTTTTTTGTACAAAAAATACATTAATATGTTTATTATTTATCATATCTTCATTTTATCAACTTGGTAAAATGTAGCTTTGGCTGAAAATTGAGAGGAATTGTAAAATAATTTATGTGTTTATAATATTTAAAGCTTAGTGTTTGCTTAATTTTAGGAAAATCTCTCTGTTGTGCATCTTTGCTTTTTTTTTTTTTTTTTTTTTTTTTGCACATTTCACCTGCATATTTTTGAAAGATGCTGTGACATGTGTGCTACATGATTTTTAGTTTGAAACAACTCGCATTTTATTGCCAGATCTCAAATTACACCTACTGTATACATTTTCAAATGCTGAAAAACCTCTGCTCCTCTGTTTGATGTGCTGTTAGATGTTTAGCTTGTATATTTGATTAGATCAGTGGTCTTCACACAGATATTTTGAGATGTTTAAGATGCTGAGATTTTGATTCTGGGGGGCTCGATTGCCAGATGGGACTCAAGAGGAATTTGCACTTAATGACTGTAGCTCTATTTATTGATTTAGCGACCTGTTGCCACTGGGTGGCAGCACTGATATGTTTTGTTTACTGTTGGAGCCGCACACATCATTCACATAAAGTTCATAAGGTCTTGCAAAACAAGACCGATTAAGGAGCTTGGGTTTGTTTTAACCACAACAACATTTAGATAGTGAGAATCATATATTCAGTGTTTCACTGGAGTTATTGTCTCAAAAAACTGATCATTAATTACTGAAGGAAAATGATATTTTGATCATTTTCACCACAGGCCTTCAAGTCACCAACAACTTTTGTGTGAGGCTCCTTAGTTTTTGAACAGGCATCCTAGTTTTTTAGCCTCTTGCCTTCTTTTGCATTCAATGTCTCACTTCTTCAGAGTGAGGGGAATGTTTTATTAATGTCTGCGTGATGTAGCTGATACCTCAGTTTTAACGTGTGTGTTTGTACATGAATGGGGGACGGAAAGCACAAAAGGCAGATCTTTCGAAACGGTGCTTTCCAACCTTACGGGTTTGTGAATCTTTCAAATGAAATTGTCTGCGTACTACTTTTTTTTTTAATCACATTTTGCACGTGTCCATCAAAGAGGGATTTTCCAACGTGTGAACACACATAATCTCATTTGAATAGCTGCTCGAGATGTGGAGAGGAACACTGCGGTGTTTCACATAAAAGTAAATATTAATCGACAACACAACCGCAAATTTGTACAGAAGATGACTTTTTTTTTTTTCTGATTTCCTGTCCCTTCATAGAGTAAAGTAATTCTTAATCCACTGAAGTCCTGCAAGTTTTAGATTTTAAATTTACAGTGTGGGCCGGTTCAGCCTGATCTTTAATGATTCTGTGGCCACATTCATGATGTGACTGTTTGGAGGGGGTAGACCCTCAGGTTAGAAACCACTGTTATAGCATACTGCAATATGCCAAAATTTCATACAAATTATTGAGCAGCTATAAGGACACAACTGCAAGCAGCTTGATGCCTTGTGTCTAAAGGTGTTGTTGGAGAAAGTCTACAAATATCTGAACAAAATTCTCCCATACCAAAAGTTTAAAACTTAAATGTGCCGGTAAGAGAGTCCTCTGTGTGACTTGATTTCAGTAAATAAATACGGCATACCCACATTCATGAGTCAGTTAGGCGTGTAATCACTCCTAAATAACTAATGACAAGTTGCAGCTACTTTCAGGAAACATTCAGCACTCATTCATCCAGACTATGTGTGCGCTTTCATCAGTTTTTTCTTTTTTTTTTGTTCCTCTTATTTCCATATTAGGATTTTAAAAACAGGATTCTTCAGTTATTGCCCCTACAGCTCACTGCAACTAGGAAACGGATCGTTATCCTTCAGATGTTTGTGGAAATGTACAACCAGGCTGGATGAGACTGAAAGAATATATATCGTTTTGAGAATGAACAATGAAAATGTCTTATTTGTTTGTCAGTTTTATTTTCTGACTTTGTACTGGTTCAGTTCTACCTGCTGTGCTTTTTATAAGCAGTGTCTGAATAAGATAATTACATGCCATCTTTTCAAAACTGCTCTAAGTCTCGTATCTTTATTGCAAGCTTCTGAAGCTGTCAGCCCTTATTACTCCAGCCAAGTATGAGGAGCAGGGCTTTCCTGGCTTGCTTTTATCATTTAAGAAGGAAAAAAAAACCCCTTTTGAATCCAGTTGGTGAAGAAGCAGCAGCTTCATGCCATTTCCCACTTGGAACTTGGCACGTATGGATACCTGTTCATGCTGATGTTATATTTTCCTCTGTAAAACCACAGAGGGTCCTCTCTGATGCATTTGCATTTATTTCACTAAAAATACTACCCGCTGTTGTCCAATGGCACCCACTGATTTGACTTGTAAATCTCACTGGCAAAAGATACACCTGATATAGGCGCATATATTCTTTGATTCATTTCCTCCTCAAATTAGTTAAAAACAGTTAAACATCCTAAATTAAAAATTCAATTATTTTCTATTTTAGCACAGGAATTCGTTCTGTTGTGATTTTATTTTTTAAAAAAGTGGAATTTGATATCAATTTCTGGAACAAGACACCTTTTCCTGTGTCCACATTCATGTCTGTATGCTCCGAACCACCTGCAGTAACAGGAAAAAGAGATGCATTATATTATGACCTCATTTCCAGTCAAATGGTGAAGATCGGTTACATCACAGAAAGGCCAGGCTCTGCGCCTGCCTCTGTCACCTACACATTGTCTTGATACTTGGAGTGTTTAAGAGTTGTAGCAAGAAGTGAGAAGTTTACATCAGTGAAGGAAAGTTTTAGGCAAAAAGGGGAACTAAGAGCTGCTAAAATTCTCAGGCTCAACCTTTCATAGGTGAAAATAGAAAAGATTTTCTGCAGATTTCTTCACCTTCAGAGGCTGTTGGGACATTTTTGGAGTCCACTTTGTCCTGTGTGATCGCCATGCCTTCTTATACAGTCACCATTGCCACAGGGAACCAGTGGTTTGCAGGGACGGATGACTACATCTATATTACACTTGTGGGCACGGAGCAGTGCAGCGAGAGAACACTTCTGGACAAGCCTCTTTACAATGACTTTGAGAGGGGAGCGGTAAGTGATGTTACAGTGCTGTGAGCATGAAAGTGTGGAACATGCTTTTCATTTTTATCTTCTGTTTAATGATGATAAACAAGTTCTGTCCCAAACTTGTACTCCAGTGATGGATACGGTGCAGCTTTTTTCTGTTTCAATTACAAATAGCATAACATGATGAGATAATCAGTAAGTTATTAATGTAGCACCTTTTACAATAAGAAGTCACATGTTTTTCAGTGCAAAACAAAATTACCCACACTAGTAAAGCCACCTTCTGCTAGTACCTTGGTGCCAAACAACCACAGGAAAAGCCCAGAGGCACTGTGTGCATGCTTCAATAAATCGGAACTGTTTGAGGAGCAGGAAGGGGGCTTATATAATATTATGCAGGTGGTTTTAATGTTAAAGTTGATCTGTATATATCTACAGATATATGGGCTTTTTGAGCTGATTTTTGAAGGTGGCTCAAGTTCTAAAAAAATAAAATTTGCTCATTTTCATTATTATACCATCATATTATAGGTATTAAAATTCCTTAGATTGTTCAGTGAAATTGTTAAAAATATGTCTTTCTATTTTATGTATTTAACTGTTTTTTGTTTGCTTAGAAATATCCAAAATTAGAACAAAAACAGGAAAAAAAGGTAGAGGTGGCAGTGATGCGTTTCACCTTTTTCCCCTTTAATAATAACCTGATAATTTTCACCATTCACCTTTTACAATAACTGTTGACCACACTGCAGGTGGACTCCTATGATGTGAGAGTTGGGGAGGACTTAGGTGACCTTGTCCTGGTGAAAATTGAGAAGAAGAAATACTGGGTACAAGATGACTGGTACTGCAGGTACATCACGGTTAAGACCCCATCTGGAGACTACTTGGAGTTCCCCTGCTTTCGTTGGCTGGTGGATGACAAGGAAGTGGTGCTTCGAGATGGACGAGGTGATCATCAGTTGGTTGGTTTGTTTTCCAGACAAACCACGTTTTAGCTTGTTTATCTGTAATCCGTAGAGTTAAACACTTTTTCTGTTGTAGCACATCTGCCTCAAGATGATAAGACTAGTCTGGTCAAGCAGCACAGACAGAAAGAGCTGGATGGGAGGAGAAAAACCTACAGGCAAGTTTATGCCACACATGCAGTTTGCAGTCATGGTATAGCAGGCTGATGAAGCTTTCTAACAACACTGCGGCACTTTATAGATGGAAAGAGTGGCAGCCAGGCTTTCCTATGAGTATAGACGCTAACCGACACAAGGATTTGCCCCGGGATATCCAGTTTGACAGTGAGAAAGGAGTGGACTTCATTCTGAACTACAGTAAGGCGTAAGTGCTCCCGCTGACAGCTGCGTGTAAAGGTGAACATGTCAGAGGAGTTTTAACCCCCTTTCAATGCAAAGCATTCATAATCACACGGCGGGCTGATGCCTGATGGCCTGCTTCTATTTTCTGTACTCAGGACTAACTGGAAAAAAGAAACAGTGGTGTCATTGTGTGTTTATCACCAGGGACATTTGCATTGCGCTTTTAGGCAGATATGTGAACTTGCATATAGATGCACTAACACAAAACACAGCTGTTTGCATCATGTAGCCAGCCGAGCTGAACAAAAATAAATCGAATCTAGAACGAGTCATCCAGTTTTGACAGAAATGCTGCAGTTTTGTGGACAGAATTGATAATAAATTTGGTAGTAGCAGTAAAAAGTGATCATAACTGCATCATAAAACATCATTTTCTTTTCCAGAGATGACTTTGACCCCAGTGATCGATTGACTTATTGCTCAAAAAGACCTCAGATTTTAGATTCTTTGGTTTTCTCGATAAGAATATTGTGATTAAATATGGCTATAGTGATGATGATGATGATGATGATGATTTTCCAGCATAGAGAACCTGTTTGTGAACCAGTTCATGCACATGTTCCAGTCCTCCTGGAGCGACTTCGCCGACTTTGAGAAAATCTTTGTGAGAATCAAAAACACAATCTCAGGTCAGCTGCACTTACATTACATTACATTTCATCACTATACATTGCATTGTGTTATATTATATTATGTTATGCAGAGTATGTCATGGAACACTGGAAAGAGGACTTCATGTTTGGATACCAGTTTCTGAATGGCTGCAACCCAGTATTGATCCAAAAGTGCAAGAAGCTTCCTGACAGCTTTCCTGTCACTCATGAGATGGTTGCTGTCAGCCTGGAGAGGGAGCTGACCCTGGAGCAGGAAATCAAGGTGCGCATGTGCTATGTTTGTTTCTCTGAATCCGCTGTTTCTGTCAGGGTGAAAAACTTTGTCAGGTTTATTTTGACAGCGATGAATTTTGACAGCAGCTGCAGGTTTCTTTAACTCTCCCACTAACGCACAATATAAACCAGTGTTCTGACTCCAGGCAGGTAACATCTACATAATAGACTACAAGCTGCTAGACGGCATCACTCCAAACAGCACAGACCCTTGCACACTGCAGTACGTGGCAGCTCCAATCTGTTTGCTGTACAAGAACGCTCAGAACAAGATCATGCCCATAGCCATACAGGTACAGTGATGCTTAACAGCAACAGTTGTTTGTTACACCATTTTTTAACTAATATTTCCTATTGAAGCTGAAATTTCAGTACAACTGAATTCTGCTTCTCTCATTTTTTTCATTCCTCACTTGTTTTTCCCAGCTTGGCCAGATTCCAGGTGAAGACAACCCAATCTTCCTGCCAACTGATGGTCAGTATGACTGGCTGCTGGCCAAGATCTGGGTCCGCTCGTCCGATTTCCACTACCACCAGACAATCACACACCTACTCCGGACACATCTGATGACGGAGGTGTTTGGTATCGCCATGTACAGGCAGCTTCCTGCTGTTCACCCTGTATTTAAGGTAAAACTGTGGCTTATTAATAGATATCATGACTTACTGATTCATTGCTTCACTGGCTGTTCATCCTTCTCCCAGCTAATCATCCCACACGTTCGTTTCACCATCGCAATCAATACCAAGGCTCGAGAGCAGCTCATCTGTGAGTGTGGCATCTTCGACAAGGTGAGCTTGTGGATGTTTAGAAGAGCAGCACAGAAAGAACAGAAGTGTTTGGGTTAAACGAGGGGACACTTCAGTCACTCAGCAGCAAGCTGAAGTGAGTCTTCCTTGACTAGAAAAACACTGAGGCTTTGATTTTGAAGTAAAAGCAAATAAAAATCCAACTAACACGGATAATGAAGAAATGATGAGGTGGGGAAATTGGTGAAAGTGCATTCATATTGAAGACTGAAAGTAAAATCATTAGCTGAAGCTGATCAATAAGGATGATGTTCTCCATCCTCATCAAGGCAAACGCAACAGGCGGAGGTGGTCACGTCCAGATGATTCAGAGGGCTATGAAGTCTCTGACCTTCAGGTCTCTGTGCTTCCCTGATATGATCAAGTCCCGCGATATGGACAGTAAGGAGGAGATGCCGAACTACTTCTACAGGGATGATGGCTACGAGGTGTGGGAGGCTACCAAGAGGTGAGGAACAACCTTTTAAAAATGTAGATAAACAGCGCTAAGAAAGCGTTTATAAGGGAGTGAATGCAGTCATGAGAAAGGATGAACAGTGAGAAGTGTAGGAACATTTCATTTGTGGTGTGTTTGTGTGCGTGTGTTTGCTTTGGAGAGAGAGTAACAGAATTAAGTAAGAGAAGTTACAGCATTTTTTTTCCTTCCTCTGTATGTGACAATTATCTGTTTTCTTCGTGGCAGGTTTGTCTCTGATGTGGTGCATATTTATTACACAAGCGATGAGAGGGTGCAGGGAGATGAAGAAATCCAGGCCTTCATTAAAGATGTGTGCAGCTTCGGTATGCAGGACCTCGATTTCTGCGGTGAGGTGTTGTTTTGCATGAGTTTTCTTTTAGTAATGCACCATCCAACAAAACACACCACCCAACCATCCATTCATTACTTTTTTTCTCAAGGAGAAAACACGTTCACTCGCCCTCCTAGTGTGGTATTTTCTTTAAGACAGGTATGACAGGGAACAGACAGCATTATAAATTCAAATCTGCTCTCTCATGGATGAACAGTTTTAGGGTGAAAAAGGGAAGCCACAGGAGTCTGATGGTGTCACTGCCTGAGCCCCAGTGTTGTAATACTTCTCCTGCATTTCACTGCTTTTGTCTATTTGAGTGCATTGTGCAAGAGTACTTGCAAATGCTTGCAAAAGAAAAAAGCGGTTTTGCATAGATTGAAGCTCACTTTGTCAGTTCTGTGTTCCCACACTGTGTGCACAGAGTTTCCCAAGTCCTTGAAGTCACGGGAGGAGCTGATAGAGTACCTGACCGTTATTATCTTCACTGCCTCAGCCCAGCATGCAGCAGTCAACTTTGGACAGGTAAATAGTAGCATGTCAAGTGGAAATTCAATGACTTTTGTGTCATAAGATGAATTTATCATAAAAAATAGTAAAAATATTGGGGAAAACACTTTGCTATTGCAGAAGTTGTATTAGTACAGAAAAACCTTTTTTATACATGGTTCCTACCAATGCATCAATGTGTACATTTAAAACCAGCAGCAAGATTTTACTGCTGTAGCCGACTAAGGTGAAGCTAGTGGTGACTACATTCCTCACAGCACTGTTCTGGTTTTGGTTAAAAAATAAATAATATTAAATAAAAAAATTAACAATAAAAAAAATGATTCAGGCTTAATTTTTGTAAACTGAAGGTCAGTGGAGTAACTTGTCTCAGAATTTAGTGCAGGTTAATGCAACGGTCAGCAGTTCAGTCCCCGGCCCCTGCAAACAGCATGCCCTTGGACAAGATACTGAATGTCAACGCATCCACTGGTGTGTATGATAGAGGTGTTGTATGAATCTGGGAGTGAATGTGGATGGTGGTGTAAATGCAGTTTGAGTTTTCAGAGTATGCCAGAAAAGTAATACACAATTTCACCATGAGAACATTATATTTTTCATAGTAAAAGAAACTTTAACTCCATTTATTGCTCTGGTCATTCATGTGTTTCCATTTTTTTTTTTTTTTAACGTATCAAGTACAGTGCAGTGTTTTCTTGTGAAGTCGACTTTAAGTGTAAAAACAGAAAGCATCAGAAAATGGAAATGCTCAGAGTGTTTTTCCCCTCAAACTTGTACTGTAGCACAGCACTTGAGTAAATGCACACACTATATCTTTGTGTACATTGTGTAGTATGACTGGTGTTCCTGGATCCCCAATGCTCCCTCTACCATGCGGAAACCCCCGCCCAACAAGAAGGGCCTGGCAAGTGTGAACTTGATCGTCGAGAGCCTCCCCGATCGCGGACGCTCCAGCTGGCACCTGGGGGCTGTCTGGGCCCTCAGCCAATACCAAGAGAATGAAGTAGGCTGTGCAGGCGCACAGACAATAATTCAAACACTTTCAGATCTCAGCACAGACACACAGCCAAAACAATCAGAAGTTTGATAGAAACTATACATTTCTCATTTCCCAAGACGCTCTCCAGCACTTCAGCGTGTAGTTTTTTTTTTTTTTCTTTTTCCTTGTGGCGTTCCTCCAGGCTGAATAACCTATCATGTCTCGCCCTTTCTGCAGCTGTACCTGGGAATGTATCCTGATGAGCACTTCACAGAGAAGCCGGTGAAAGATGCCATGGCAAAATTCAGGAAAGAGCTGGCAGAGATAACCAGCTCCATCAAGAAGAGGAATGAGGGAAAGAAGCTACCATACTACAACATGTCCCCTGACAAAATCCCAAACAGTGTCGCAGTTTGAGGAATAATAATAACAACAACAATAATAAAAGACTTCTTTAGGGGAGATGATCATACTTATTATATTGCAGTACTGCTAATGTTACTGAGCTGTCCAAACATGCTGTTAGAAAACTCTCTGTCACTTGAGTGTGATTGTGACACTTGTTTTTTAACCATGTAATATTGCATCTCAAAAAATCAGAATATTGTGAAAAGGTTTGGGGCTTTTTTTGTATGTAAAGCCGTTTTTGTTTGTTTTAATTATGCTGTTCATGTCTGACAGCTCATGAAAATCATTAATCCAGTATCTCAAATTATTAGAATATTTTCAAAATAAGATTTAATACCCAAATTCTGAAAAATAAGTTCATTTATATACGCAATACTTGGCTGGAGCTCTTTTACCACAAAGTACTGCATCAGTGCAGTGTGGCACTGCTGAAGTGTTGCTGAAGCTCATGTTGCTTTGACAGCAGCCTTCAGCTTGCCTTTATATTTGGGTCAGGTGTTTCTCATCTTTCCCTTGACAATATCCCACAAATTCTCTGAGGGGTCAGGTCAGGTCAGGTAAGTTGGCTGGCCAATCAAACACAGTAATAACACAATCTGTGTTGTGTTGTGCTTGATAAAACACAGTGAACCAACCACCACTAACACCAGCAGATGACATGGCACCCTGAATCATCATAAACTGCAGAAACTTCATACTGGACTTCAAACACCTTGGATTCTGTTGCACTGCTGCCTCACAGCAAGAAGGTCCTGAGTTCAAATCCACCTTTCTGTGTGGAGTTTGCATAGGTTTCCTCCCACAGTCCAAAGACATGCAGTCAGTGGGGTTAGGTTACTTGGCGATTCTAAATTGCCCACAGGTTTGAATGCTTGTCTGTCTGTCTGTGTTAGGCCCTGTGATAGGCTAGTGACCTGTCCAGGGTGTACCCTGCCTCTTGCCCTGTGGCAGCTGGGATAGGCTCCAGCCCCCCAGTGACCCTGAAAAGGATAAGTGGAAGAGAATGGATGGATGAAAAGAGGATTTTTCATCTTTTCATCTTTCTCTCCTTAGCCCAGGGAAGACACTTCTAACAGGAGCAGCTTGCTGTTATGAATGTGACTCCTTTCTTTGTAGCTTGTAGCTCCTTTCCTGAAGATGTCTCCGCTGCAGTCCTTATGAAGCTCTCCCAAGTTCTTGAATTGACTTCTCTTGATAATCTCCTCAAGGCTGTGGTCACCCCTGCTGCTTGTGCAGCTTTTCCTACCACATTTTCCCCATCCAGTAAGTTTTGATGTGGCTCCTGTGACCTTTTATAGCTTACTCTCCTCATGGAGGGTGGTGACAATCATCATCTGGACAACTGTTAAATCAGCAGCCTTCCCCATGATGGTGGTTTCGTGTACTGAACTAGACCAAGAGATCCATGATATGGTTATATAGTCTGAACAGTATTTATATATTTGAACTGGAAATGAAATATTCTAAAAATGTGAGATGTTGACTTTCTGATTTTCATGAGCTATAAGCCATAATCATCAAAATTAAAGCCAAAAAAGGCTTGAAATATTTCAGTTTGTTAGACTTTCATCTATTCTATATTAATCAACTTTTTTTGAATTACCAAAAAAATTAATTCATGTTTTTTTAAAAATAGATCCACAGATATGTGTGTTGTCTTTATGTACTTAAGTGATGCTGTCTTTTCTTGTTTTGCCCAAGCAGAGAGCCATTAAGAGGTTGAGAGGAGGAAACCATATTTTGTGCTTCATGGTGTGTGTAAAGTTTTAATTTCTGTCATGGAAAAGTTTGAGGACAGCGATCGGTGAGCTGAACATTTCTGCCAGTGGAACTACAACTTCTTTAAGTGCTGGTTAAAGAACTAATTTCAAAATTATTTTGCTGCCTATTTGAGTGAAAATAAACTGTTTCTGCATGATGCCAATTTAAATGTTTTTAATTATCCATGAAGACTGTTATTTGTACCTGCTCATTTTTAATTATGTAAAACAGTTTCGCATCTGTAAATTCTGATGTCAGTGACAGTGACTTAGATATCCTGTTACCACAGGATTTAAAATTAGGACATATTATTTAGTAAGGATACACTTTGGAAAAAAACCCACCAAGTTTTAAAAGTAACATAATTTTTATTTGGTTCTTTTTAATTTCTACATACTTTGTTCAAACGTGGGAAATTAACTGAAGCACATCAACATTTTTCTTAAAAACATAAGTACATTTTTTTTTTTAACCAAATTCTTTACAGTTACTATTTTAAAGTAAATTCACAGACAAACTTGCGGAATGATATCATAAGACAGGGGAACAGTCATATATGTTCAAGTCCAGTCAGTAGTAAACAAATGTAGCTTTTATGCAAGTTACACTAGTCCCAGACATGATCAAATTTTAGTGAACGGGTAATAACAGACAAAACTATAAACCTAAAATACTGAGGCTGAGTTGATATCCTGCTCAAAGGCATAGTGGACATAAAGGGTGAAAGAAAAGGGCGCTCAGAGAGGAAGCAATCCTAAACTGTATCGCATCGATCTTCATCAGAACTCAACCAAAATGTCTCTCAGACTTCATCGAAGGAGCCAGCTCCTATAGGGAGAAAGTAAAAAGACAACAACGAGCTAAAATCCATTTTAATGTTCTGTCTCAAGGAAATTTCACATAGACTCCAAATGAATAATTTATGTTCAAACTTAATGCTTTGTTTACCTAACTGAAGTCTGCATATTTAAAACAAAAACAAAAAAAAAAAAACACAAGCAGTTTAAAAACTAAGAAGGACTGAACAATATTCCGTAATGAGGCATTTTACAACTCTGCTCTCTAAATGACTAAGTGCAAAATAAGGGCTGGAAACGATTTTCTTCTATTAGCATCTGGGAAGAACAACTAAGTGTAAGTTGCATAAAAAAAAATCACTAATGAAAGGGGTTTTAAATGAACAAAAATATGCTGCGTTCTGTTAAAAATAAATACAACATAAAATAAAGAAAGTAATTTTCAATCCAGAGGACATCCCGGACTTTAAACACCGGTACATAATTACAGAGTAGAACAACAACAAAAGGGTAATTGCACTTTTTAAAAAAAAAATCTGTCTAATTGCACTGAGCCTCCTGGGTATCGAAGATTCTGAGAAGGTCCTTGTTACCAGGTCTTAATCCAACTTGACACACAACAAGTCCCTCGGCTCATTTATGTATTAAAAGTATATTAAACTCCAGATCTCAAGTCTCCATGGGGCATACACATAAACACAGTATGCAAAAAAAACCAAAAACCAAAACAAAAAAATAAAGCGCTTTATTGCTGCTGAGCAGTAATAGTATGTTGTTGGACCATCATTGTTCACAGACAGTGTACTAGTATCAAAGTAGGTTTTTAAAAATGTGTGTGTTCCTGGAATGGCTGTAAGACTCAACATGAGCCTGGCATTGCTGTGCTCCCACATAGACAAACATACTTACAATGACTGTAAGCCCCCCCCCCGAAACATTTCATTTTGAGAAATCAACTGCTGCCCATTTCAGGCTGCACTTTCACTTTAACACCAGCAGGTGGCGACCCAGACAGCTCTTCAATAAGCAATGGTGCATAACGTCTCTCTCACAGGCACAAATAAATGGATCTATTGCATTGATTTTGTTAAAAGAAACTGTGTTGCTGAATCTGATGACCAGCAGTGAAATGTTGCACTGAGATTAAAGTCATTCTGCTTAAACTGAGTATTCTGCTCATCTGACCTGCTCACTAATGATTCATTTACACCTTCCACCTTCAGCTCTTTGCTTTAGTACATAACTGTAGTCAGAGTCTAAATGTGCAAAAAAAAAAAAAAAAAGGTCAGGTTTGAGCTAAAGCATGATTTAAAAAAAAATCAAATAAAATTAAAAAATCAAAACTCTTGGTGAAAGTTCAAGGGGACAAACTGAAAATAGGCAGCTGTGGATTCCTCAAGGCTTGTCCCATGACTAAGCAAACAAATTAACATGTTAGACACAGCACATTGAATATCACACTGTAAATACTTTATCATTTGCATGATTTAAAAAAAAAAAAAACATAAGCGCGTCACTGTTTATGCTCAAAGGCCCTCATTATGATCTCCAGACATCTCGCAATTTCCTGTGACCAGTAAAAAAAGTTTTTTTTTAATACATTTTAAATTTTTTTTAAAATCATTTTTAAAAAGATTACATTCTCAAAGCCTTCAGAAAGTTCATGATGGGGTACAGAAGTCAAGTGGTCAGATTTTCCATCATCTACATCTGAGTTTTGCCAGTAATGTCATTTAGATGGTTCACTTATTTTAAAACCCAAATTCCTTTTCATCATCCACAGGAAGGTTCATATTTAAGCGTATGTTGCATTTGAAGAAAAGTTTGTTTGCTCTCCCCCATTTACAACTTACAAGATACAAGAAAGAAAAAAAAAAAAAAAAGAAAAAAAAAAGGAATAAGAAGAGGGAGTGGGATGTGCTGTGGGGACTAAAAAAATAAAAGTGCTGTGATGCATGTTCAGATCAAGGTCCGGCTGGATCCAGACCAGCACGGAGCCGGCAGACCGTAGCAACAGAGACGGCAGTAGCTGGAATGTTCCAGAGATCCGATGCATGGCGCTACATACTGATGCACGGCAGGTTAGCCCGACACTCACAGAGGTAACAAAAAAAAAAAAAAAAGAATGAATCGATCAAATCCAAAAACAAGCAAACCACACAACAGGGACATATAGACCTCCAGAGCCATCTGTTAGTCCATTCTTTTAGTCCTGGTCTCCCGGAGGTGTAAATTAAAAGAGTGTGTGTGTGTGTGTGTGTGTGTGTGTGTGTGTGTGTGTGTGTGTGTGTGTGTGTGTGTGTGTGTGTGTGTGTAGAGTGGTATGCACCAGGCCTCTTCCAACATTTACAGAAGTCCGTATTAAAGAGTTTGGTCCTGGGAAAGGAAAAGATGTTAGACTGTGGATGGAGGGTGCAGGTGGAGGAGGGAATAAAGTGTGATAGAGGGAATGTAGACAGATGGAACTTATCTGTCTTTGTGGATGAAGTTTGAGGAATATAAGTTGACAGTGGAGGACAGTGGGTTGTGGGGCTTCAGAGGAAAGGGGGGGATGTATGGTTGTTGCTCAGTGACCGATCATGACTGCTCCTCTTCATGGCGGGCCTGTCTGGATGTGGAGTATGTGCAGGACAGCCAATAGCACAAACTCTGGTGTCAGACATGAAGCACCTCCATACTGTAGTCCTCTGTTTCTGTGTACTGGGAGGAGTTTGTGTCTGACTGGGTTGGGGCCAGTGCCTCCTTGTTCTCCAGACTCGGCTCCATGAGAGGGGGCTTCTCCGGTGGATACTTTTTATATGTGTCTGGCCGGTTCTGCACATATATGACTCGGTTATATGCCTTGAGTCTCCTCCATAGATGGATGTAGACTTTGCACTGGACGTACATGAAAACCAGTCCACCTGTAAAGCCGATGGCCACCACCACAAGCTTGGTCCAGAAAGGCCATTCCAGGATTCCTGAGGAATGGAGAACAGACAAAACAAAGAAAAAGGAATAAAAAAAAGTTCACAAGTGAAACACAGAGAAGACTGCAAAAAAACAGCAAAAGAATAAAACATATTTCAGTCAGTCTAGCAGATGCACTTTATGTATGCTCAAGTGTAGGAGGTCTGAATAAAAACAGAGAAGGACGGCTTTATAAGCTGTTGCAAATTCATCACATGTTTCAGCGAATCATTCAACAGATCAGCCTTGAACTACGATATGCATTAGCAGGGAGGATGTGCGTTTCAGGAAACTGTGCAGTATAAAGAAATGGGAGACAAATGGACACTATTATTACTAATATTATTACAAATTGCTGTGTTTTTTCAAAGAAGATGGTTAATCTTCAAAATGTATTGCATGTCACTGCAGGGAATTTTCCAGCAGGGTGTTTGTTTGTTGCTGATCTTACGTTTTTGTTTTTTTAAACTCGCATTTGAACAGGATTAAAGTCAAAGTCCTGAACATGGAGAGGTGACTGAGGTAGTGAGCATCCTCTCATATCTCTGTGAAAACGCAATATGGGTTGGGCCATGAAACGCAATAAAAATCAACTAAATATTAATTTGTCTTGTCAGATTTTGTCATATTCTTTGTACCGTGGCAGCTGACACTTTAATATTTCTTAATATATATTAGTATACTGTGGGCTGCATTAACTGACACTGCTCAAAGAAATGAAGGAAGCATAATGGAAGCACCATTTCACCCATTTTGATGCAAATGAAACTAATGGTGCAACGGAGAGAGCAACCCCCCCCAAAAAGGGAAGCATGTGCACGAGTAGCGGGGCTCTGGCAGTGACCGGGTCTGCTGCTGGGTTGAAGCCTTTCTACGGCCCTATGCAGCGCTCCTCCACACTGTGACGAGACACACAGCACGCCTAGTGAAGGCACATGTGGATGTGCCATCCTGGAAGAGCTGGATTACCTGTGCAACCTGAATGGACAGCAGATATCATCTCGTGCTATCAGCAGTGACAAGGACACTGGCAAAAAGCAAAGCTAGAGAAGAAATAAGCCAGGAGGGATAAGGTGAGAGCAATGATCTTTTAAGAATATTTTGGGGATGCGTTTCCTCAGTTGTTGGATATTTAAGTCACTAAATTAACTGCAATTCCTATCTTGTTCTATAAACATGCCTCTCAATTGATTTTCTTTTTAAGGAATCACCCCACATTGTGTACAGTATAGTGATCTGAATTTACATATGCTGTGACTGTGACAGCCACACTACTGCTGTGCAGACATTTCACATTTTTTACATATTTCAGTTCAGGAAACTCAGGCATGGTGTTAAATATCTAACTGCCCAATTAGACAAACAAACAAAAAAATAAATAAATGGTGACCCTGCTGGTTTCTGTAACATTTCTAGTTCATGATAGGCTGGGAGCCTTTGGTGCATATCATTCACCACCTTTCTCTCTTCTCACTTCCTGTCATCTCTCCAACACTTTTGTCCAATAAAAGGCAGGAAATGCCCAGAAAAAAATGATGATACTTAACAAAGAGAAACAAATGTCTGCTGCAGCTGTCTTTGCAAAAACACATACCACCAATGTGATTTGTAGTTAATTTGGCTAAGTACAAAGACACTTCCATGACTCCTGGGGCAATTTCAACATTCATGCAAACAGCAAAAACCAAAGAAGAGGTGAAAAAAAAAAGCCCCTGCAATTTTTGGGACATCTAAATATTTGTAATAAGCCTCAGTGTTATGTAAAACAAATACTAAGAAGCAGTAAAAGTATTCAAAACAGTTTCTCCATGTTGGCAAACATAACTCGACTAGTTCAACGTATAAAAATGCCTCATATGATGTGAGTAATGCCAAATCAAAGAAGGGAAACATAATATAACCAGTGTGGTATTAACTATGCTGGACAGAGATGTCAGGCGCTTTCTATCTAGCATTTTGAGAAGAGATTAATGTGTCATTTGTTGTGTAAGAATATGTCAGTGAGGTTCGTTTTAATCAAAGCCCTCAGCCACAAAGTATAACACAGAAAATAAATCACAGCATGTTCCTCAGCTTTGTCTGTCTGTGTTTATTAGGCAGAAACATTCAGGGAGGTGGTGTGAATATACCCAGCCTTAAAGCGTGAAGTACTATTATTTCTATTCTGAAATCAAGGAAGAAAAGGGAAGGAAAAGCGTGTAAAAGAGAAGCTGTAAAAGGACTGGATACAGAAAGGCTGACAGGAAAAACACAACGTGAAAGTCAAAAGGTCAAAGTTGAAATGTTTACCTGGGATTCTTCCGGCTGCATGGGTAAAGAGAGTGTAAGTATCATGTATTACCAAAGACACACAAACAGATTGAAATAAAGCTCAAAAAGGCAGAAATTTAAAGTGATGTCACATATTACATTTGCATAATTTAACATGTAATCATGCAGTCAAACATCAAGCCTGTTTCACAATCAAAAATAGACAACAAACTATATTTCAAGGTGTTTACATCCATGTCTCCTTTCATCTGGAGAGCAAATCTAGAAAAAAAAGACAGTAGACAAGCAGGACTCTTTGGCATCACCATGGTGACTGGACCTGACAGCCCTCAGGGACTGTAACAAGTCTGAATCATCAGGTTGGGCTTAACAGGCACAGCCTGCTCTTCCATCTGTACACAGTTCTCAAAGTGCCAAATGTGCCAGGGAGGGATGAGTAGCAGCAGAGGTAGTGCCAGCTGATGCTACAACAAGTCATCATTACAGGAGCATCCTCCATTTTTAGCCCTGATGGTGGGAGCCGAAAGTGCGTGTCCACTTTGTATGGATGTAAGAAGCAGCCCAGGGTCCCCAGTGTTACTTTCCTCTCATTCTGAGGTATGAATGGAAAACCATAAAGTCCCACTTACTGGACATTTTTACTGTGGCCAGCAGCAGGTTTCAGTTTGGCACACATATAAAACTGGAAAAAGCTAGAGGCAAAATCTGAAAAACTGTGATGGGAGAAAACAGTCATGTTTTTCAATAAATATAAAAATGTAAACAAACTCTGGGGTCAGAAAACTGCCCAGCTTCATGGAATGGTATTTCATGAGGAGATCGATACCACTCACGCCTATAAGCTACATAACGCTACAACCGCAAAGACTAAAGACACAAGGGGCCAGTTAGCTTTGCCCAAAAGTAACAAAATCAAGCTATAAACACCACAAACTCACGTATTTATTGGTCATTTTAATGTTTCAGAACAATGATCCACTTCCAGCTCGCCCGAGAACCAAATGTTTCCCGGGCAAGTCCCAAGAATTTACTGTGCCCTCTCATGAACAGCCCAGCACTGATCAAAACATTTTTTACACTTTTTTTTGTGCTCATCAACCAAAATAGTGAAAATCAGACTCTTTTTTTATTCTTTTTTTTTTTTTTTTTTTTTTTTTACATTTAGACATAGCCATGCTAGCTGTTTCCAGTCTGACATATCAAAATAATAATTCATCTAATTCCATAGACTGTATATAAAAGAAGACTTAAGCATCCAGGTCTGAAAAGTGAAGTCAATGTATGCCATATATACATATGCCATATATGGCATATGGTTAGAATGTACTTCATGTAAGGATAAATAAGTGCTTCTAAAAGTAATTAAATTACAATGCAGCACTTTAACTGAAGCCATCATATGCAGACTGTATCTTACTCTTATACATGAAATCTCTGTTTCTTAGGCCACAAACTCCCCCTACATGATCAGGAGTACATCTTAGGTCCCTGAAGACTCTTATCTATATCAGATATTATAACATAATCATGCTGTCTGGCAACCGTCTAGCAATGTGGTAAAATGATGATCATTTTTTAGCCTTTATGCACATACAACACGATATGAAAGCATCCTATTATTTTTATTCACAATAAAAAAATATATGTATATCCAGATAAGTTTAATTATACATATTATAACGTCATGTTACCAAGCAACCAATATCATTTTTTTAGCACTTATGGACTTAGAAACCTTTATAAAGATGTCATATAATTCTCATTTCACCAACATCGCACAAACAGGCCAAACAATACTGTAGCACGGGCATGTACTAGTATGAAAGTAATGGATGTAGCATCCAGCTCTGAAAAGTTAGGCCAATGCCCTTGATCTGTAGCTTCAGGAAACCCTTTCCTTATGAGTTCATGATCTCAATGACTTGTTTGAATTCTTATAGAAAATGAAATGTTCATTTCGTAAATGACTTTGCCCGTTATTGTCAAAAAAAGCACAGGATACAATTTAGGGCATGGCAATCTTATGACTGACATCCTTGATTTCTTAATCTGAGCAACCCTTTGCTAGTCATGTCTGGTTTCAAAACTACAAGATAACAATGGACAAAACAGGTTGAGGCTGTAAGATGGGACTTCACTAACCAGTCAGTCGTGGTGGATGTGTCTATCTTTAGTGTACAGTCATACGTCAAAAATAAATATATGCCCAAAAATGTCAAACTACTCCTACAAAGCATGGAGTGTGATGTGTAGTCAGCTGTTGCATCCAAGTTTTGCCACAAACACACATGTACCAAACTGATACTAACTGCTGCTGTCACACAGCTGTCACACCACTCGCATCGCATAATTTTCTGCAACACACATAAATGCTGATGACCCACACGCACAAGCACGTGGTCACAAAAAATTTCCAGAGTTAGCACATTTTTCCTGTAAGGATCGTTTGCTGACTACACTTTTAAAAGTCAGATTAACCACAAATTGACCTTCAACACACACAAAACTTGAATCAATTAAAAATCGCCCCACTTCGCTAAAACAATCTCTTGAAGTCTCAAAGTAAGTAAGTAAGAATGAGATTAATATTTAACTACAGTAAAATCTTCTAGACATTTATCCAGCCTCAGCTGTAACTTTCTCATCACGTTTCTGTCAGTTACACCCACGTATATTCCAGCCTTAAAGCATATTTTACCCTGACGGTAATCACATCACTGAGATAACTACAGTTTTACAGATTTGTTACTGAATGTTAGTCACAACTTGGAGATGATTATGGATGAATAGATAACATACAGCACAACATCTACAAAGACAATGTTACATTAATGCTTGTGTGTGTGTGTGTGTGTGTGTGTGTGTGTGTGTGTGTGTGTGTGTGTGTGTGTGTGTGTGTGTGTGTGTGTGTGTGTGTGTGTGTGGGAGAGAGAGTCGGTGCTGACCTGATTTGATTTCCTCTGCTGTTCTGTCGATGAGAACGTAGAGGGACCACACCACACAGGTGATGGCGATGATGTGGAAGGTGACCGAACACATGATCTTCCTTCTCTCACTCGCCGTCATCTGTAGTTTCTCCCACTGCAAACGATGGAAGACATTTGGACATATTCACATATATAAAAAAAATAAATAAATAACAAAAAAACAAAGACAACAAAGAGCCTGCTTTAAAACTAAGCAGTAACCTCCATGGCTCAAAAATGAAGCCAATATGAAAGTTCTTCTAATGGCCACTTGAAGCTGGCTCAAAAGCGAGCCAAACCCCATAAACTCCCATGCTGAAATACCAAACTTCAGTCATAAAAACATGTTTCCATGCTAAGAAAACTGTTTTGATCTCTATACACAGTCTTTCAAAGAAGTTTGTGTTCCAGTTTTAGTGAGTGAAATTCAGTTTCTTTTGATTAGTCTGTTACTTAGCGCCAATTAGCAGAAATGTATGTCTCTGATTGGACTGTTAACAAGGATTGCTAATATATGATGATACCACTCCACCCTCTGATCTAAAAAAATGATCACTTATGCAGGGCCATTCCCAAAAAAACAAAACAGAAAACCTGGCAGCAGCCTTAATGGCAAAGTTGAGGCTTAAAAATGCAGAGTCCAGAATCGAATGTCTCAGTCACGCTACAGTAAAAATAGGATGGTAACTTCCTTGCATGTAGAAGCAACTAGTTGCCCAGACGTTTATCATGCAACACCCTCAACCTCTGGGCGAGCACTTGTTCACAAGGCAACCCTTCTCCCAACATGATCCGACTTGGACTGTTGTACAATTTATAAATGCAGACAGATTGCCAACACGTAGAAATGAGCACAACTCATCTCTTTGCAACAGAGGGCTCGACTCAACTGGTTGCCAACTGGTTGTCTTCTGATTACATTCCTATGTAAATACAGGGTGGCCAAGCACCTAATTAATTTTGCAGGAAATCACTATCATACAGCAACAATGTCACCATTTCTGAATTTCTGGTTCAGATCTATGAAGTTTTAGCAGGACTCTGAATGCAGGATGTTTATGTGAATTTCTGTGTATGTAGATAACAACAGACTTGCAATTTTTGCAAATTTATCACAGTTAATTGCTGTATTATCACAAATAGATTGCATGCAATTGCCGACTCAACGCCATTCAATTGCAAGCTGATAGACTGATTCTGTCATACTGCTGTTTTATCGCCATATCGACACATTAAAGTTGCTTTGAAGATGGGAACTGACTGTATGTGGTTGCCAACCTGGTCTCGGTCCTCAAAGCAACCATTTCAAAGGCAACAAGAGTGCTAGTTTATTGCACAGCATCACAATACATTTTGGTTGTGCTATAGATTCCAACTGTTTTCCCTGGTGTGACTGTAGCATAAAGGAATTAAAATGGTGGCTCCGATGGCCATTTTCTCGAGCTGGTCACAGTTTGAGCCAAATATTTGATAGATGCCATTCAGCTCCTGTCACTAATATCCAATGCTACGCAATGCTTCTTGGCAGGATTAATGAGATAAAGAGCATGGAATGCAGCACCCAGCAAATTGAGGTGATGTACCCTGCTACCTGCCAGGGAGCTCAGTAATTCCTGTACTATCAGATAGCTTTGTAAATAAGTGGTATAGGTTTTCCAAACAGCCAAATGCATGATAATGAATTCAGTGATGAATAATTGCAGGGTCACTTTAATAAGACGCGGGTGTTGCCGAACAACATGAAACCGAGCACTATTTAATAAAAACTTTCATACCGACAACAACATCCGCCTCTCATCTCAAATTTCCTTGTGCACTCACACATGAACAACTTCAATATTCACCCATGGGATTCGGAAGCTATTAACAGTGGAGCATTTGTTTAAGGCCTTTTGTGCAGCTAATGAAGGGTGGAGGAATTTTAATTAGAGTGTCCTGCTATCTTCAGGCCACAGTGATTGATAAGAGCCTTTCAGGAACGTGGACTGCCTCTAAACCACTGAAAGAATCACAACCACCCGAAAAAGTGGTTTGTTTATGAAAACGGCCTCTTGTGTTATCTGTATTACAGACTGGAGATAGTTTTTTGGCGTTTTTGTTTCATAACAAAGGAGTGACGTGAGCTAACTTGGGACACATGGAAACAGAGGTGCAACAAGACCCTGACTTTATTAACTGAGGCTGGACTAATGAGCAGCCAAATATGTTCACATCCAAACTGGCTTACCTTGCGCAGTGGTTTGAGTTTAGTCTCCATGATGAACTCGTATTTACAGAGCTCACAGCAACGAGTGTCAGAGCTCTTGATCCACTGCTGTAGACAGCCCTGGTGGACAAAGCGCAAGCTACCCGTGCAGTGGCATGGTGTGATCAGAGGGCTCTCGTCATCCCCTTCACAGTGACAAATCCTGCAGGAGGCAGAGAATATAGTCAACACTAAGCTACAGGCGAGACAGCTGTAAAAGGAGCAAGATGGGAGACAGGAAAGATCAAAAAGAGAGAAGTTGGCAGGCAAAGCTGACACACATTTCTCCAAATCTGAGAAAACTCGAGTTCTGTAATGCAAGCCTGTACATCAGCAAAGCTAGTATTCTATAGTAGCATTACTAATAGCACAATATGCAACTGCTTATTCCACACCTACAACAGCTTTAGGAAAACACGGCAGGGGAGAATATAATTTCACAAACATAGAAAAAAAATTAACACCCCTGTCACAGCAGACAATACATGTCCCACATGAGTAAACCCAATCAAGACAAACTAATTCGATTCATTTGCAAATCCAGACAATGTTTTCAGAAAACAATCTCCTGCATTTCTGTGTTTCAGCACAAAATTGAACACGGCTAATCTCGTTTCGCTCTGCAGCTGCACAGCAGTGAGTTTCAGTCATGATAAGAACTAATAAAAGTTAAATGTGTGAGTTTTTTTAACTACTGTAGTTGATCATGTACAAATACAGTCCACGACAAATACGTGCAATACACTGCTACGAAGTTCCCGATGACGGCTGGTACGCAGACAGTTTTTTGTTTTTATTTAAAAGCGAGCACCTTGGAGAAGTTTCACTTTAACACCGCAGATGTTGGCCTAAAAATAACCTCATGAGCACGATATTTGTTGAAATACTGCAGCATGTAACTGTTTTTAACAGGTGTTTGTGACACTGCGTCCGGTCCGCAGAGACACTGGCAGCTGGAACATTTGATTAGGTGTCTGTTGCCTCTAATGACTGCTGGACAGGCTGTTGTCAGTGAGAGGAAGCAATCACTTTTCCAATAGACTGACTGAAGCAGTCCACCACTCCTTTTCAAGATCACACATATCAGACGCTGTCTGACAGGATGGGGGATGTTGGTTTGTGTTATTAGACATCCACACTAAGGAGGAGTATATTTGTCCAAACCTTTCCATTCAGTGTAAGGCGGATTGATAGGCAGACTGACTACGTGGACACTTTCACCTGTATGCTAGTCAGAATCGATCAGTTTTAGTGGTGAGAGTGCAAAGTGAGGGGTTAGAGAAGACTATTAGAGCATCAAATTACCTCAACGTTAAACCTTTATCGCAGCCATACTTCACTTCAGAAAGCAGAAAATCATTATGATGTCAGAATTCAATGTCAGGACATTGACTTTGTTTGTTTTTTTTTCCGACCAGTTCTCAGTGAATAACCAATAAGTTCAAAAATCAGGCTGCTTGTTAAACTACAATATGACATTGATTAAAAGTCAGACTGATGCCTTTGTCTGCACTACAAGTGTGATTGCAAAGGGGGTTAAAGAGGTTGTAGTGCAGCATAAAGAGCAAATAATGCCTTAAATGGATACATGTTCTATCAATATCAATCTATCAAATCAATTTTTTTTCTACAGATTTCACAGGCGGTAAGATGCATGAACCAGGATTGCATTATATGGTGCTTTCTCCTGAGTGGGTTGGAAGAGACCGGTGGCACCTCTATGGGCAGGAAGATGCAAGCAAACAAAGCGTGGAAAAGAGCAGGAGGAGGAGGAGGAGGGAGGGAGCCGGGTGTTCAGATGGGATTGTCTTTATCCTGGTTCAGGGAAGGATAAGAACACTTGAAGGAACACATGCACGCCCACATGCGTTCACACATGTTAGAAAGTGAGTGAACGAGATAATGTCTATTTCTAGACTTCACTGAACTGGTCAAAGCTTTACAAGATTAAAAGACAAAGTGAACAAAGGTGGATAAAAATAGGTCATTTCAGAAGGATTTCAAGAATTGGAGGTGGAAGAAGTGGAATAAGGACTTGGGGATTATTAACATTGCTAGAGGAGGGTTTTTTTTTTTCCCCATTATGGATAGACTGCTTTGTTTGTGTTCGTTTGCATGCATAACAAGATGATGAACTGCAGATTCTCATCCCACACATACTGTATTTCTTTTCAATTAAAAAAAAGAAAAAAGCCTGAGGAAGTAGACCATTTTGGTGCTTATATCAATGATTGCTGGCTGCTGAAATGAACAGATCTGACAAATTATTCTTTTTATGTAGGAGGAGATAACCACAGAAAAATCCCAACACCTCTGCACAGAGCCGCTGTGGAAAAACAGTGATCAGTAAACAACATGAGCGGGAGAGGGTGGAGGAATCTTTCACTGAGAAATTTAGGTTTCTGCCAAATTTCAGGGAAGCTTCACCTGATCCTAACAGGCTGAACTGCATATAAATTACTTTAAAAACAAGAAAAAAAAAAGACAGAAATCTCCCAAATAAAGCACACAACATTCACCTTCATCATTTAACACGAGGCGCATCCATATATTCAAACAGATTAACATAATAACCCCACACCAGCGTGCAAATTTGCAGCTAAATTAACTTTTTGTCAGCAGCAGCACATTCTGAGCACTGTTAGGCGTGGGAAGTTCAAATTTAATTTGCATCACTCGCATCCACAACACACCCTGTTTGACAGGAATTTTAAGGTGGCAGAAGCGCCGTACGAGGATGTCAGTATTAAAATGTAAGAAGCAAACAGTCAAGAAATCAGGAAAGCCCCAGAAGCTGAGAAGGAAACAAGCTCAAATGCCTGCCGAAGCATTCACTTTCTTCCTGTTCCCTCTATTTTTTTTCTTCTTTTTTTGCTTCCTCATAATTTTGTCTGGTGGAATGCAGCCAATCTGTGGTGCTTAAAGACTCCCCCTCTCTCGAGCTTTTCCCTTATTCTGCCCTCATCCTGAAATGTTTGTGTATGTATTTTCAAATGAATTCCAACACCACTGATCTGTTTTCTCTTGCTTTTCTCCTGAACAGATTTTCATGTGGAAGATATGTGTGGCATCTGAAGTAGACTGTTTTCAGGCTGTGCAGTTTAAGCGCTCCCAGAGACACGCTGATCAGCGATCAATCAGTGGCAGCAGCACTTTTTTCCCCCTCCTTTCTCGTCTCTGATCATTTTAAGAGGTTACTTGTTTGTCTTTGCATGGCCACGCTTGCCTTTAAAGAGAATATTAAATTTGCTGAGGAGACAGTTAACTATTGGAGGGAGATTAAGAAATTACACAGACTTCAGCTGTTTTATACTGTCAGTTTTAAAAGCTTAAAAAGGAACCATTTAATGCTGGGTTTTTTTTTACAGCCTCTACAGAGTAATGTTATTTGGATCTGGTGTAAATAAAAAGTGAGTCATTTGAAGTGGGGAAAATATAAACTTGACCATGATCACTATTTATTTAAGAGGTTGGTCATGGTTAAAAAGAAAAATAAAGCCAAATCAGGCGCCGAGGCTTGCATCCCCATACATGCCTTTGGAACTCAAAAGAGGTCACTCATCAGTGTGTGAAGCTAGTTTTAAAGCCTGATCTCATCAAAAATTGCTACATAAATTGAAATGCGTTGAGGGTATTTTTTTTTTTGATGACCTCTAATTTTGTACACTAAGCAGTCAAAAGCACATTTCTGCACTTTTATATCTATGGCTATATTTCTCTACAAGCACACTACACATGCACAGCTGCATATCAGTTCATGATGTGGTCAAAGTAGTTTATGCTTTTATGAATTTGTTGTGTGCCTGTATTAATGTAGGCCAGGTGGTTATAATTATACAGAATATCCTCTTGTGGCACTTTGTTTATAACCTCTACTTTGTGAACACAGCATGTGAGACTCAAAGCACAACTGTGGTCATGATAACATAAAGGTATTTTTTTTTTTTTTTTTTTTTTTTTTAATACACATTTAGTTTTTGAATGAAAGAGCAAAGTGAGCTGTCAAGCCAAATGCCTGCTTTGTCAATGTTGGTTGCCTTTCTATTCAATACGCTGTGGCACCAACTCTGGGCAAATAAACATACAGAACCAATCAATGCAAATAATTAAATTCTGCAAAGAAATAAGCTCATGAAACTTTTTATGACAAAGCAAATCCAATCATTTTGAGATGCGTTTAGGTGAGAAACACCAGGAAAAAAAATTAAAGTGTGTTTTCACCAAGTTTCTCTGAATGGTGACATTTCTGATGAGAAAGTGAAGCAAGTCTCCTTATCTTATGACCACACTTACTCAAATTCCACCGAGTACTTTCTGAACCGCTGACAATAAAAGAGTTAAATAATAATTAACCCGCCTGCTGAAAAACAACCACCCACACATACTTTACATAGGTGAGGTCAGCATTAGAGATGCACTCACGTTTCAAGCCACCTGACGGGGAACTGGCATAACGTGTTTGTGTGTGCGTCTTTGTGTATGTGTGTTTAAACAGTCAGACTACACAGACTATCTGAAGCCAATAATCTGCCTTTTGATCTCTGGCCCTCACTTTGCCACCTCTAAGCTGGTGTTTCTCTATCGGCCCACTGCTGACATGTAAATCTGATGCACAGACCTGAGCCAAAGTGACAAACAGAGTCATATATAGTTCAAAATCCTTTAGATCTCGTTAATCCGGTGAACTGCTGCCACACTTTGTATCGACAGCAGGAGTTAATGCTCAAAATCCTGTACTTGGCAATCATTAAGATCTACTCATCTGAAGGGGCCTTGCAGCCATGACCTGGTCTGTAATTAAGTTATTCACAGTGTGTCTTATACTGTAATATGACCTGGCTCTGGCAATAAGACAGCATGCAGTTTGTCATGTGACAAAGACTGATGGTGCACACAGACAGCAGCTCAGTGCTATTTATTGTTCACTGTTCCACTAGTCCTCAGACATGTCCGCTGTCCCTCTGTACTATTAAATTTTCCTCCCTAACCTCTGCCCTTCTATCAATTCCATAACACCGCCATTGCCCTCTATTCCTACTGCAAGACCTCAAGCTTATGAGCCAAATCAATCAGGTTTTTTTTTTTTTTTGCAGCCTATGTAAGACACTTTACTGGCTCATTGATCTAATACAAATGAAAAATTATTTTAAAAACAGAGCTTGACAACACAATGAAAAACATAGCAGAGCACTGAGATAATAGTGAAGTGAAATTAGATGGTATGAAATTACTTTACAGCACATTTGTGTCACACACAAAGGATTGAATTGGAACAGCTGAGGAGGAGGAGGTGTACAGTGTTGCAGTGTGTGGAAATTAAAGCATCTATGTGTCAGTTTCTTCTGAGTAAGACTTCCACTCTGAGCAGGGATTTAGAGGACAAATACTGCTATGAGATATTTGCTGGGTAGGTACACTACAGCAGGAGAAACTCCACTACTCCACCGGGCTCTGGGGTTCACTGCCACGTAACTTCACAGGGGTGGTCTGAGCTTTACCAAGTCACAGGAAGGGTGGGTGTGGATTACACCGTCCAGACAGTCACCCACCTGCAGCAGTCCCCAGATAGCGAATAGGGTGACAGGGGTCCGGTTTTCTCTGACAAAGGGGATGAACAGCAGTCCAGGTCACTGTCTTCATCCATATAACACACCGGGGCTAGAAGACCACCTGATCCAGCCACAGACACAGTTTTTGGGGTTGCCAGTTGGCCCTTTCCCTTTGAAACTGGACTGGACTGGTCTTCCTCAAACACGTCGTCATCCCCTACTAGATCGTCAGGGGGGAAGCCTGACTCACTACCTTCCAGCAGGGCGCTAGAGGACTTGATGTGTAGGTGAGAGGCGTAGCTGCCCAGATCTGAGCATTGCAGGCTGGCTGATGTAGAAGATCGAGAGAAGGGAAGGAGGAGACGGAGGAAATTGGAGCTTGGGGAGTGATGAGGGTGGTGGTGGGTGTTGGGAAGGGGAGTGGTGAGGACACCATGATCAGATTGGAGGCAACTGGTGGGAGCTATGCCCAACATGTATTTGTAGTTGTTGGTGAAGGAGGGAACGAGGTGGGGCTGGGTGCGTGTTGAGAAGCCAGGATTTGGAATCTGTTGTGTGGGCGTTGCAACCAGCTTGCCGTTGAGTGTGTGAGCTCTTCGATCTAAGTCAGGAGGCTGAGCGGGCTCGAGCTTCAGCTCCAACTCTCCCTCAGAGCATGTGCGGTCTATAAAGTGGAGACCGCGACAAAGACTGTCCACACGCTGGCCCACGTCGTTAAGAGACATAGAGAACTTGAGCGAGCTGTTGGAATGGATGGCGACGGAGGATGGACGCAGCAGAGAGAGCCAGTCTCGCTGTTTGTTGTGTTTGGAAGCAGGTAGGACATCTGCGCAGAGGGTGGTCACTGAAACACCTCCTGAACCTTGACAGGTTTTGCCATTAGAGCTCAAAAGAACTACAGCCGTCTGCTTCTGAGTGTCCTGATCCTGACTGATGATGTCAAAGTGTTTGTGCATGTATGTGTATGAAAAAGGAGCACACAACAGACAACAGCGGTAGAGAACAGGAGAAGTCACGGGGAAAGACAAAAAAAAGAGAAATGGAAAAGATAACTTGCATTTAAAAATAAACAAATTTTTAAGTTTTAATGGGCTTAGACTGGATGATTCATGTTACTATAAAATCCATTTAACAGTAGCTTGCATGCAACAGTGCCACTGTGCCACTCTGGGGGTAAAGGGTAAGCTAACATCACCCACTGATAAGGAGCTTCATTACATATAGACTGATAAATAAAGTCAGTTTATTGCACGCTGGTTTTCATATCACTCTGGACACATGTCACTAATACACTGGCATGAATTGAGATTGAATTATACCTGCAGATGTCCTGGCTGGACGGGGAAACGGACGTCCTTGAAAAACTGCATGGAGCATTGACTGAAGTCGGGCTTCCAGCCTGAAAAACAGAATACATGCAGAACAAAGGGCAGTTTAGGACAGAGAACATGAACATGAAACCCTACGGCTAAATAAATATTTTATCAATCAACAGGCAATTGGGGAGGGGGGGGGGGGGGGGGGGGGGGGCAACACTGCCAGTTAAGCTGTCTGGTTTAAGTCATGCCAGGTGAAATCTATCTGATTGCATCACAGAGCAGGCAAAAAAAAAAACACCAGGAGAGAAGAGAAGAGAATTGCCGATGAGATCGAGTTAGGAGCGTTATGAAGAGCAAGGCAGCGAGAAAGGCACAGGTGGGGGACGCAAAGAATTTTTAAACAGATGTACCTGCAGGCGTAAGGCTGTTAAAATACCTTTAGTGTCATCAAGGTTTTCACCAATATTTATTTTACAAAAGGCATATGAAGATTACTTACATTTTTTCCTTGGATTTTAAATCCAACTATTTTTTTAATGACAACTTGGGCTTAAAATACAAAATATCCTCTTATGCCTAACAGGATAAGAATCGTCATCAGACAATCATACTGGCAGTCCAGGAGGGGCCAGAGCCTATCCCAGCAGTTATAGGGCGAGAGACCAGGTACACCCAGGACAGGTTGCCAGCCTGTCGCAGGGCTAAAGCATTGAGTTTCAGAGATTTAAAATCACAAGTTATCATAACCCAGGACCTTCTTTGTGTAATTTGGGCGATGGTGCTAACCACCGCATCATATGGGTAGTATGCACACTAAACCTCCAGACTCAGGAAATTTTTCTTTTATTATGATGTAGCAGTGCTTGGGTGTTATTCCAAAAATGCTCACTTAAATTTGTGACTTCTGTGCCATTATGTATAAAGAGCGATGAGCTAACAAGTAAGACAGGATACAAACTGTGCAGACCCTTCAAAATGAATAGCACTGCTTACATTCATGTTAGCGTTTGATTTTACTGAGATGTATCAGACCATACTGAAGTCTTTTAATCCCCTTTTTCACCCCCGCAGTTGTTTTTTATAAGCTTCATATTACTTCATCTTACTTGCAAGAAGAAAGTCATTGAGTATATTCCCTCAACTACAAATAGATTCCCTTCCACATTGACAGGTTCAGAACAGATACATAAAGAATGGGATCAGATAGCGTTTGGGTTACTAACATGGAGTGGAGGGGTGCGGTGTGTGTGTGTGTGTGTGTGTGGGGGGGGGGGGGTGGGGGGGGGTGCTGGTAATTTCAGCAAGAAACTAATTACCTATTGATTTCATTTCTAACTAAAGGAAAGTTTATAGCTCATGGCCTGACACCAATCAATAGAAAATTCAATTTCCAGCCATGCCCTTTCATCCTGTTTATCTGTCTGTACATGAGCAGCACTGCTTCCCTTTAACTGCTTTTCCCCACTTGCACACAAGAGCACTTAAACATGCTGCCCTTCTCTTTTGCTTCATTGTTCTTCAATAGCTCATTCAAGGTTGTAATTTTCTTAAATCTTTTATTTCCTCTGTTTATCATTTAATTTGACTCTTATTTTAACAGCTCACGTCCAAGGCCGCCGTTTGGCGGTCCGGCAGGAGTCTGGTCTATAAATGTAACATGAACAGACAGGAGTGTGTGAGAGACCATAATTAAAGCATTATTATTTCGCAGTACTACAATAAACTAGAATGCTGGAACATGCACCTTTAGCTCTATGATACAAGAGTGACTAAAACGAAACTTAAGACATGCTGTAGGTTTACCCGAAGCACCGTGTTAAGTATCCGTGTAGGTCGATAAATGAGGGAGATAGAGATCTTTATTAGTTATGTTCTGTGCAACTTGTGCAACATGGCAAATAGATAACTAACTCTGTCTTTAAGCAATCAGGTAATAACATAGTTGAGGTAATAATGATTAACTTCCTGTTAACACCCTGTATGACTCCACACTCCTATTAAAACATCTGCGCCTTCTTAAAAACTCTCCTTTGAGGAGCTTCTTTGATGAGTAAATAAGTGCCTGTATTTAACGTATAACAAAAACACTGCAGTCAGTGATACTTGAACAATTGCTGAAAACTGGTTTCTGGCGCCACAGACACTTGTCGCACTTCACTTTGAAAGTAAACTGTGAAAAGAAGCAGATTCACGCTTAAACGTATCCATTCAGTTACGGTTCTCCGGCTCTGATGTGCTAATTAGATCAATCCAGCCTCACTTCACATTCACCCTAATGAACACCTGTTTATTTTATTGCGAGTGCTGAAAAAAATCCCCTCATATTATTTTAATAACTACTAATTTAAACCCTCTCCTTGAGCACTCCTGCCTTCCATGCACTCTCACACTGTGCACAAATTATTCTCTTTTCTATTTGTTGCAGTTATCCATGAAACACCTTATTTTTCACATGTCATTGCCTTTGGTCTTCAGCAGCCATTGGGGCTTTTAAAAGAAAAGCCTTTAAAATCTAACAGGAGCAATGAATCACAGGCTCTCATTGAGAAACTTCTAACAAGGCTGGCAGACAATGTGAATGGACTAGACACTGACAAGAAGCCAACGTCAAAGCAACACTGCTGAAAAGAACCAAAGTTTACTGCTGACCTTTAAAACTGTACAAATCCATCCCAAGTTGTCATCAACATTTCATCAACATCACTTTTTTTTTGGTCACAGTTTAAATGGTCAATTCTTATATCAGCTTTTTTTTTTTTTTTTTTTTTTTTTTGGATGTACAATATGCAGTTCAGAGTTAAGTTTGGATTGATTTGTCAAACTTTGATTTCCCTGAACAAAAATGAACTTTATATAAAACTGTTTGACATTTTGGAAAATAGCTTTATTATCTTTTTTGCCCAGGGTTTAGATGAGAGGATCGATACAATTATAAAAAGGCCTGTGCATTATACGTGAAGCTCCAGCCAGCAGGTGATTAACTCAGCCCAGCTTCTGTTCATAACCTTCATGGAGGTTAATCATAAAACTGATGAATATTACAGCTGAGATACTCAAGCAGCCCTGTGCAAACATTTGATAAAATCAATTTTTAATCAGGAACTTCTTTAATCCATCTATAACAATTGCAGTTTAGACTTCTATATTTTTCTCTAGCTCACTCTTTCACTTTCATTTTAAGCATCTTCCTCATTCTCACAAAGTCATGCTGCAAAGCTAAAATGAGGCCACCAGCTGTGCATTTTATACCCCAGTAATATACAATGCATTTAAGTGTCATTAAATGCAGCGCACAAAGCAAAATACACTGATAGGTTGTGCTGTGGCACAAATGCTCAGATATTCAGCCTCCATCATCAAATATAAGAGACATCAAACAGGAGAAGACAGGAGTAGATGGTTCAAGAAGGCAGCCTAGTTACAGTGATCATACGCAGGCATACTATATAATCACAGAAGTATGAAGCAAATCAATTCTCCCCAAAAATGTCCACTGTCAGATATGGTGGTATTTTTTCATGGGATACTCCATATAATAAAATGTTCCCTTTTTTATTGAGAAGCTACAAACTAATTAGAGCTCCAATAAGGGTGATCTGGTAGCAGCAGGTTGTGCAGTAGGCAGCAGGAAAGCTGATGGACTTGATTGGCCAATCATTTTTCTGGCACTTGAGACTATCTTAAATCATGCTTATCCATCTGTTTCAATGGGCCCCCATGTGAGCTTGCAAAAAACTGGCAATCAGCACAGTTGATTCAACTCTTGGACAGGCTTCAAAGTTGCAGCACCAGGCTCTGAAGTAGAGAGAATACACTCTTTTGTAAATTGAATATTACTAACCCTGGCTTTGTTTACTACAAATGATTTGTGATAAAAATCATTTATAATTTGGTTATAGTGAAGGAAAAACTACATCCCTAATCACACCACAGTTATCTCTTGCTGTAATAATACTGTATGCATTGCACAGTTGAAAGTGAATTTTAATTACAATTTTAATTGCTACAGATCTGGACTGACACAGATGAAATATACATCTCATGAATGCACTGGGATGCATCCTCAGCGATGTAACCTGGGGTCATCAGGTGTTTGGGGTATCAACATCAGACACCTTCTCCCAAGAGCCACTCGAGGTTGATCAGACCTCAGCAGCATTTATCCATGGATCAGCCACCTTAATCCAAAGCTACCTTGTGGTTTTCTCTTTCAGTAGCTGATCTAATTGACTTCCTTTAATCCAGTTTAGAGATGTCCAGCAATGCAAATGCTTTGCAGGGTGAAGCCCGCCCCCAAAGGCTTCCAGAGGGTTCAGCAGCCTTGCCTTCGGCATGCAGCACATCTGGTACTTGGCACATGTTCTCTCATTTGTGTCAATTCCAGCACACTCAATAAGTCGATGGGCTCTGATACAATGACCATATCTGTCCACAGTCATGATGATTTTATCTGGGTTCTGAACTTTAGCTGCCAGGGTCTACTTCCATATGCCAGTTGTTGGCAGTGGTGAGGAGAGGAACTATTACCTCAGACCGTGGGCAAGGTTTCTCTCCAGCCCTTTGGCTGATGGTGACACTTGATGTTTTTAATGGCTGTGGCTACACTGTCAGTAGTCATGGCCAACAACAGTGCCCATCTCCAAGGGCTTTTAGGCAGCTTGTGTAAAGGTGTCCAGGAAGAAGTCCCTTCCAGAGTAATGACGGCTGGAAGGTGTCTTGCTCTGGCTCCAGACATAGAAGTTTGTTGGACTGATTAGGACATCATACACAGCTTGGACCGAGAACCGTAGTAATCTGCTTTCCATGTTAGACCATGAGATAGACCCAACATCAATGTTACTTTGATTTCTCATACTAAAAAGTCAGATGCTTCCGTTTTTGATCCGTAATTATGACCTAAATGTCAAAATAATTATGCTAACTAATAATGATAAACACAGCTACATGGCTGTCTAATGACTTTTGAGACTGATTTTCCCTAAATAAGGTTTTTGACTAATAAAACTGCACTTTGGGCTCTTTAGCGTGTACTTCTCTGTGGCAGCGCCTGTCACAACTGTAGAGCTGGCATCAAATATTTTTTTGCTAAAATTTTCTAAGCCATTGTCTTTGACATTAATAATTTCTATCATGTTTGAAGACCTCTTTAGAACAAAACTGCCCAATATTTTCCTGTTCCAGGTTCTGCAGTGCAAGGATCTGTTGCTTTTGAGAGCTCCAGGTTTTGCGAGTCAGACTAAAGGTCCTGACGTGGTTCAGAGTCTGCTGGTGCTGCATAACATCTACACACTGTGCTAAAATATGTGGAACAACTGGTAATACAGCCTACTCTTGACAGTCATAAAAGACAAACATCTTTGTACTGTTAAAAATGATTAAAACTCTCCACTGCAGCCACCGTTTTTCCTTCTCATCTGTTCTTTTTTTTTTATCTTGAGTATTTATTTTCCAGCATCTCTCTCTGATAAACGCCTTTTAAGCATTCGACCTATGCACACCACCACCACCGCCATTTGGCATGCTGTTGGCTTTTTGGACTATATGCAAGTGTGTTTCCATCGCCTCTGTTTTGGTTGAATTCCTATAATCTCTCTGCGTAGCCTGAGAGCTAACAGATACAAACACTGCAAGCAAATTAAAATAATCATCATCAAACAGTCTTTGCTTTACTTTACATTTATTTTCAGGGAAAAAAAAAAAGATTCAATTAACTAGAAGGAGAAATAGTTTTAAACCATCATATAAAATTATGATATTGGCAGCTCTAAATAGCTGACAACATGATCCACCTCTCTGGCAGCCTCTCAGATAAAGTGCATTTCCATTACTGTTTATATTGTTTCGTGCCTTTCCTCCATAGGTGTCATTTTACACTTTTCTCATCAGCAACCAGAGCCTGCATCAGCAGAAACCCACAGAAATAAGCAATGTGCCAGATTGAGGACAAAAATAAAAAACTATTATGCACTCCAAAAACAAATGATTTCACTAGTGTCAAAATAGTAGCTTGGCTTAGTGCCTTGTTTTGACACGGTGGTCTGCCAAGATGAACAGGCCTACAGAAAGGCTCTTGTAGCAATCAGTAGGGCAGATCCAGGTTGGATGTTGCAGCTATAGAACCTAAAACACTGCAAAACTGCAGCAGCTTGAATTCTAGAGCATCACCAGATGTTTGGCTGGCTATAAGCAGCAGCCCACTGAGTGGTGAGTCGCTGCTTTGTGTCTTTATGAGGACTGTAATACGATAATTCCTTCCCAAACAGTGTAGGAGGCATTGCACAGCACCCTGGCACTGTGCTAAAGAGAGAAAGGGCTACAGCTAAGCCTCCTGACCTCACTGAGCGGAAAAATCAACTCACGCCAAATCAGGAGGCAATCCTCAGCCTACATGAGGAAAGACTGTGCTTTTTTTTCCAGATAAACACTGATAGCCATTTCATTTCACAAAAATATATAAATAAATTTAAAAAATGCTGATTATCTGCCCTGAACACCATTTTTTTTTTTTTTTTTTAATTTTCACAATTCAGCTTGATGGAAGAAATGAATCAGTGAACAAACAAGCATAGGGAACAAGACAAGAGAGATGATGAATTTATGGCTGCAGACGCACGTATACGTTCATATCAGGACTGCACACCCCAGCACCTCACAATGACAAGTTCACTGATGGAGGCAACATCACCTTTATGAAACAAAATTAGCCCCTGGCCATAATCGTCTGCTTGTTTTCCTGTTATCGTGTAAATCTCTCTCTCTCCTAGTGTGTGTGTTTTTTATGACAGGTATTCCAGCGGGAGCAACATGATAACTAGAAATAGGATTTACTTCTGAGCCTTCTCAGAAAAGGATAAAGCTATTCGATTAAAGAAAACAGCAAAAATATTGTGAAAGCCAAAAAGGTCAAAATCGTCCTGCCAGGTTACCTGTGCAAAATGAGAGTCGGTGCTTTAAACAGAATGAACATATTCTTTGGATGTTGTAAGCATTCAGAGTATTCTGACTGTATGGCTGCATCAAGCCGGAGATGTTATGAAATATTCCTCTCAGGCCGATGCTGCGGTTATTTATATAGAGAGAAATCTTTTAAGTAGGTCAACAATTGGATACGAGCGCATTCATTTTTGATTGGGTTTGACACAAGCCGATGTGATTCAGCTTGAATCTGTGCCACGCAGAGCCATTCAACATTTGTTTTGGTGTCCTTATTTTGAGTCTGGCTGGAGCTCACGTGCAAATGAATGAAAACAATCGAGCGTCAGTCAAGATCATCTCCCAAAAAGAAAAAAAAAAAAAAAAACCTTCAGCAGTAAATTAACTGGCTCTTATCAGACATACATTTTACCGAGATTCAGCTTTGCTACGTAAATTAACTTGACCTACATTTTATATTTTTTCAGCAAAGAGGAATATTTGAGCCACCGCAGGAAATATGAACATCTTTCATCTCATCCTGTCATAACTGCAGAGAGCGGGGAAACTTATAAATGCCCCGTATATATGCATAAAATCATCTTCTTTAAGAAGCTTCTAGGGAAAGTGGTTTCAGGGAGATGGTGTCTTAGAGAAAACACATTACACACCTACAATAATCCACTGCTAAATCTTTTCACTTTGAGTTTCTGTCAAGGGATTATTGCACCATTTCTTTGTCTGGGGTTCTCAAATTGGTCTACCGACTCAAACAGGCAACCTTTCCAGTCATTAGCTGACTCATTCTCCAACTCTGAAGACTCCCAGCAGGCTTGTCCATCCAGAGAACAATTTATACCAACTTAATACCTGCCAGTCAAATGCATTCCCCTTTAGGAACGAGTAGGAAACACCAGCTGGCAGGCAGACTGCTGATTATTAATTAAATCTGTCAAAGTTAAGAGCCTCGTTCAGACTTTATGTCCATCATTTCATTACAAACACATTTGTCAGAGGAACGGCAGTCTACATAGGACATTCAATGACAATGGATTGTGTCTGCTGAACTGCTACCCAGTGAAATCCACCCTTCCATTTATGAACGAGATTTCTGATTTGTGTAGAAGGCAAGTGACACTGCTCTCCCCACAGTTACTGAACAAAATAATAATATTACACTGAAGAAATAACTTGTTACTCAAGATGAGATGAGCATCACTTTCAAATCAATAGCAGCTACACATTTAAAGGACAGACAGTCATCTGATTAAGTGCATGTCACACTGTCCTTGTCAAATTATTATTACTAGTATTTCCAGGCAAAGTGGTGCTAGCTTTACTTTCATAACTTAGACCTTCAGGTTTGGGAGCTAATAAAGGTCATGGGAAGAAACAAACTTATCACACATGACAACCACCTGAGCAAAAGGTCATAATTATTATATCACTTTATGATTTTTACCCAGAATGCTGTAAATATTTTAGTTTGCACATACTTTAGGTGCAATGTTCAGAGACTTTGTACTCACTGCAGCTGTGCTTACATAACAATAAAAAGTAGTGTGCTATTAAAGGTGTGCTGTTTGGACCTCCTGGATTTAACTAGAGATCAAAAAGTCATTGTAACCAAGACTGGAAGCCAAATTGGCTTCTAGGTGTAAAAATACATTTTCCTTTAAAAGAGACTGTCACTGTTCTGCAGTACTGCTAAAAAAATGCTGTAATAAATATACATTTTATATCAAATTAAACATGATATGTTGAATCCCTTCCAGCTACAGGCACCAATGTCCACAAGGTACAGCACATATAAAAGATTTGTGTGCCATCAAATGGACATATTTTTATAAATGTGAGCCAGTGGGTCCTCTGCAGTCACGGAGTGGCGCGCTCTCTTAGAAAAACTGTATTTTTGTTTAACTATAAGCGTTCTCCTGAAAATGATCAGTACATTTATCTCTCGGGTGCAATTCCCCTCATCTTGCTCACGTTTAAAGAGCGAGCAGCTCGTGGATCAAATGTTACTGCTGGAGTCTTCCCGTGGTGACAAAATGACCCTGACATCTATTAGTACAAGTAAAGGGTTTATCCTCTAAGAGGCTCATGAGGGGGAAGAAAAAAAAAAAAAGACTGAAACCATAGAGCCATTTTCAATGCAGGCCGTAGCTTTGCCTGTGGGAGCCATGGAGCAGAAAAGGAAAGAGAAAAATGTAGAAAGACTGAAGTCTCAGTGCTTGATCAGAAAGGCAGTTCTGATTGTGGTGATGTGGTGAGAAAGAGGCAGGTCATCTATCAGCTGCTTATACTCCCATGCATGCCTGCCTATGCTGTCAATCTCCACCTTCTAGCATAGCTCACCTCACTGCCACCTTCTTGTCTATAAGTCTGCTCCCTTTTCTCTTTGATAGACCCAGGCTGTACATCTTTTATTCAAATTTTTCTCATTTGTATGTGCTTTGCTCACCTTTGATATATTGCTGGACCGGCTTGCTGAATGACCCAGAGGCTTTTCATTCTGTGAAAGATAGAAAGACAGCTCCAGTGAGTGAAACACATTCAGAAACAGAAAAATGCTGTCTGATCTGTACATGCACTCTACTGAAAGCAGACACAAAAAATGGCGCCGTAAAATGAATAGCTGCCTGACAAACAGCTAATTCATATGTGTGATGTGACAGCATTATCATGGTAATGTTAGCATGCTAGCCTGATCTGTTTTATAGGTTTCACCAACGTGATTGCAATAAATCTTGAATGGGATGTAAAAATAAAAATATCTATCCAAAGGTGGTTCATTAAAATCGAATATTGTAAACCTCATGCTGCCATTTCCTCTCAAGTAAGGCCATTACTGAAGACATCGAGATACATAGAAAAAAAAAAACTGCTTACTGCTTCCACAGGAATTAAGAGGGTCAGTAGCAGTCAGGTGCTGCTAATCAAATGCACTAAAGTAAGTACCACCTTTATAAAAGAAGAATTTTGGCAGCTTCCTCGTCTGGAGCATTCAGGTGTGTGTTAACACAATGATACAATATTCCCAATAGTGGACATCCCAGCAAATTCAGCCCAAGGTCAGACAGTGCCACGTTCAGAGAAACTTCAAAAATCCCAAGAGCTACATCTCAGACTGTAGAGGCTTCAAGTGGCATGCTAAATGTTAAAGTTCATGACAGTACAATTAGAAAAAGGCTGAACAAGTATGCCTTGTTTGGCTGCCAGGAGAAAACCTCTTCCCTCTAAAAAGAACATGGCAGCACAGCTTAGGTTTGCAAAGCTTCACCTGAACAAACCACATGATGTCTGGAACAATGTCCTTTGGACAGACAAGACTAAACGTATATCAGCATATCAGCAGAAACATCTCATGCCAACTGTCAAGCACGGTGGTGGAGGGGGTGATGATTTGGGCTTGTTTTGCAGCCTCAGGACTTTGGCACCTTGCAGTCTCTGAGTCAACCATGTACTTCTCTGTATACCAAAGTATTTTATACTCAAATGTGAGGCCTTCTGACAGCTAAAGCTTGACCAAAATTAGGTTATGCAACAGGATAATGATCCTAAGCACAGCAGCAAATCTCTAACAGAATAACTGAAAAAAAAAAGAATCAAGATGTTGCAATGGCCCAGTCAAAATCCAGACCTCAACCTGATTAAAATGCTGTGGTGGGGCTCTAAGAGAGCTGTGCCTGCAAACCTCAATATGCTGGATTTTAACACTGTAAAGAAGAATGGGCCAAAAATTCCTCCATAACGATATGAGACACTAATAAAGTCATACTGAAAACAGTTATTTAAAGTTATTACTGCTTGCTTGAAAAGCTATTGAGTGTTTGTCACAGAACTGCAGAGACATCTTTAAAAACTCTTTTTCTCATGGCTATATTTCAGTGTGAGCGTGTGTGATAGACCAACAGAAGAACACTACCATCGCTACACGTATGCTGCTAGTGTGTCTCAAAACAAAAAATACAAGATGTATGATAATATGAATGACAAACTACAAATAGGGAAGGATTAGGTACTGTAGGTCTGATTCTTGGTTTTTCGCTGTGTAATGCACTACATTTCTTAGCAGCTCAAGGGCCTGTGAGCATGTGCTGTTTGGCATCTTAAGTTGGTAAATCTAGTTTCTCTGGCACAAGACAAAAAGAGGACAAGCTGATTGCATAATGCATCCAGCCAATCTCCAAATCAAATCGTGTCACAATATTTGTATCATTACCCAGGAAGTGAAAACAGGCAAATACTTCCAGCGTTCAGTATAGTCAAATTTTGTAATGATCCTCGTTTCCCACTAAGTGTTCTCGGCTTGCATCAGAGACACAGACAAACAGCCGCTGGGGCACTGTGCTGCATTCAGTGGTGTTATTAAAGCTGGGCATGGTTCCTTAATGAGTAATCAATCATAGTTACATAATGCTGAGTTCACACCAGGTCTGACAGGGCTGTGTATGACTTGGACACAAACAAATCTTTGCAAAGAGAACCCAGCTCTGTGGGGACAGTTTGTCAAATTTATGAAGACATGAAAGTAAGGCCCGATTAAACTGTTGAGGCGTAAAAATTGGCTATATTAGCCCCCGCTGGATTCCGCCTCCTCTTCCCGCACGCTGTAGACCACACCAGGCAGCTTTATTGTGTGCTCGGAGATCCTGAAACCAACTAGTGCCCAGCGATGATTCGTGTAATGTGACCAAAATGTAATGTGTCAGTGAGTTAATTAGATAAGCTGTTAAATGTTAACTTGTCTGCACTTATATAATGCTTCTTAAAATGTGTGGTTTTATAAATAACTTTACAGTGCTTCTCTCATTAATCTAGTCACACCCATGGAAAGGACTTGGGGATCAAAACCACCAAATCTGCCATTAGTGGACAACCCACTAACACCTGGGTCACAGTCATCCCTGACATTTAATGCTGCTTTATAAGAAATCTCGTTTCAAGTTGATTTTCTTCTGTGTAGTAATTTTGTTCAGTTCTTTAAGAGTTTGCTTTAAACACAAACGTTAAGTCTGGAAATAAGGGGGAAAAAAACAAGAAACTGCCAGGAAGCAATCCTGACATTTACATGAATATTAACCTCATGTTTGAGCTAGTTTGATCCTTAAAATCAATGTGACAAGAGAGAGACTTTTCAGAACCACTGCACCACAAATACAAACACCTACTATTCTGTAGGTTGATTTCATAGTGTATATTTTGGATGCAATAATAGACAAAAAGTATTTGATGATCGTAAACCTGGGGATTCTTCTGGCCCCAGGGCCCGTCTGGAGTGTCTTCGTGCTTTCTTACACTCGCAAACACGCACACATATTCAAAAGCAGTGTTTGTTTTTGTAGAAATAAATCCTGTGAACTTTCATTTTGTTAATAAGTACCAGCAGCCAAAGTGTTATCTCCACCATCTTTTCCCAAACAAACCTAAGCACACACAGACATACCATACGACTAACAGACTCCACAGCATCCTACAACTTCCAATTACTTTAGTGCTTTACATGTCCTAGCTGTGACTAGTTGCTATGGTGATCGAGGACCACTGCATGTGCCGAGTCTCAATCACTCGCTGCATCTCGCCACCTCCTTTTAACTGTGTTCTTACTTTCCTGAAGGCAAGTAAACACAAGATAAACACACTGAATACTTGTAGCACCCACCCACCAAAAACTCAGACCTTCCCTTCCTTCTACTGTATGTTCCCAACCATGTTTATAAGACAGCCTAGATATGGTTTTGTAGAAAAAAACTATGTGCTTAAATATCTTTACCAGCAGAGTTTGGACAATACACTTGGATCCAAACATACTATCTCCTGACCTTTAAAGTATTGTCCTGCTGTCATCTGATTTTACTTGGAGCAAAGTGCTGTGACTTTGCTGTGACAGCACACAGTTAAAGAAGAGGAAATGCTGGATCTTATACCGCTGTTTTGGTTCACTAAAATAGATTTTTAAAAAAGTCTCAAAATGCATTTATCTCATGTTCAAATCTGCCATCATCCAGTATGCTGCACTTCCTGGTTTACTTGAAGCATCTGAATCATTTGATTCAAATCAAAAAGTATTACAAGATCACAAGAAAATGCACACCAAAAAGTATCACTTATATATATTTTTTCCCACTTGTACTTTTGCAAATGTAAATGCACAAAGAGGCAAGATGGTCTCGAGCTGTAGTAGTGGATTAAAATGAAGCAGTTCCCCATTTCCATGCCATTACTTCTTTGGTGCATTCAATACAATGGCACAAAACGGCAAATACAGCTCTCGATGGGTGCAATTTGTTCAGCAAATCAATTGTCAAATAGTTGAAGAGCATAAAAATTCTGTTTTTTGTTTTTTTTTCCAGGAGATGACAGCGAGGGATAAAAGGAACAGCAGAAGAAAAGGACAAATTGATGATCCTTGCCCTTAATCCTTCCTTCTTGGTTAAAAAAAAAAGAAAAGAAAAAAAAAAGAGAGATAACAAGAGCACATCCCCAGACTGAGGGGTTCTGGAAATAACAAGGCCACAAATGGACTCATGGCTTTTATAGACAGCAGTGATTAGATCAGAGAAACTGAATACAGATGACAAAAGCAGAGACAGGAAATACAGCTTCATTTGTCGTCTCGTTTAAGCACACTTCACCGTTAAAACCCTCACTGCCCAACTGCCTTACCTACAGTACAAGCTCTGGGAGTCACCTTCACTGCCACGTCTGTAGACTCTAAAGGGCCTGATTCTCTGAGCTCATGCATAATTCTGATAAAGGAGAGCTCAGGTTTCACAGTCCACTGTGCCTGTCCTTCTCCACCGCCTCTGTGGGTCTGTTAGCAGCTCCAGCCTTTGATAACACAACTTTCACATTGGGCTCTGAAGACTCAGGCTTGTAAAAAAAGAAGCTTAGGAGAGTACAGAGGAGGAGAGGTCATATTCAGAGGGATCGCTGTGTTTTTCAAGGGTCTGTTCTTAGCCCACAGAGAGGAGGGCTCAGCTCACTTTTATGGAGGAATCTGAAGATAAGACTTGTAAATTTAACCCTGCCTCTCTCTAAGTTCCTTTCTTCAACAGAAGCTATATGAAGATGTCAAAGATTGTTCAGTTTTTTCAGTTAAAAAACAAAATTATCTGTCAATTTATTTTCATAATCATTACATAGTTTTATTTAGTGTAGTATTATTACTATTATTTAGTAGGACACAAAAAATACAATAATACCTTGTTAAATTTGAAGATATTCTACTGATTTGTTTTGTTTTTGCTCACACTGAAATAAAGTTGCAGCCCTTACTTACCATTTAATAATTAATCAAAATGTAGGTAGACATGTCAACAACAATATGCAGCCATTTATTTCAGTTTTTTCAGCCAGTTTTTTGGAGAGCCCATGAATAACTATGTTTTTTAGGGCTGCAGGTAAATTGTTTTCAAGCGTCTATCCCAGTTTTTCCAAATCCAAGGTGATCCCTTTTAATGTCTTGTTTAGTCCAAACTCTTATTACACATGCACAACCACAGAGAAAGCAAATGTGCACGGAATAAAATGTAAAACAGTCTGAATTAAATGCTGCTGGAGCATCAATTGCGGAAAGGTTACAAAACTGCCTAAAACCACCCTGCAGTAAATTACTTTGTACACATTTGCTGTTTTTAGAGAACTTAATCATCTATCAGCTGTCTGGTTTTTGCATCATTTCTCACCACTGTCACACCAGAACAAAGATAGATCTGTGTTTGAGGTCAACAGCTTCTCAGAATACAAACCTGAGACTTGCAGTCAGTAAGACTGCTTACAATAACATCTGCTCTGGCCTCAACCAGCAGCAGTCCCAGTATAGACATCAAATAGAATTTAACACAACAAGACTGAGTCATGGGCGAGAGCTTACAAATGTGCCCGTTGTGAGATAGCTTGAAAAGAATTAAACAGTATAATCACAGAAAAGCAACTTCTTTTATTTAGGGCATTTTTTTTCATGACAAATCAGTGTACAAGTACCTTTCACTCTCATCAGTCTCTGTGTATTTTTTTTGTTTCTGCTGCACTTCCATTTAGATTCAAAGTCTCTCAGAATACATGCCCAGACATGTTGCATTTGTGATCCAGGGAAAGCATGATGGTAACTGTGGCTCACAGAGAGCAATGTCATTAGAATGTGTTTGTACACTGGAAATATGAGTGAGGAATGCCAGTGTTTCGTTTCACAAGAAAGACAACATACACAAACTTTCAGTTTTCCTCAGAGCCAAGAATAGACAAAAAATACAACTATAGTGACAAATGATCAGTATTAAGAACAGAATCAGCAGAAAACAATGTTTTTTTGGGGGGGAGGAAAATAAACAGCTTGATTAGGATGTCAGCTGAAGGATAATTGGAAAAAGAAAAAATTGATGTGTGGGTATTTTAACAGTCACCTTGAAAAATGGCCCCAGTCCATAAACAGCTACGTTCAGCAATGACTCCAACATACATTAAATGCAGTAAATATCTCAACCAAGCCCTCAAACTTATTTCATTAGAAGGGTTAGCCCCCCCACCCCCACCCCCCACAAAAAAAAAAAAAAAAAAACAGAAAACAAAAAAACAAAAAAACCCACTAAGGAAGCTTTTTTGCAATTGCAACAATAAAGAGTTGTAGTGCCTCTTTATCATCTCCGGCTACAAATTGCTGACATTGTAACAAGATGAGGAGGGAGGAGGAGGAAAAAGAGAGAGGAAAAGATATAAAGTAAGAGGCAGAGAAAGCAAATGAATGATTGCTATCAGACAGACAGTGGTAATAAGGTGACTGTCGAAGGAATTAAATCAGTAAAATTAATGGACGTGTATGTGTGTGTGTGAGAGACGTTTTCTCCTCCTCTCTCGTTCCTTCTCTGTAAATTCATTACATCTCTACACGACCTTTGCAAGCTGCTGAACCGTTCCATTCAATAGAAGCTGTAGAATTTGCTAATCACCACAGCTCAATGATCCACAGCTCAACTACACCTTTGACAGCTTAAACAACTTAAAAGGCTGTGCTAGCTTTAGCTGTTAACCTAGCATGCCAACCTCTCATCCAAAAATAGGTAACTTTAAGAAGAAGAAGAAGGGAGAAAAAAAAAAAAGCAGTGGCCAAAATGCTAAAATCCAGGCTCCAAAATGTAGAGTCCAAAACAAATAGGGTATGTCACAGTGTTTGCGTCCATCTTTGAAATACAGTCTGTCTACAACCTTCAGGGACTTCTCTTTTTCGGCTGCTTCCTTTAGGGATCGCCACAGCAGATCATCTGCCTCTATTTCACCCTATCCTTAGCATCCTCCTCTGTCACACCAACCTGCTGCTTGTCCTCTTTCACTACGTTAACTCTGCCACCTCCAGCACGACCTCCTGTCTTTTTATTAGTGCCACTGTCGCCAAACTGTACATCACAGCAGGTCTCACTACTCTCTTGTAGATCTTCTGTTTCACTCTTGCTGCTGTCCTGTCACAAATCTCCACCCACTCCACTCTGCCTGCGCTTAAACTCATCCACTTTCACTACTTCTACTCCTTGCAGCTTCACTGCTACACCTGTCTCCCTCTCATTCACACACATGTATTCTGTCTTGCTTCCATTGGCTTTCATTGTTCTTCTCTCCAATGCATACCTCCACCTCTCTTGGCTCTCTTCCACCTGCTCCCTACTCTCACTGCAAATCACAGTGTCATCTGTGAACATCATAGTCCACTGAGACTCCTGCCCGCCCTCATCTGTCAGCCTGTCTGTCAACACCGCAAACAAGAAGGGGTTTAGAGACGATCCCAGATGTAATCCCACCTCCACTATGAACACCTCACCACTGTCTCACTGTCCTCATACATGCCCTGCACCACCCCCACATACTTCTCTGCTACTCCTAACTTCCTCATGCAGTACCACAGTTCCTCTCCTGGCACCCTATCACATGCCTTCTCTAGAGCCACAAAGACAGTGCAAAGCAATGTTGATGGAGAACTTTATACTTCTCCATCAACACTCTACAACCTGCAGAGATTTCTATTAGTATAAAGAAGGTGCATGAATAAAAATGTCTTGAAAATAATTCAACACATGGCACATTATGATCAGAATACAGCCCAATCCCTTAAAATGTTGTGTTCCTATGACCACATTGGTTAGGCAGTTCAACACTGTAAATAATCATTTATATGTATCTCAAGGGTCAAATGATCTAAAATAGAGCATTTGTTTTCTTTTAACACATAAGCCCTGGTGGGTGTTATGGATTTACAAAGAAAAAAAGACTCAACATAAACAGAAGAAATTAAATAAAAGCTGTGTGCATGCGCTCTTACATTCCCCACACAATTCACACAGAATGTGTTACTATCCAATTCTCACATTTAAGTCTTCTGTACGTTGCATACTTGCAGAGAAGGCTCAAAGCATGACTGTGTTGTTAAAGCTCCTGCAGCGTACACCCACTCATGTGCTCTAATCACCCAGAACAGCTGAAAATAGGAACTTGTATTTCATCTGGAGAGAAAACAAATTTTACACATTTACAGTACACACTAGAGTTCCTAATCTTAAATTTAAATCATGGAAAGTTGTGCTTCCAGGACCCTCGGCAGGAAATCAATAAAGAACTGGCTGAACTTTCAGGGCCCCCCACCCGTTTAAAGTTTTCAGTTTGGCCAAAACATTTAATATTGTGACACACTGATACTGAAGTGATCTTTTAAAATACATTTATATGTAATATTTCAATCATTTCAATCTGATAACATAATTAGTAGCACTACTGCAGTTTTGGCTACAGCCTCTCTACCTCCCTTCAGTCCTATTTTGAGTGGGTTTCATTTGCAAACACAATAAACATATTTAAAGATCAATATGCATGATAGCAATGTTATATATATATTTATTATACTGCTTGTATCATTTATTTGGTCTGGTTTTAGCAAAACACAAATATATGCATGGATTCTATCACATGCACATCTGCATGATTAGTTCCTCCTTAAATGAGCACTAAGGTTTAAAAAAAACAGGTTATGAAAGTGACTTCTGAGAAAGTCTGTTCCAGACTAAAACCACACATGCACACACGCACGCACACAGGCATGCACACACAGTTCTTAGCTCACTCACTCGGCTAATCAAAAAAAATTGACAGGTTTTCTCACGTAAACATGTCACTGAAGTTCAACTTCCTTGCATGTAGCACAAAACAGGAGACAGTCTGAGTGAGACATGTTTTCAGTACAGGACATGCTAAATTTGAACTTCACTGGAATATTACCTGAGATATTCTCACATGGTTGACTGAGTGGACTGAGTTTAGCGTGAGACAGCCGTTACACGGCGGTAATTGCTTCTTTTGTTTTTAAACCAACAAGTTGCTGCAGACAAACTAACACAAGATCTTCTTCCCAAACAAAGATAATCGAGATTCTTCAGCAGAGCTTCAACTCCCGAGGGAAATCTCTCCCAAATCACATAAATCAAATGCCATCAATGCCAAAGACACTATTATAAAGACATTCTTAGGCTGGAAATACAGCTGGGATGCACAAGTGTGCACACAGGACAGACTGGAGATAAAGAGATATCTGCGTAAACACTGCTTTCATTTGCTCCTCTGTTGTTGAGATTATATTCACACGTCATCACAATATCAAATATCCACAAGAAAGAGAGCTATCAGGGGAGGAAGTTGGCTTTTATGTGGTTTCCTGTCCTGTCAGTGTCCAGCTGCCACTTAAAGGGGAAATATAGGCTGACTCTGAGTAGGCAGTTGGGCAGGAGAGCAGAACCAGATGAGAGATCTCAACTATGTGCAGTAACAACAATTACTGGAGAGCTTGGCTAACCACAGAAGTTTCAGCAAACCTACAATAACTGTGTCCAGGCAGGGAAAACAGACATTATCTACAGACGGGTCCTGCACTTTAGAAATAAAAGGTGAAAAATGGAACCAATTATTTATCTGTAGGTCCAGTTTTCTGTTAGATCTATCACTAAATTGATGGTATATTATATTCTGTACACAAGAGGAAACAGCTAACCAAAACTGCAGCCCTAAGGCATCATTGCTCAGAATCAGTGTGTGTATTTGTGTAGGTGTGTAAACCCACCGAGGTGAAATGAGAGTACATGAGAAGGAACACCCCCCCCCCCACCCCCACCCCCAGCTCTGCATTTGTGCACTAATCGACAGCTTTGTGTATTATGTCTGTGCTCTCATCGGTGGATGTGAGCTTGTGGTTTCCCCTTCCTCTTCTTCTTCCTCTTCTTCCTGCTGCTCTGTCCCCCCCATCTCCTTTCATCTTAGGCATAATTGCCTCAGTATGTCCAAGCGGGAGAGACAGTGACCATCACATGCAATACAGTACTGCACGGATGGTAGCCTATTCTAGCAAAGTTATATGGGATTATTATCTGCAATATCAAAGTCTAATCCAACAGCAATGGTAACTACAGTAAGAGGCAGCACAAGCTGGTTCTGTAGTGGATGCATGATAAAGGCAAAGTGACACATGACAGAGAGAAGCGAAAGGGGGTGACTGCTCTATAAAGACAGCAAAAGATACAAAGACATGGTGAAATATCTTTGCTACATTTCCTCATTACTGTAGTTGCACTCTGGCTTGTACTCATCTACATGACACAAGTCATTATTTATAACTTGCGTGAAAAAGTCAAGCTACAGATAATTAGTTCAGTGGAGTGCCTCCTAACTAGCTGCATTATTAGTGTTTGAACCCTTGGACCCCTTGTGATAAAAATCATTACACTGGCAAGCTCACAGTGACAAACAGGAGAGGAAGGAGAGAAATGCTGACCGAGAGTCATCGTACCAGTGATCTTTCAGTTTTAAAAGGGAACTTGCAGACTATTACTGGCACTTAGGGAGGAAATAAAAAAAAGCCCAGCAAACAACTTCTTTATAGATGGCAGCATTTAGCAGTTGCTCAGAGAAGCATTAGCTCTGGCACCCGCTGAGAATCTGAGCACCTCATCTGAAGGGTAGGAACATCTGAAACGAGTTTTGCGCTTTTTTTTTTTTTGAAAAACTTCTAATATCTTATACGAAGAATACCAAACAGCATGAGTGTGCGGTTCTCAGTTCTGCCGATTGTTAAAACCACATTCGTGGGTTTTAAAAATGAACCTTTTTAGGGGGAAACAAGAAGCAGAACTGGAAGAGAAAGCAGCAAACACAGGTCCTGGTGCAACATACTTAAATTCTCACAATGATGATGGAAAGTTACAGCTGCAGCCTGTGCATCGCTATCCTCTCCTGTTTGGCCTCATCACTTTCTTGGCTCCTCTTGCTGATTTCTCCCTTCATCTCCTCTCTACAACAAGTTTTAAGCTCTGCCATGACATGTGACTGCACTAATCTTCCCATTACCCCCACCCCCACCCCCCGCTGCAGATCTGACACAAAGCTTTGTGATTTGGTGCATCAGTCAATGATGTGATATGCCAAGCCATTGACTAACAGGGAAAATACATATTTAGATGTCAGACTGCACTGAGACCTTTTGTGTGTGTATGTGTGTTTGTGTGTGAATGTTAGCAAACAGTAGCACAACAGCACAGCCAAAGCAGCTGCCTCTTTTTGCACTTAGGTACAGTTAAATGTCAGAGCACATGACCAAAGACACAAAACAGGAAAAAGGGTTTAATGAGCAAGTCCAGATATGGCATTCTACAATGTCCTGTACTTTTAGTAGTTACCAAACACTGTGACAGCATGCAAACTGATAACAATGTTTGTGGGAAGTTATATATACAGTATGTCTGTGCATCCCCACTCTTCCTGAACAAAAGGGCAGCCGCACAGGAAAATGTGGGTCAACCGTTCACATAGAAGAGGTGGCAGATGCTCCTGAAATGACTAAAGAAACAAACAAACATGTATGTGGGTACATGCACCGAATACAATACGGGTTCCCTGAGCGAGAGAACAAAGCCAACAAAAGGTGAGCAAAACAACTATAACACTCACACACACATAAAGGAATAACAACCATCATTACTCTGATAGATGGCTGTCTCTGTTCATTTTGGTCTTCATTCCTTTCTCTCATGCACACACGTAAAGAGACACATTCCTGGCAAGTCTTTCATCACTCTGCGACTGCAGCAGAAAGAAGGCCTCGCCATCAAATGGAAACTACAATGAACACCACTTCCTTTTTATTACTACAGTCTTCTCTCTGCACAAGCCTTATATACCATCAATTATTGTATGTATGTATGTATACATGATATAAGCTACATTCTTGATAGGATGTATCTGCATTCATCCCAGAGTGGGAGCTGCAGCAGTGAAAACAAACAAGGGCAACAATAACATCAGTAACAATCAACAAAAGCAGCACAAATATATATATACAGCAGCAACATCATCAAGAGCAAGAATCTGTACCTGAATCTTCATCTTCCAACAGGAATTCATGTTTGGATCCTGGAGCCACCTCACCTCTAGTCACAAACATACACACACACACACACAAACATACACACACAACCACCCACCAACCCACACACACCCTCACACTGACAATGGTTGTTCAGGGAGGTTACATGCCCCCTCTATAAATCCTTGAGGTGAGCTGAGACGGAGAGAGACACACCGAGAAGGAGAGGCAGCCGAGCCTCAGCATATGCGGAAGTAACAATGTCAGCCGTCGCTGTGGCGACTGCAGCTACCTCAGCAGAGCGCAGAAACAAAGACAGACAGAGGAACAGATAGAGAGAGGGATGTCAGAGGGAGAGCGAACAAGTGCCGCCCTACATTTCTTTAAACACACACACACACACACACACACACCCACATATACAAACACAGAGGCTGAGCTGCTACCGCTGCCGCTGGCTCGTCCAGGCTTGCTCTCCCCCTCTCTCACTCAGACACACACACACACACAGTCAGTCTGCTACTGTAATCCCATTGGCCGAGCAACCACTTCCTCCAGCTGATCTTGATGAGCAGTGGGGGAGGGGCAAAATGTTGTTCAATCATTCAAGAGGGAGGTGGTGTCCTTTAAATAGACTCCCTCTGCTCTGTACACTGGGCTTAACCTAAAAGCACCTCCCTCTAACCCAAGTTAAGCCTGTCCTCCACCAACACACTCTGACACGTACAAAGCCTCCTCTCTCTCAATCGCTTACTGTTTTAAGACAAAGACTCAGCCACCTAACCTATTATAAGCCACTATCACTGTCCACCAATCCAAGAGGTCGTTACTACCGTCTCTCCACCAATCCCCAGCTGGCAGCAAGAGATGCAAGGTAGAGCAGAAACGACACAGGGTAATTTATCACACACATCCTCACAGCTGCATTCAAGGACAACGTCACAGCTCAGCAGGATCACTTAAATAAATACTAGGGCATAAAGAGGCTGAGAGCCACTAATAAACACATCTATTAAACCTTAAATACAGCTGTGACTCACTTAAAGTAAGAGCAAGATGCAACCAATACAGACACGAGAATGCTGGTTAGGGTTAACAGATGGAGGAAAAAAAATGCACACAATTGAAGCATGCAAACATCCCATGTCTGCCACCAGCAGATCACATACTGCATGCACAGCAAAAAAAAAAAAATCCCACAGGGCTCATAAAATTCAACTGTGGGTCATTCTGGGGTATAAATTCTTGCTTCATATAACATTAACTTAACCTACTTTAACAGTCTCACCTTCCCTAGGGTGATCAATATTGATTAAAGTGTTGCTAAATCGACCTTTTCTGGACTCGTACCTTGAAGGCTCAACAACCTCAGAGGCGCTTTAATGAGAATGAATGATTTTAAAGTTGTGTTATAAATTATCCGCTGTGTGTAGAGACATCTAAATAATGTGTTATTTGACTTGTCTTTTTTGCCCTATAGCGTTCTGCTTTGATTTATATTATTCTTGTTTTTGCATTATTGTTTTGCTTTACTCTTGTATTTTTTTTTTTTTTTTTTTTTTACACTTTTTGGTTTCTGATAAATTATTTGAAGATGAAAAGCAACTTCTTATATTTTCTCCAGTATGTTCATCTCGACTCCTCTAAACACTCCACTTCGAATAGTTCTTCAATACTCTTTGCTTTATATGATGTCACTCAGTGTGGATATTCCAAATATGGTCATCTCAGGCACACAGCTCACACTGTGAGCACAGGAGCTCCACCCACCTACTGTTCAAACCTTCTGTTTCCAAGGAGCAGCCAATCAGCAGAAAGTTGACTTAAAGAGAGGCTGACCTTAAAAGGAGAGGGGTTAAAACTGCTTGTTTCAGACAGTGGGTGAACTGAAGATAAATAAAGAAGCTGGAATTCAGCATAATAACAGGCCTACTTTAAATATGAGTAGAACAGCAGCAAACAGACAAATGGTTAGCAGATTAAACTATAAATTTGCACTAAGTGATGAACCCGACTGTTGCTGTGTTTTGTGATGTTTGAAGTTGCTGAAGTCGGCTATTCATAGGTGATGTTCAAAAAATGTTCCAAACATTTGCAATGTCAGTGGAAGTTGCAGAGTGCTATGCTCTCTCAGGCACCATGGATGACGCACTAGACTTACTGTACTATGTAAAGAAAGGCCAGGCTCTTTGGATTGTATAACAAGCTAAACAGCACTTTACCTTCATTGAGTAACACTGCTTAAACAGCTTTGGCCTCCAAATACAGTCTTAGGAGAGAGTCCCTGGTCCCACTCATGGACTTTGGCCAGTTAATGCAACAAAGAGATTTTAACTTCTAAACAACAACAGCCACATCAAAGCCTTCACAGCCATGCATCAAACTTTGAAAAAGGAAATTCAATTTACTCGAGAATAGATTGAGGTACTTGAACTTTACTTGTTTGCTTTTACAGCACGTCATTTTAGATAGAATTATTACACTTCTTACTCTCCTACAGCAATTAGCAGGTTGAGATTTTACAAATGCAATACAAAGTAAAACAATTAGACATAACAGTTACTTTTATATGCATTCTTTAATGTTTTTGCACTATATAAGTGTGATACTGATACCAAAGTGCCAATCAGGAGTCAATAACAGACCCCAACCGATATAGGATTTTTAAGCCCAATACTGATATTTGGTGATATCGGCTAATTTTTTTTCCTTCTCCCAGACACACAAAACAAACAAACGTCCCCAACAATTGTTACGTGTAGTTATTTATTTACTTGTTTAGGCTTTGCCCGACTACTCGGATCTGCTGGTTGTCAGTTGTGGCATTCCAAAAAGTAGTGTTACCAACAGGGAAGTTGCAGAGTGCCCTCTGGTGGACAAATTATGCAATTTAACCACTCATAGCATGGTTAAAGAGTCTTCTTTACTTTTGAATTTTTTATTTATTTATTTTTATTATTATAAATTGCAATACCAATAGCTTAAAATAGCTAATATCAGCCACTGATAAAGTGGTCGGGCTCTAATCAATAATAAATCATCAATAAATAAATAAACAGTAAATACATAATTATATAATACGACTAGATATTCTGAAAGTGGTATACTTTTCAGTATGTTATTAACAGCTCATTTTTTTTCCTCAAGTAAAATGTTTAAAGTAGGACTTTTACTTAAATCTGTAAACAGTACTTACATTTCAATGCTGCAAAACTGAGTCAAGAATCTGAATAACTTCTTGCACAACCACTGACTTTTTCTTTAGATATCTGCTGATACAAATTTCCAACCTGAGACAAATGCTCCATATCCCCCAGGTTTCAAAATACCTTATGTATTCCACATTATGTGAAACCTGTTAGATCATTTTCCTGTGAATTACCATGAGGCCACAGATTGTACATAATACTGTAATGTAACTATAGTCAAAATAATGAGCAAAACTATTTGATGTGGTTTAAACTTGTGTAACAAATGAACATTCCCACTTTACCAAAACCTTTAAAGTTTTTCCACTGAAACTGATATTTGATCATCCCATATTCTCAAGTACATCAAAGCAGAGTAAAAAGTACAAACCAGCAAAACAGGAGCAAGCACAAACCACACTTTCTAAATGAACACTATGAAATTGGATCCAGGACAGAGTTAGGCTATATGATGGAGCAACAAGAGCACAGCTGTGTTCCGTAAGTGAGGAGGTTTGTATAATGAACTCCCAAATCCATTCAGAGGGGCACAGTTTCTAAACGTAAAGATGATGCATCGAATTTGCAGCACATCATCACAATGTCGCCAATCTTGTCACTTCAGCAACACTAATCTTTGCAAGTTTCAAGACAAACTCATAACTCAGCCAAGCGCCTGGAAAGAAAGTAAGATAAAGACGAAGCTTAGAAAGCCAAGTTGAGAATGGGCTGCAGCTGTCAGCCGTGAGATGATGTAAGTGCAGCTTTTTCTGGCCAGCCAGCAGCTTGTTCGCATTACCACAACACGAGGTGATGACCTTTCAGCACAGGTGTCAATAAACATCAATCCCAATTGACTGATAACTATATAACTAAAGCCTCTTCAAACGTGATTGGTCAATAGAATTTAAGCTTGAAGCTTTAAAATCCAGCATCGCAGAGATTAAATGCAGGACAGAAAGGCCATACAAAGTGAGAGACACAAAAGAAGAGTAGATGAAATGTTAGAGAGTTGGATGCGGGGGTAAAGACAAGGCAAAACGTGAAGGGACAGAGAGAGACGGAAAGCGGAAAGAGAACTTTTGACAGCCTGATTTCTACAGAGGGAGAAACATGTCAGATATCCCGCTGGGCGTGAAATTGAGCTGTAATAGCCTTTTCACTTCATATTCAAATACAGTCATGCATACTGATAACTACAACTCTACAGCTTGTATGTCTGCAGCATCAATCAAATCTACCTCCAATTAAGAGAAACAGACGAGAGGAAGAGAGGGAAGTAAAAAAAAAAAAAGGGAAGCCACAGTCTGTTAGGAAAGTTTCTTTAGAACTTGAGATTTTTTTCTCTGCTTGTTTAAAATTCTGTAAAATGTCAAATAACTGCACAGGGATCCCTTACTACTTATCTGGTGTAACCATATGCAATGCTTTGATCTGGAGCTTTGCTGTTCATTTACATATCTCTGTATAATGCAGCAAAGGGTTGTTTCTGTGCATGGTGTATTCATGGGACATAATCTCCAGACCAAAATACACAAACGCAAACATTAAGTGGGCCGTCACTGCGGCAGTGCGGCCAAAGCACAAAGCCATCAATTCACCATCCCAAAATACCAAGTGGCTGATGGTAGCAGCTTTATTGATTTGCAGCTCTCACCCCTACCCACGGTCTTCTTGCCCCCTATCTTGTCATCTTTTCAATTTTGACACCCAATGGAGCACGTCTATCCCAACCTGTGAAAGCCAATGGAGATGTGCTGAAAGGGATGCCTGCTGTGAGGGCACGTGAGCATCAGCCAGGCGGATGGTGGAGAGTGGAACGAAACTTTGAAATGACCTCTTTATGCGAGTCGCACTTTCAAAAGCTATTTCTGTCTGGGCAGTGTGGCAGAGATCAGACTGTGAAGTGTGCCAGTATGCGGCCGATTGCATTGTTAAACATGGACAAAACAGCATGCAACACCCATGCTGGTCCCAGAGTGATACGCATGCAAACAGTATTTAAAGATAACAGAGGAGCTCCCATGGAAAATGTAACTGCAGAAAAACAAACAAATAATTAAACTGTACCAATTTAAAGGCAATTTATTACCTAAATTTGACTAGAAAGAAATACACGGATATACCCTAAGGCCCTAAGTTTGAGGATGGTAAGCAAACAAAACAACATAAACAAACACTTGTTCTAATAGGAAAGATAGGATCAGTGTATATGTTGTAAAAGCAAAAGTCTTGAGATGTTCCTCATTCCTTTCTCCTCATTTCTTTATCTTTTGCTAGGAAAATGAGAAACAGGTGCTTTCCAGATGATACTACATGGTGGACCAAATCCATCAATTTTGATACGATCGCTGGCTGAAATGCAGCTCTAAACCATAACAGAGCATCCACTGTGTTTTATAGATGGCTGTCGACACTCACTGTTGTACCTCTCTCCTGACCTTTTTTTTATACCAACAACAATTAGAACCAAAAATTTCACATTTCATCACTCCATCACACCTGTTGCCACTGATTTTCAATCCAGTTCTTGTGTAATTTGTGTTTTCCTATTTCTAAGTTTTTTTTTTAGGTTTTTTTTTTTTTTTTAGGCCTGCCACTTCTTTTTTGTCCTTCACTTGTCCAGTTCCTTTCTTTGTGTATGAGGACGCATTATGCACCAAGCCAAAATATGCCAATTTTTCTGCCATTAGGCTCTTTGACATAAGAACTAATGACAGAAAATATTGTTTTATGTCTGTCAAATTCCGTTATCTCTGGTATTTTTTCATAGATTTAACTAAAGAAATGGGAACGAATATGTTTTTGTGAATTTTTTTTTTAATTGGTAGTCCATTGTGTGTACACAATGGACTGGACTGAAAATGAGTGAAAAATCACTCAATGTCCTAAGTAAAACTTTGAAAGACCTTCAGAAATCCTGATAACTACAAGAAGCACATGAGCACACATCCCCTTAATAACAATAAAGATAATGATTCATTTAAGTATGTGCTGATGTACATATAACATTAAATGTTGTCTATCTTTTGGAGGATTAACTGATCTAGGAAGTAGTGTCCCAGACATCACTTCCTAGATCAAATTAACTGATCTAGGAAGCCCCACTTCCTAGATTCTTCCTAGTTCATCTAGGAAGTGGGGCTTAGGTGGAAAATGTATATACTGTTTTATAATCACATTCTATGGGTTATAAGCCAATTTTGCAATCATGTCTTATACAGAGACAGTCTGTAAAACAGATTTTTTTTTTTTTTAATCTTTAGTTTATATGGTGCTCCCATGATGCATAATCCTATTAAAGTTGTATAGTTTTTAATTAATTTACCTCAGTTTCACACAAATTGTATTTCTTCATGGCAGTATAGGACTGGAGGAGCTGGAAGTGACAGACACGTTTGAAGATTCTCAAAATACAGCCAATTTTCTCCAGGGTCTGAGCTGCTACTTTTACAACAGACATGTTAAATTTTGTTCAGCTTGATTCTCAACTAATCTGTCCCCAGTGGGGAAATCTGAACATCTCACAATTCTCTGTGAGCACAATCCAGGAGGGGGGGGGGGGGGGGGGGGGGTTGTTAGGTGACAGTTTTAAATTCTTCCCATTGCAAAGCGCAAAGAAACAGCTGTGCTCTTTTCTCCATCAGAGACAGGAACGTTCACCAGATGTGCTTTGGCCTAACTAACCACTTATTTGTCATACTTGAAATCCTTTCCTCTCATTTTTGTTTGAAAATGCTTCCAGTAAAGTATAAACTACACCTCTGTACCTCTCCCTCATTTTAGCTTTCAAGTAAGCGTCTCCTTTACCCCATCTGTAAGTCAACGTCTGACGAGTCCACTTAAAAAAGACAGATTTTCTTTGTTTGAAGTTGCTCTGTACTAGAATTACTTTGATGTTTAGTGTCATTATCCATCCGACTTGTACTGAGATTCAGCTGCCGGATATCCGACCTGATATCATGCTTAAGATAACGTTGATAAAAATTAAGAATTTCCCCTCAGTAATGGTGAGCTGCCCATGCCCAGAGGCAGCAAAGCATCTTCAAATGATGATGCGCCCACCAATCCACTTCGTCAGTTTGCTGTATCCTTTTTAGGTTCTGCTGCATGTTCCCCACGAACAATATAACATCACTTCAGTAGCATAAAAGGTGCTCTTTAGCAATCTTCTGATTAGCAGCGGATGCCTTTGTTTTTCCCTCTCTGTGATATGATTTCATTCGAACCGCAACAATGCATAGTAACAAGGTCTCACGATAACACTTGAGTTCTGGGGTTCTTCCTTTATCTCACTGATGATTCCTTGTTGCACCTATAGGTAGAATAGTTGCATTAATAAATGATATCCATATAGTTTCTTGAACTTAGGACGGACAAAATCTGAACCCTTAGCAGCTTAATGCAAGATATTGATTAAAAGCCTTCTGATCTCTTCTTTGCGAGGCACGGATCATCAAACTAAAAACCCCTGGTGTAGTCACTAACACACACTTTCCTCATGATTCATTGATTGCACTGCAGGTTTGATAACTCCTGGAGAGATTCTGGTCCTATGTGTTAGGCAACACTCTCCACCAGCATCATTAAAGTGCCAAATGAAAGAATATCCTTTAGAAAAATGATGCTCCATCTCCTGAGTAGAGTTGAATCTTGGAGACAAGATGCATTAAAGCTGTTATTCTCTCACGCTCAAATCCTTAACAAGAGAATTTATCATGATTTTTCTTTTAATTTGCCATTCATCTTTATGAGCATTAGCCAAGGCATTCACTTCCGGCGCCGCGCGAGCAGGCAGCCAGTTTCAGCAGCTCCGCACTAATTCCGTGTTTTTTCTCATTTTGTTTAGTATTAGATGTGTTTTTGTGTTTCTGTATCTTCTGCTCTTTTTCCTCATGATGGAGCAGACTTTTTTCTGGAAAACTTTGTTTTTATTTACCCTTTTTATGGTGTTTATGTTTGGAGACTGCGAGAGTGGCCACGCTCCTATTGTTTACTCTCGGGACCAGCTGATCTCCATCGGGCGCTCCGCTGTGCCTACTCCTGCTGAACGACTCGATATTCCCCGCGAACTGAGAAGGAAGAGACGCGGGAGACGTGCGGGCATAGGTCGTCGTTGCCAGGGGAGAAGGTACAGGCCCGTCATCCCGTCCATCATCATGGGAAACGTGAGATCTCTTCCCAACAAAGTGGACGAGCTGGCGGCGCTAACGCGACATCAAAGGAGCTACCGGGAGAGCAGCCTCATGTGCCTGACGGAGACGTGGCTAACCGAGCTAACCCCGGACTCACACATAAACATGGACGGCTTTCATTTGATCCGTGCCGACAGAACCAAGGAGAGTGGTAAGAAGAGGGGCGGGGGTCTGGCTGTGTTTGTGAACGATAGATGGTGCAACTCCAGACATCTAACCATCAAAGAGACGCTCTGCAGTAAGGACATTGAACTGCTCGCTGTTGGTATGAGACCGCACTATCTTCCTCGGGAGTTTTCACATGTTATTGTGATAACTGTGTATGTGCCGCCCTCTGCTAACGCTGCTGCAGCCTGCGATGTCCTCCATGCTACTACCAGCAGACTCCAAACACAGCACCCACAGGCCCTCTTTCTGATCTCAGGGGACTTTAACCACGTCTCCCTGTCCTCCACTCTCCCCACCTTCACCCAGTATGTCACCTGCCACACCAGGAATACCAACACACTGGATCTACTGTATGCCAACATCAAGGAGGCATACAGCTCATCACCTCTGCCTCCCCTGGGGGGCTCAGATCACAACCTGGTTCATCTCCAGCCTGTGTACAAACCCTTGGTATACAGAGAACCAGTTGTGACACACACAGTGAAGAAATGGTCTGAGGAGACTGAAGAAGCTCTGAGAGACTGCTTTAGCTCCACTGTGTGGGAAGAGCTTTGTGCCCCTCATGGGGAGGACATCGACAGCATCACGGACTGCATCACTGATTACATCAATTTCTGCGTGGAAAACACTGTGCCCACCAGGAGGGTACGGTGTTTTTCAAACAACAAACCCTGGATCAACTCTGAAATAAAGGCTCTCCTGAAGGAGAAGAAGAGAGCCTTTAGATCAGGAAATAAGGAGGAGCTGAGAGCCGTGCAGAAGGATCTGAGAAGGAAAATCAGGGATGGAAAAAACATCTACAGGAAGAAGATGGAGGACCAGCTACAGCAGAGCAACATCAGTGGGGTTTGGAGGAGTTTGAACTCAATTTCAGGCCACAAACCAAGCCCTAGGGTTGTGGGAGACTTAGAGTGGGTTAACAACCTGAACCAGTTCTTTAACAGGTTTGACCAGCCACCCACCCCTCCCCCAGCCCAGTCCCCCCTGCTGTCAGCCCCACCATCTTTAATGACTGCCAACCTTTCTTCTTCTTGGGACCTCACACCTCTCAGCTCTCAGCCATCACCCACCCCCTTCACTTCTGAGGACTCCATCTCACAACCCCCATCCCCCACCTCCATCTTGTCCCTCTCAACTCATCATGTGAGGAAGGAGCTACGTAAAATCAAGGTGCGAAAGGCTGCTGGTCCAGACGGCATCAGCTCCAGGCTCCTGAGGTGCTGCGCAGATCAGCTGTGTGGCATCATGGGATACATGTTCAACCTGAGCTTGAAGCTGGGGAAAGTACCACAACTGTGGAAGACCTCCTGTGTGGTACCGGTACCAAAGACCAAACATCCAAAGGATCTTAGCAGCTACAGGCCGGTAGCCCTGACATCGCATCTAATGAAGACCCTCGAGAGGCTGGTCCTCAACCATCTACGCCTTATGGTGTCGTCTTCGTTGGACCCGCTGCAGTTCGCCTACCGGCCTGGCATCGGGGTGGATGACGCCATCATCTACCTCCTGCACCGAGCTCTGACCCACCTGGAGAAGCCTGGAAGCACTGTGAGGATCATGTTCTTTGATTTCTCCAGTGCTTTTAACACCATCCAGCCAGGACTTCTGAGAGACAAGCTGGAACTGTCAGGAGTGGACCACCACATCTCCGAGTGGATACTGGACTACCTCACTGACCGCCCACAGTACGTGAGGACACAGGGCTGTGTCTCTGACAGGCTGGTCTGCAGTACGGGGGCCCCACAGGGAACTGTGCTGGCACCGTTCCTCTTCACCCTCTACACTGCAGACTTCTCCATCAACTCCCCACGCTGCCATCTGCAGAAGTTCTCTGACGACTCTGCCATAGTGGGCCTCATCACACGTGAGGATGACTCAGAGTACAGACAGTGGACTCAGGACTTTGTGGACTGGTGCCAGCGGAACCACCTCCTGATCAACGCCGCTAAAACCAAGGAGCTGGTGGTGGATTTCCGCAGGCGCAGACCCACCACACGGACACCGGTGAACATCCAGGGAGTGGACATTGAGATAGTGGACTCTTATAAGTACCTGGGTGTTCACCTAAACAATAAACTGGACTGGACTCATAACACTGATGCGCTCTACAGGAAGGGTCAGAGCAGACTCTACCTGCTGAGAAGGCTGAGGTCTTTTGGAGTGCAGGGGACACTCCTGAAGACCTTCTATGACTCTGTGGTGGCATCAGCCATCTTCTATGCAGCAGTATGTTGGAGCAGCAGCTTGTCTACAGCTGAGAGGAAGAGGATAGACAAGCTCATCAGGAAAGCCAGCTCTGTCCTAGGATGTCCTCTCGACTCAGTGCAGGTGGTGGGAGACAGAAGGACTCTGACCAAAATAACATCACTGATGGACAAGGTCTCCCATCCCATGCATGAAACTGTTGCTGAGCTGGAGAGCTCCTTCAGTGACAGACTGCTGCATCCTAAATGCACAAAGGAGCGTTACCGCAGATCCTTCCTCCCAGCAGCTGTAAGACTTTATAATCATCACTGCTCCCAACAAAAACCACAATAGCCTACACAATGTAGGATAATATATAATATACTGTAAATAGTCCGGCCTGTTAAGGTTCAACACACAGGCACATCATGTACATTGTATATAGTGTTATTATTATTAGTAGTATTAGGTTAATATTGTTTGTTGATTTTATATATATTCTTTTCTTAATAGTGTGAATTATTATATCTTTATTTATATTTATAATAACTGCGGCTGCTGTTACACCCAAATTTCCCCTCTGTGGGACAATAAAGGCTGTTTCTTCTTCTTCTTCTTCTTCTACATACTCTTACATACTCTTATGCAGATAATTTCAAAGGATTTACTGTTTCTTACCTGCGTCACACTGAAGCCACACAGGCCTCTTTTCTAAAGTCTGCCAGTGTCTGTGTTTATCGGTGATTGGAAAAAAGACAAAAAGCACCTTTGCAGACTTAAACATCAACTCTATCGGCATCCACATCAGCACCTGGGGCTTGAGATAACCTTCTAAATGAGACAAGTATTTCAGCAGGGCATTATGGTCTATAAGGAGCGTAGGACAAACAGTTGTAGATCCTGCTCAAATGTGGATCAATCATTTCTAAATGCTTCTCAAGTTGCAGGAAAGTGATTCCAAGCTTGACCAAAATCTCACTCAATTAAACTCCCACTGCATGCATGTGTGCTTGATGAAACTGGTCATTAAAAGCTATTGGAATGCAGACAGCGGCTCAGACCTACAATGGTGGAGCTCATCGTGATTTTTAACTCTTGACCCGGTTGACCTGATATCTCCGCCATCATACAATTAGCGTGCTCAGGAGTCAGAAAGGAAAAAAAAGCCCAAACCACAAGCACAGAGGCACAACCAAACTGTGTACACTGGTAGTTATTCCGTTTTAACTGACTCTTCTCACTGAGAGAGAAGTAATTATGCTGGCTGTATATATTCTTTGAAGTAAAATCAATACGCAGGCTGAGTCTGACTTACAAAGATAGCAGACTGATGAGAAAAGCTTAGGATGCCATCATATCTTTTTCGTGAATGAAAAAGTAGAGCTTGAAGACTTTTATTAGGAACAGTTCTGTTTGTTATTGTCCCTGATTTTTTTCAGCCTTTGCAGGAAGGGAGAATGGAAGATTTTTTTTACAAAGGCTGTGTGAACACAATTGATGTACTCCATCCAACTCCTTTAAATCCATCATCTGTGCTGGACTTTATGTGCATCATTGCAGGAATGACCTCAGTATTCAAACACATCCTCTCCTCAGTGCCCACTTCACTCCCTTTTGGGCCTTGTCCACTATCTATGACATCATTAGTCATCACCTGCTGCTAAACAGATGGCGCCCTATTTCTGACCCTGGACAGACGGAGAAGTCCGCATTGCAAATATACTAGTACAGATTTTAAATTAAAGAAAAAAAGAACTTCCTCTTCAACCCCAGTTGTGATTTTAGGTTTCCTGCCTTCACAGATCTGATCAGGATTTCAGGGCCGTAAGCAGCTTCCCCTGCAGGAAGTGAACCCTCAGCAGATGGCTCCTGGCATGCAAACAACACCTGATGTTACAAAGATGCTTCTCCTACATAAGACCCTTTTATTCCTCTTTTCGCCTGCAGTCAACGGGTTAAAATGAAGCCTTTTAGCCATTGCATTGTGTTTAATAACTTTATACAGAAGCAACAGTGATATAATGCTAAAATGCTGCAAAGCAAAACTGCTTCACTTGTGATCTTAACAGAAGCCTGCACACATCTCTTCAAATAAAAGCAAACAGCACACAGAGGAAGTATAAATAATTCCTCTAAGTCTTACCATCACAGGACAGTGTCTTCAGAGATGTGTTATTTTGCCAAAGAACAAAAGACTACAGTCAACAGAAACTCCGCAGACAGTTTCATATCTCTTCAACTCTGCTTGTTTGCAGCGTTAGATGCGTCGATGTTCCGTACACCAGTGGGATGCATCTCGATTCACTTTTCTACACTACAGCTACCTAAGGCAAGTAACCTTGGATTTGCACAGCTTCTTCCTCTCCCTCTTCTGTGCACTGATGATGGATGAAGGATAGATCTGATCTCCACCCACCTACAACAATCCCCATTTTAAGGTCCAAACTCATTTGGCTCCCGGATAAATACAATCCAGAGCAGCGGAAGGCAATTTGCATTTAAAGGCTGTTCATCTCACATGCCTCCTTCCTGCAGTTCACTGAAATGAACATTTGCATTTTGAATGCCTAAAAATATTCAGACCCGAAAGCTCAAAAAAGCTCAAAAAAGCTCAAAATCTAAACCAGAAGGCAAAATGAATAAGGTAAATTATTTTAAACATTAGAAGCTATAAATGTCTGTAATTACCCCCCCCCCCAAAAAAAAGATCAGAATGGTTTGTGGTTAGAGTCAAGAGTAAAGTCAAGCATTAAAGAGGAAAATTGAGTTATTAAGTCCAAATCTCCATTGAGTCTGCACAACAGGCATTAAGAGCCAATCACACATACTCTAGTTTTACCCAAAAATTATTAGAGAGGCATCACATCAGTAAATATTTCCAGGTTCAAATGGCCTGGTCTTTCAAGCACAGAGGGATAATGCACCATTTGCTCTACTGCCCCCTGCTGACAGGGTCACGAACATACCCTCAACTTCAAAAACAGCAATGCCAATGCATCTGTTGGGGTCTGGTAAGTGACCCCAATCATAATAATGTCAAAATTAATTAATCATGACACTTTTGAGGGAAATTGGAGACAAACATCAGTTTGTTTAGCTTAAAGAAGATTGAAATTTCTTTAATAGCACTACTCAAAGACAAGAATGGCCAAGTAATCCCCATCATGTGGAAACTTCAGTTTATTATCTGGGTCATGACTAAAGGTGATATGGAATTTGTCTACAACATTTCTGGTCCTTCCCATTTTTCATACACAATGGAGGCGGAGTATTAGAAACACATTTCAGCACAGCATCACCACTGACTTTGACCTCAATGCCAATACACAGGCTTTAATCGAAATACAAGGGTATTTTTAGTGTCCCGAGCCAAGGTCAATGCAATCCTGATCCCCACCAAATTGTAAGTTCTTTTGCCCATGCTCTATTTCTTCTCCAAGTTTTTCTGAAATTCAGCCAGGTGCTTTTTGCATAATCTTGCCACAGGAGATGAATTATTGTAATGGACGGCAGGTTGTACTGAAGTGAATATTACTGCTATTCAAGTGAATTTTTCATATTAATCAGACCTGTTGCGCAGCTATTTCAAAGACAGCAGGTTATATCTTAGTGTTTATTTGCACTAAATTAATTGGAAATATAGCAATCAAACACTGTTACTGATTTACCTAAAATTACTGGCAAGTTATGTAATTTGTGGCACAAAAACAAAAAGAAAATTATCAGTAAACTTGTCATAATAAGACCAGTATGTGCAGTGCAAAAATAAGTTAATTTCAACATAATTACAGAAGTGATGTCAAGTTCCCTACAGGACATAGAATTATGAGATGTGGCAGTCCAATCTTCACAGTGACTGCCACTACAACCTAAGAAGGCCCCCCTTTTCTCGCTAAACTTATCATACTCCTCTGTTGAAATCTAAAACATCCCCAATCAAACCCTCACTGACGCCTCAGCTGTCTCGACTGAGGCTAAATGTAGCCCTTCACATCTGTCTGCATCATCTTGTTTGACACATCTGCCGTGGTCCTTGATCGACAGGCGACAAGGTGCTGGCTTCACATTCTAACCAGCTCACTGCTCATCTACATGTTTGCCCAGTTTCGGCTCCATATGGGTGAATCTCCTACGGTATTGCTCAGGATTGTTCAATTACTCATGACACAGCTGTAAGGAGCTCACGATGGGGCCACGGCAAGCTGTTGTGACTTGTTTCAGATCGTTTTTATGACAGCACAAGGATGACAAAAAGAGAACGATCTCATTGCATGAAAGAAAGCAGAGCCACATTTTAAAACAACAGTGTTGTATTTACATAACGCACATCTGAGTGGCTCAAACTCCCCCTCTCCCCCCCTGGAGGGCCGTTTCAACTGTTACAGCAGCAATGTCACACTCCAAAAATGTTGCACTCCATGGCTGCTGCTGCTCACATTAAGTGGAGGAGTGCAGAGCCAAGGCTTACATGCACCACTGAATGAGCAACCTCCCCAGGACAGAGGTTGTCTCAGTGAAAGAAAACTGCACAGCAAATCAAACCATAACTATTAGGCCAAAATGATCCACTTCACCTGAGGTTAGGAGGAGAGAGACAGAGAAAGATGGAGCAAAACTTGCAGAAGAGCAGACTGCCTTTTACAAGCTGTCTTTTGAAGTGATAAGCATGAAGTCAAAATCCCATCGCTCCCAGCCGGCCCACACTCCAACCTTCACTTTTTCTGCATTTTCATCTCCCACGGCTGCCATCTGAAACAGATTTCGCTATTCCCCATCCTCCTCTATGTTTTCTTTCTTCGTTCATTTTCCAGCAGCTCCCCATTTACTCAAACCTCCTTTCAATCACTACTCCTGTCTCACTCCACCCTACCAATATTTGTCTGGTCAGCGCTCTGTCTGTGCAAAGACAGCTTTTAGCAAACATCTTTGGTAAAAGGCAGCATTTCCACATGAAATCATTAGATGCTTTCTTCCTGGTGACATGTTTTGGCTTTTAAAGCATCTTTCCTTGGTTTGTTCCATCCCTTCCTGTTATATGGCAGGTCTAGAGGCTTGCTCCTTATTGCACACCCGAACCAAGAGTGTTGCTCCGTGACATCACAAAATTACTTTTATTGTGTTTTGTAGTCAATTAGTATGTGATAAATGTTATATTACACTGAGTTTATTTTGTTTGATTTCTGGTATGTGAGAACGTATAAAGGGATTTCTGTGAGAGTCCAGGAAGGAGTAGTGATAACACTTTTACAAAAACACCTTTTATGTTTTTTGCATTTAGCATTTCAGCTGTTTATTCAGCAGCTATTCAGCTCCCCAGGAGGTCACCACAAGTACTTTGAGTGGTCAACAGGAGCAATGCAGCAGATCCTCTTCTACCAGGTAATAACTTAATAAAACAAAAGTCCCATGTCACGAAATAACTTTGTGTATCGCTGCGTATGAGCTTCAAATTTCAGTTATGTGGTTGGCTTTGTTTCTATGTATGCAAGTCAGATGGCACAGATGCACAACCATAACATGTTCAACCCAAGCTCAACAGGTTTGTTGCCAATCCAAGAGAAAAACCCTTTTTCCTGTGCCCAGATCAGCCAACTTCCTGGATTCAGTGCATACTGCCTGAAATGCAGCAGGATCTGTTCTAATATCACAAAAAAAAGTTTTTTAAAAAAGCAAACAAAATTGAAAAGTCAAACACTTAAGACTTTTCCCATCTCAAGGTTTAAGTTAATCATAGTTAGTCATATTGCAAGACAAGGTTGCATAACAAAATTGCAGATTTTCTCTTTATTCTTGAGTGTGTGTGTGGTTGTGTGAGAAGCATATAAATGACTGAATAATTTAACTAAAGAAATAGCTGTGTCTTGGCTGGGTGTTGCCTGTTAGTATCCTTTGGGCTCCTTCTCATCTTACCAGTATTACTGATTATCAGTAGCTGCAATTACTTTTATTTTTTGTACATCCCATACCAGTTTGTAATGTTTCCTATTAGGATACTTTCCATTACTCCTCATCAGAGCTGACTGTGAATGTGCTTCTTAAATATCACTCACTCAAATAAATATCCCTGTACTACTGCAGACAAGGACTCAACTTGTTTAACAGTCAACAAAGAAACATTGGATGCATATAGTACACAAGTCTGCACAAAAACATTCCTGCACATTAGTGCTCCTGCGTACAGAATGTGCACCAAAAGAGATATTATACTTCATTAAAGAGCGTCAGCTGTAAACTGGATAAAACCAGTTCAGACAAAGTTCAATGTGGCACAAGATAAAAAGACAAAACCATGAAGTTTCAGGTAGCAGCTCAGCAAAGTCCTTGGGAGGTTGTTTCTATGGCGATGACATATTCTCTTCCCCCATGTTTGTCTTGTCTCGGTACCCTGAGATTTTCGTGTTTCACATATAGCACCATTGTAATCTATTAGCAAGCCTGAGGGAGGCCATGGCCCTGAAAGAGACAGGACAGAAGAAGAAGAAAAAAAAGAAGAGTGTTTGTGCATGCAAGCACTGAAAAGACACCACCTGATTGCTGTCAGCCCTGGCAGCATGACCTGAGGCGAAGGATAACGGAGCAGCCACCTGGCTTTTGCGGAAGGTGCCGTGAGTTGAAATAAAGGCATCAATCAAGATGACAGGACTGACAGCAAGTATCCACAGCGCCTGCTTTTACAAATAGGCTTCACCTCGATTTCAATGGGAAGACATTTTTTCCTGATTCAGGCTGCTCTTGAGATCGACAACGTGGGACACTAGTTTAGATGGTGGCTGTATCGGTCCTCGGAGGGTCCACTGTCTGAATACTCATTGAAGTAGCAAAGCGGGAAAGCAACAGCCTCCTAGCACATTCCTTTTGACAGCTCCAACAGAAGCAAAGCCGAGGCATGTCTGTGGTGAACAGCAAACTATTTCTCTACATTCTGCCTGTGCTGCTTCAGTCCTGCCGATAGTACTCTTATTCAGTCTTTGCTCCGTTTCTACGGCAACAACAGGCTCCAGTCTCGCTCTTGCTTCCTTCATGCTGTTTACAACAGACCATAATTGTGCTCTCTTTTACCTTATCTCTTTACTCTCTCACCTGGCCCCTCTCACTGTGATTGCTCAGCACACTCTACCTTTACTCATTTCTCCTCTCGGCAGCTAGAGGTGAATGTTAATGCCAGGCCGCAGTCCTCTGCACTCTGCAGTACTCACTGAAAACCTCATCAGGACACCGGGTCCTAGCGCATTCATGCAGCAGCACCATCCAAAGGCTAAGGAGGGAGAAGATGAGCGCTGTGCACACAATTTTATGGGTTCAAGAGTGGTGTGTGACCCGTGCTACATGTCATTATGTCCCACACCGCCTGTTATCTTTGTCGGTTACTCTCTTGTCTCGAACTAGTCTAGTGGTGCACAAATGTATTCGCTTCACAGGGTCAAAGAATAACATTTGTCTCGAGCTATGCATAATTTACATAAAATCCTCTGTGTCTACAAGTAAAACACTGATCGGCAGAGAGATTTTTCTCTCTCGAAACAAGCCTCGTGCGATGTTGAGATATTTTGTGTCTGAATGCTGAAGATGGATGATTTAAAAAAAATAAATAAATTGTGCTTTTGAGATTTCAAAGCAACAAACATCTGGTTTCCACTCCTCCTATGGGAACTGTTTATGAATGCCGTCTCTCTTTTCAGCATAACAACACACACCCCCTGCACTAAAACATCACGGGGGAAACTTAGCAGATGATTTAAATGACAATGGTGAAAAAGTCTGACAGATTTCTATTCATGTGCTCACTGTGTGATTCAAAGATGCGTTTTTACAGCTTGTTTGGCTTCCTTAGAAATTATATGACAAAGTATCATAAACGCTTTCACAGATTTATAAAATTTAACTGGCAGATTAAAGGTGGATAATAATAAATCCTGAGGATGATCATTTGAAGTGAAAAGACTATTTTTATAATTGATGCAAGTGTTAACTTAGGCAGAAATAACAGCAACAGAGGCGCAGCACAGAACTCTGGGCCTTATATATGAGCAGTTTCTGTGAGTCCTCCTTCCTTTCTAGAGCCATCTCTCTAACTCATCTTTTCAGTTTTTTGAACAAATAACTGAGCTGACAGCTGTACACAACAATCTGTAGAGGTCATTAGAGTAGTCAGTAATGAGCTGTTGCACCACATTTAACAACAAGCGCACCGCCTAGCGGGGCCAAAGTACGCCCGTCGCACTGTATCTACCCTGTTTGTTGTCACATGAAAAACAAAGATTTAATAATTATATGACCTTGAGTTTGACCTTGACCTCAAGGAGTTAATCTATGCATAATGTCTTGATATGTTTCATAAAAAAAAAAAAAAATAATCCTTCATGTCCATTTCATAGATATGAAGTGGACATGAAAAAAAAATTAACGAAAACCAAAGATTTAATCATATGACTCTGACCTTTGACCTTGACCTCCAGAAGCTGATAACTGCACACCATCTTGATATGGTGACCTAGTAAAGTGTAATGTAAGTAATCGTGACTTTAATCTCCAGTGATCCCATGTACAATCCCAACCTTGGTCATAACAAACTTCATGGGTAGATAGCTTAAGTGTAGGTCAAGCAGTTCTCGACTTATTGAACGAAAGCTTCAATGGACGCCACCCACCTGGCCGCCATGGGTGTTAACATAATACGCCCCATCTTTTGATGGGCATATAATAAAATCTATGATATGTGCGCAGTTTGAAATCTCCTCACATTTCAGCTCTCATTTTTCAGCATACTGTAGTCTACAATTACTTTATATCTAAATGAGTTCTGCTTGGAGTATCAAGCTTAAGAGGGCATCATTTTCTTCATTTTTTATCTAAGTATAAATAAAAATTATTTAAAAAAAAAAAGAAAAAGCCTAAAAATACATCTTCTTGCTCACCATCTGCTACACAGACAGGCCCCTCTGCTAGAATGAAGTATATAAAAGACTGATATTAGCCTCTTAACCTGCTTACAGCTTCATACTGCAGTGGCTTGCAAAAGTATTCATACCCCTTGAACTTTTCCATATTTTGTCACATTACAACCACAAACATAAATATATTTCACTGGAATTTAATGTGAAAGACCAACACAAAGTGGTATACAATTGTGAAGTGGAAAGAAAATTATACATGATCCAAAACATCAGAGGTCAAATCGAATCACCAAAGGACACCATAATAATTGTAAATAATGTAGTTATCTTGATAATTGTGAAAACTGAAATAAGTGTCCAAACCTATTTGTGTTTATGAAACCGTATGCGACATAATAGCCATTTTTCTAATAGCTCCATCTTTCTCTGTGCCATTTTTTTCTTAGTGTTCCTGTCACAGATGTCACATATGGCTGTCTAATCATACTGTGGATATACTATGTGATTTAGTACATGACAACAAGAGAGTACACAGGTATGTTAGTGTGCTGCCTGACGGTGGTTTATTAGAGCAAGCAAACACTAAATAAACGCATCCAACATCATGTAAGTGACAAACTACAACCTTTTTTTGGTGCGATTGTGGGCTTTTTAAACATATTTCATCAACTTGAAATGTGCCATCCTCCTGGAAATAACCTGCTTACCTCACAGCTGTACAGTACTTGATGTTAAGTGCTGCTAAGCTTTCAGTTCAAATTGTTATAGATACAAATGATTGCTTCTAGTTGGAATAACTTTCAGTTGCTACTATTTGAGATCACCTTGTGTCACATTTTGTGCAAGTTGTGCTGGGAAATATTTTAAACAAACTTTTCATTCCAGGCTTGCAAGGGTCCCTCCTGCCATTAGGGTCCTGAATATTGGGTCCCACTTCACCCACCCACTACAACGTTGAAGAATCTACAATGTCTGTCACATAACTGTAAAAACTTGTACTTTAGAAACCCACACAATCCTTATGGAGATATAAATGGTTCATTTAAAGATAAAAGGAACACAATGATTTTAGTTATAGGGGATTATATGACTCCTACATACTGAACCTTTAACTTAAAAAAATTTTTTTTTTAAATTAAATAGCATTATTACATATAAACACACTGAGCAAAGAGCACAGAACTTGCAGACTTGCTACTCTCCGTGCTCTCTGTGGTCTCTGTCAGCCACGTGAGAAAAAGAAACAAAGCAGTGTTTTCGGTTCAGTGATCAGCGCAGACTTAATATAATCTTTGTTTCCTTCTTCCATGCCTTTTCAATTTGCTTTTAATGAAAACAGCTGTTAAACACCACCTTTCAAGTTACAGTACAAATGTAGCTGTTGTTCTGCTTTAATTTTCCATCAAGTGTCTTCCTGCGCTGATTTTAGCTGCACCTTTTGTGACTGCATGCCTTGCTGACACGACACAGTGTGCTTATTTACTGAACATATTCCCAGTTAAATGTGGATGATGTCATTAAATTAAAAGGCATCTAAATCAGGCCTTATTCCAGGTTCTCAAACTGACTCCAAACATACCAATTACAGTCTCCGATCCTTGGCGGGCTCTCATCTCTTAAGTATAAACAACCATATTTACGCAACCCTGTTTTGTTCCATCTTAAGAAAAAGTCATCATCAAACTTGTAATCAAACTGTCCATTGAAAGGGCCATTTAAGGATCTCAGTAAAGTGGACACACAAGCAGAGCCCCATCATTCTGGATACACACAAAAGCAGAGCTGCTGTGTCCCAGTATTAAATGTGTTAAAGGGGATAGCTCTGGTTTCTACAACTTGGGAGACACTTTAATGGTTATGAGCATCAGTCCTATTAATAAAATGACATCAACGGGACATTAAACTTAAATGCAGGAAAATGGGGGTACAAAATAGATCACTCAGGGTAAACAACTGTCTCTCTGCATCAACTCAGACCTGTCATATTTTCCTGAGCCATGAGGGATTAAAATAAATACACTGGATTCAGATGACGATGCCAGATGAAAGATCAGGGGGCAAGTTTCTTGCTTCATACTGAAGTAGATATACATGTTTTCATCTTATTTAATGTCAATCCAGCCAATGTTCAGTGGTTTCACTCAAAAACACAAGCAATGACCTCATGGTTGTGTTAAATAAACAGTCCTTTCTCCAACATAGATAAAGTGCTTTTAGTGACACAAACAGACAAAAAAACAAAAGCACTGGCAGGTGGTTGATGGAGGTGGTGAACCTATGGGTCAGGCCCCACTCAAGGGCTGCTATTGCAGGCAGGGTGGGGATGAGTCAAGGAAAAATATAGAGTGAAACTAAGTTGAAAAAATATTTACATGGGGAAAAATAGCTTGTTGGTGCTAGCTTTAACTTTATTTCACCAAAATTAAACTTTTTTCTGTTTTCTACTTTTAAAGACTGATTACAAATAAATTAATAAATACATAAAACATATGGAGTTGGGCGTGAACTTTTTTTTTAAAGCTTCAGAATGGAGGGATGCCATCCCCCCCAAAAAAACAACCAACAACAACAACAAAAAACTGCATAATATGTATCCTATGGATCAGACTAGCAAAATTACAATATAAAGCTGTTAAGAGCTTTCAGGTAAACATAAACCATATCTGCAGCAGCCTGGGATGTGACAACAACAGCCTAGACAACAACAGGGAAGAGTTCACAGTGTGGTCACGAATAAAACCTTGAGATGATGATAGAGGACATGAAAAAGAGGCACAAGGAAAGAGAGAAGGAGAACGTTGAGAAGTACAGATGAAGGCATTTAGGGAGTCTGGAACTTAAGAAATTGAAGCCTGGTAGTAAGAGACTGTTGTGCATTTGTGCCTACAGGAGTTCATGAAATAAACTTCCTCTCTGAAGGACCGACCACTGGGAATCTGATTACCATCTTACCAAGACAAGAAATCCTTTTTGCCCACTATGTCTTTCTTTCTACTCACAAGAGACTTATTATACACCTGTGTGCCCACCACAATGTGGCAGAACTGAGAGTCCTGTGAGACTTTCATTATACACCTGGGGTGCAAAACCCCATATGAATAGCATACATCAGGCGGCCATTGTGTGTCTGACTCCAACAAATAAGACCTAACACTGCAGTGTGGGAAACAGCTGCAGTGTCTGCTAAAGAAGATGAATTTGTTTACTGTGTGAGAGCTCACAGAGCTTCCGCCATTGATCTGGCTGGCGGTGGCTGAGTGTTTGGGGCCATGTGAGTCAAGAAAGTCAAGTCAGCATGTCACAGACAATTAATACCGTCCTCAGAAAACCCCACGGAGACACCTTTCAGTGAACACAGGAGCAACAGAAGGGCCCGAATGGAGAAACAGAGCACAGGCTGAGGAGGCAGCAGGATCTCAAAGGGGGAAGGGGGAGCGGAAGATTGAGCCTTTCATGTGGTGATTTCATGACTCCCTCCTGAAAATAACTTCATCTGTATTTTTTTTTTTTTTTTTAATTCATCTTTGTCGGTCTCTGCTTATCTGCTAACGCTTCAGTTATGCTGCTGTGCGCTGCAAACCAGTCATTCCAATAACAGAGATATTGAAAAATGTGGGGGAAAAAAAAAAAAGCACTTTTGCAACAAGGTGCAAAAATTAAATTGGTTCCCTAAAATTTATTCCGGCAAAGACTCTAATTTGCAGCTGAGACCCCCCCCGTCCCTGGTCTGGGTAAGTTTTCTGTCCCTGCAGTGTGTGACAGGCTGAACAAATTTCTGCAGGTGACTAGGTTAATAGCTATACATCTGTCTGCTTAGCCCAAAGAATATGTCAATTACAATATCATTTAAAGCCGTGTTGTTCCTAAGAGAACTCCCGGTATAGGTGCAGTTTAATGTATACATACATTTACTGGATTATTGCCCTTTTTTGCAGCAAAGTGTTAATTTCGAGCTGTGAAAGCGTGTCTGTACTGGACGTATGCGAGTCTGCGGGTGGAGGTGGTGGAAGGCAATGAGGTATGGGATAATTAGAAGATATTGTCTCCCCTTAACCATTTTTTTTTCTCTAATAGCTGCTCTTCTGAAACACTCACCCTAATACTGGAGACAAAGAAAAATCTCTTTCCATTCTGTTTTAGCGATGCATATTATGTCATGTCTACTAGCACACGGAGCAGCTCAGGGGACTTTAATTATTTCCTGCCAAACCTCTTGAAGTCTATTTTCTTCTGCTACGGGTCAGCTGTAATCACTTATATAAAACTTAATATAGCACAGATTGTCACAGCTACCAAAAGAGAGCAAAAATCACCCGTGAAGTCATCATAGGGGCTAATGAAATGAGATCTTTAACAAGGTGAAGCAAAGTCCTTCCTCACAGCAGTCAAGGCCCTCAAAGGCGCAGCCGTCATGTCGACTCTTCCACATTTAATTATGTTTTTTAGCACTTCAGCCTCAAGTGGCTCCGTGCAGCCGGGACCTCTGGGAGACCCGTGCAAGCACTGCACAGACGGGGGGAAAGCAACAGCAGCAGCTGCCCACCTGTGCATGTGCGTACCTGTATCCGGAGCGCACGTCCTCAAAAGTGTTTCCAGAGAGACATAATCAAATATAGAGCGAGAACGGGAGAGTGGCTTACAGATGGTGGCAAATACAGCGTGGGTAGGAAATCCTGCAAGTTTGTGCTGAAATTAAGAGACATTTATTTATAAAACTGCTAAATGACAACATTAATTACAGCTTTACAGGTTAAACTAGCACGGGGAAAGAAAAGAAACACTTTCTAGTTTTACTCTCCTTATTTCAGTTTTTAGTCAGTCATGTTTTGTATATTAAAAGATGCAGAATTTGTAGACTGGTTTCTGAATTCCTTGAGCGTTATATGTAAAGTAGGTTACTTTGCTGACACATAACATTCATACCTTTATGAAAACTGCTGCCAGAATAGAGAAAACGCCATTTTGCCTATGTGTTATCTTCTCTCCCCAGATCCTGCTTTATGCACAGGCATGGGCACCCGTTTGGCCTCAGAACATCTACACCAGGATGAATTAGAGATGTGTGCAAGTAAGATAGAGGAGCAGAGAAATTATACGCACACATGCTTGTGTTTGCGTTACAAGAATGTAACATATGTATAGAGTATAGGTGCACATATGGTTTTTCAGAGGTACATTCCAGATAAAACACAATTATGGTAAATGAGATATCATTTACTTTTAAAGTGTCCCTTTACTTTTAAAGTGTTCATTTAACCAACTGCATTCCCTTCTTTAACCAAAGCTGTGTCCAACTAGATGTGACCACCTCGGCTTTACTCTTGATAGTCGAGTCACACAACATGTAAACATTCCCTTTTCCTGATAATTCAGCATTTCATGCCCAGTTTCCCCAGCCCAAAGGCTTTATGGGCAATTATCATGGTATTTCCATTTGTAAGCCCCAGGGCACGGCAATCTGGAGGGGACTGATTTGGACGGTTCTGATCGACCGAATGTTTGGAATATGTTTCTCTGCCTCGGGGCAGAGAAACATATTTTCAAATATTTTTTTAAACTCATTTGTAGAATTTCATTGAACAGTATTTACTTATTCTGGAAAATGTTTAACAGATAAAGTAAAGCTGGGTGTAAACAAGTTGGTGTCTCCCATGTCAGCAGAAATGCCTCACTGAAAGTCACATGATATAATAAGTATAGCCCATCCCACTGGCTTTAATGACAAGAACAGATAAAAAACCACAAGGAAAATTATCTTAATCATCATTTCACGAATTAACAAAACCATCCATGGATGGAAAATTGTTCCGTGGAAAAAGTAACTGCAGCCTCAAAGGACACCATTTTATTACTGATTACTTTAAAACATCCTTTTAAATAACTTGTAGATGTTTTGCTCAGTTGTTCAGCAGTTTGTTCAGCAGTCTCTGTCTCTGACACTGAAATTTGTTGCATGGAAGAATGGTCAAAATCTTTCAGTTGCAACATGTTTGAGGATGTTCTTGCACGTGCTGCTAATTTCCAAGTCTCCCCACAACTTTTCAATTGGATTTAACACTAGAATCTACCAGAGCTAGCTAGATGTGACTGATGGTTAAGGGGACTGTAGTTGGATAAAAAATAATAATAATAATAATTCCTGCATGGCTGAATGCTTCACGGATTACAGTGTGTGTGACTGGACGTGTGGAGAACCAGTCAGGCTGCTGGCTGCACAGATTAGTTGGGGAACTGTAGCTGAACTGAGCAGAGAGCCCAGAGGGCGGAGTATTAATCTGCGTAAATAAAGAATGAAATCTGGAGCAGAGCAGTCGAATCGGACGGGTTTCTGAGGAGCTGAGGAGGCGCAGGGCAGCAGACTGAGGCAGAGCAATGTGGACGGTGGATGACAGGTTTGGTGAAGACGACAAGATGATAAACTTTCACTGGTCTACTTTTACAATAATTAATTTATTAAAATGTGTTTCTTATTTTGTTGTAGCCAACTGTGAGATCGGTTATGAAATGTAGGCAATAACTGGTTCAATCTGTTTCACAGTGAGTACTCTGTTTTTATGCCTTCTTTATTTTAGCATAACTAAGACCACACATTATCCAACTTTTGGATAATATTCTTCTACAATAACTAAATTATTTAAATGCATCAGTTAATGTATTGTTTGTTGTATGCTTTGCTTATTGATTAATTCTAAAATACATTTTAACTTTACAATCTATACTGCTCAAAAAAAAAAGACGGAATGCTTTGAGTAGAGCATCAATGAAACTTCTGGGATATTGATTTGGTCAGTCACGTACCAGAGGGGGTTGTTAATCAGTTTCAGCTACTTTGGTTTTAATGAAATTAACAACAGGCGCACAAGAGGGTCAACAATGAGCAAACACCCAAAACAAGAAGGGTTTTACAGGTGGAGGCCACTGACATTTTTTTCCCCCCTTTATCTTTTCTGACTGTTTTTTCACTAGTTTTGAATTTGGCTAGGGTCAGTGTTATTATTAGCAGTAAGAGGTGATACCTGGAGTCCAACTCCTCCAGAATGTCAGCTCAATATGTGCAATAGCCAGAAGGTTTGCTGTGTCTGTGTAGGTTCTCAGTCATCCAGGTCACATTAGATTGTGCTGTGTCTCCCAGCACAATCTCACGAGCATGGAGGAGGTTGCTGGAGATGGGCAGTTACTCTAGGAGAGCTGGACAGGGCTGTAGAAAGTCTTTAACCCAGCAGCACCGATATCTGCTCCTTTGTACAAGGAGGAACAGGATGAGCACTGCCAGAGCCCTACAAAATGACCTCCTGCAGGCCACTGGTGTGAATGTCTCTGACCAAACAATCAGTAACAGATTTCATGAAGGTGGCATGATGGCACGATGTCCTCTAGTGTTCCCTGTGCTCACTGCCTGGCACTGTGGACCCCAACTGGCATTTGCAATAGAATACCAGAATTGGCAGGTCCACCGCTGTCGCTGTCACAGTTGAGAGCAGGTTCACCTTGAGCACATGTGACAGATGTAAAAGGGTCTGGAGAAGCCCTTGAGAACATTATGCTGCCTGTAACATCATTCAGCATGACCGGCTTGGTAGTGAGTCTATGATTATCTGGGGAGGCATATCCATGGAGGTACGCACAGACCTCTACAGACTAGGCAATGGCACACTGACTGCCATTAGATATCATGTGAAATCTGTGGCCCCATTGTCAGATCCTAGGCTGGTGCAGTGGGTCTTGGTGCATGACGATGCACAGCCTCATGTGGCGAGAGTATGCAGGCAGTTCCTGGAGGATGAAGGAATTGATACCACTGACTGACCCCTCATGCTTGCCTGACCTAAATCCAGTAGAACCCCTCTGGGACATCATGTTTCAGTCTATACGACACTGCTAGGTTGCACCTCAGACTGTCCAGGAGCTCAGAGATGCCCTGGTTCAGCCCTGGGAGGAAATCCCCCAGGACACCATCCGTAGGCTCATTAGGAGCATACCCCCGACGTTTTCAGGCATGCAAACAATCACGTGGGGGCCATAGAAACTACTGAGTACCATTTTGAGTTGCTGCTATGAAATTTCAGCAAGATATTCTAGCCTGCTGCATCATTTTTTCACTTTGACTTTTGGGGTGTCTTTGAATTCAGCCCTCAGTAGGTTGATAATTTTCATTTCCATCAAATTATGTGACTTCCTTTCATTCCTAACACATTACCCAGTGCCTATCAGTATAGATATCCAGCATAATTTTTTTCCCCATTGAAATCTGATGTGATGTATAATGGCATAATATAAGACATTCGTAAAATTAATAAAACCCCTAAAATGTAATCTTAAATACTTATTTTGTCAAATCAGAAAAATTTCATGAAAAATTAATAACTTAACTTCAAGAAATTACATCTTTACAATTGCTAGGCCAGCACACTCATGGGCAGATTTATGTGTGTAAAAGTCCACTTCCTGATTAACTTCTCACATCATCTTTGAGTGCTCACTGGTAGATGTAGAATTCATAGTCAATCAATGACTGCAAGCAGCACCAATAATATTTCCACTGCTATGCTTCAGTTAGTGTGAAGTTTCTCTCCTGAAGAGCTGCATTTTTTCCTGCACCAAACACATACAGTACCAGTCAAAAGATTGGACACACTCACCCATTCAAATGAATGGGTATTTGTATACTGATGTTATGGCCAAATAACTGTCTGGAGCATATATTTCACAAGGCCTAGCCTTAAGGCAAATTAATGTTACCATATTTGTGTCCATTTGCACAGGTATGTGCTGATGCAGAGCTTATGTAGATTGGTAACACCACTAAAAACACAATGTCTGTATTGGACACTTTCTATTGTTTTTAAACATTCGGTTTCACTTCAGCACTTTGCATGTTAAAACTGGCCGATGGACTAGCACAAGCAAGAATAACCCACAGACTTGTTGTTTGAGACACTGCTCCCAGTGACAGTAAACACAACTGTCTGCAAAACTGCCCATAGGTTCTGTGCAAGACAACACAGCCATTAAACAGCAATTATGTGTTCAATGGCAACCTGTATATATGCATCTTTTCTGCTCTTTTTGAAAGGTAAAGATTAAATTTGAACCACATCTATCCAACTGTCAACACAAGTGCTTTGATACCAACAATTTTACTCTAGTAGCAAGTCCTAAGCAAACTAGCAGTTGACAGAAATCTACACCACTGGTAGATCATTTTCCTTGAAGTGAAATGATTTAAGTCCCTTGCCAGACTGAAAGGCAAGCTCGACCTTTTTTAAAGAAGCCTTTAGATCTTGCCATGATAGTGCCACACACATCATTAGCAAAGAGATGTGCAGAAACTCAATTTCAGAGGTTTAAATAAGAGAAGTCACTCCTGTCATTCGCTGTGGAGACACTGGGATCAAATTTGGAAAACCTCATTCTTGTATTGTGGATTTGAAAGTGTAGAGCTGCGCTTAATTAAGCCATGTTAGTGATCTGTTTTGTTTTTTTGTTTATTTGTTTTGTTTTTAGTTTTAATTTAGGCTATGAATGTAACCCCTCCCCCAAAAAAGTACTTGTCTGAATGTACCACCTTTATCTACAGTCACAGAAGCTTGTACAAACGCATAAAAAAAGTCCAGTTACATGGGCTCTACTAACATGACACGAGGAAGAAACCAAATTTTGCTACAACAACAAGTGCTTCATTAAGAAAGCAAAGACAGACACATTAAACAGTGCCTGTCTAGCCTGGAGGCTGTGTTAAAAGTTTTTGCCACAGTGGTCAGTGTTTGATCTTCGTCTACAAAGCCCGGCAATGCTCCATCAGTGCCCAGGAGCGCTGCGGCGGCAGCTGTTATCAAACCGCCAAACATCAGAGGAGAAACACTCAGTGCTCTTTGTCCTTGACTTGGGCATACACTTATTGAAGAAAAAAAAAAAGCCTCCAGCGTTCTCTCTTTCATAAAAAAAAAATTTAAAAAATGCAGCATCAAAAGGGCAGGTATCAGGTATCACAGTGTTCAGTGTATGCAGTCACAGAAACATGCTAATGAATATAATACCAGTGTTACTGAGATCTCATACGTCTGTGTTAATACCTAGTTCAAGTTACTATGACAATTAAATATACAGCTGCAACTACTGAGCCTGTCCTTCTCACTTCATGATGCGTAATCTTGTGATTTACTATACAATGAAACAGGCAGCAAGTAACCCTGCAGATGGAGCCGCGATAATAAGCAAACGCGGACAGCTAAAGTATACATTTCCCACAAGCCTTATGAATTGCAAATAGCTAAGTCAGTTTGGTTTTCTCCTTCCTTACCTGTGCAACATGTTCCAAGGCTTACTTTATTGTCGACTCATGAATAATCCATTTGCTGCATAGCTTATCAAAAACCCCAGACTCAAACAAATCTGACCATATTATTTGCAAAGGCTGAGAACTGTCAAAGAACTTTTTTTTTTTTCCACCCCCCCTTCCAAGTAATAAAACTTTGGTGCTGTAAGTCGTTTGATGCTCTTATTAAAATATTTTTAAACCTCAATTTATCTACCCAAACATGAATTCTCAAGTGGGGGACTACAGTGCACAGACAAAGTGCCCGTGAGCACTCCGCCAAAGAGGATTTCGGAGAAGACAAATGAACTTGAGCGGAGCTGGAGGAGAGAGGCCAAAGAGAGGCCAGCAACAGTTAAAGATGTGTTGCTCTCTGAAGGAGCAGCTGACTAACTCTGAATCCTAAGCAGAGGAAAGTTGTGCATTTTTTCCCCCCTTTTTCCTTGGGGCGCTAAAAGACCAGTTGTGTTGTCTAAGAGGGCCAGATGGGTCTGCACTCTGTGACTAAACTCCAGGAACACACACACACACCTCCAGGACCCTCGAGCTGATCAGCATTCACAGTTAATGCTTGATGTTTCCCCTCTTCTCTTGTCCTACACTCTTTTGCTTCTTTTTCCTCTCTGCTGATGGTTCCACGGGGAAGACTGGAATCATTACTATTTATCCACTTATTCTTCAGGGGGGTGGGGGCTTAGCCAACAGGACACAGGCAGAGAGATAGAGAAAGTGAGCATGACGCCAAGCAGAAACACAGGCTTGGACCTTTACACTCTTAGCAAACATTGTGGTGGGGAAAACAAACACCCCAACCCACCCCAGACAGCATAAAGTTTAAGCTTTCACTTTTATTCCCCAACCGACTCAGGTAACACTTCCTACAACTGCTGTGAATTTCAGTTCACTTTCACTTCTGCAGTGACACGGCATTTTAAGTTTCAGAATGAATATAGACTATAGTGTGTGTCAGAGGATCAATCTGTAACGTTTGTGTGCGCACGTATATACAGGTAAAAAACACACATGCAGCATTAGGAAACCTCTTAAGAACACCTGCGCTGCTACACCTGGTGACGCTCTATTGCGATCCAAAGAGGGTGAGGAGAAAGAGAGGGTCACCCACATATTGTCTTAGAGCTTTGCTTTGTTCCTGCACTGAGAGCACTTCACTGTGGTGTTTGATAACGCTGAAGTACATAAAGAGAAAGGAGGACAAGAAAGATAAAGTCCACGCAAGACTGAATGTAGCCACAGCTGCACTGTTGCCTCTCTTTTCATTACTGACAAACATGATGAAAAGCTTGAGACATTAATTTAAAAAGAATCCTGATGCTTCAAAAATCACGCCTAGTTCTTAAGAGTTTAATACGAGCTAAGAGTAATCTTTAGCTTCTGAGAGAAGCCAATACCTTAAATTAGACAGACTCTTCAAACGTGGCACTATTCATCTTCTGCACAGGCAGTGAGTGCACAGATGGATTGATGCCTGTATTTTGACAAAACTTGCTTTGCTTAAATGTTCAGCTGGGAAAGTTCAGATTAAGATAACTGTGTTTGGAAGTGGTTAATTTACTGAATGGTTTTGCAAAAACACAACTATTCACAAAGCATCAAAAATAAACTGCCACCTTAAAGTGCAAAACCAGATGGCCTACAGGTGGTTATGGGCACAAATGGAAAAAGGCGTCCAGACTTTGGCCATGCTCATTAGATGAAATATCTCACTCAACCCACAGGCAGCAGAAATAATTTGTTTGTGAGGGGAAATGTAATGAAGAATTTATGTTTCTGCGTTTAGATTACCACCTCTGGCATTAAAAAAAATATTAACTTTCTGATTGTTCTCTGACAGGACACCTGGGATAATTTTCTCTACTTCCCACTTCCCCACATTTAGCCTGCGCTCTTGTCATATAGAATTAAAACCATTTTGCTTTTGTTGTCTAGGCTTAGCTGACATTTCTACCAATCTTTCTCCAAGGCATTCAGTAAGTTGGTTTACAGCATTTCCACTCTGTCAAATCCAGTTTAAAGCAATGACGCAGTAAATATTAAAAAAAAAAAAAAAAAAAAAAAAAAGGAAAAGAGATTAAAATAAGTTTTAAGGCATCTGGAGAATTTTGTATCCTGTGGGTGTATGAGTGATAGTAAATACAATATAACTTACTGTAGCATTAAATAAAAACACTCAACTCAGGCTTTTGAAACAATGACCAAACAAAAGCTGCAACAATGTGGGGGAGCTATTTTTCCACGGTGTATAAAATTGAAAAATAGACAGACTTTTTTATAGACCGACTGTTAGGATAGCAGGAATAATGACGCTTCAAAACTGCACAACAGGATGTTTATGACATGCCAATGCTGATGTTGAGGTTTGGTGATGTGTTTGTGCCTAATGTAGAGAAAATAGTAACAAAGGTTAAGGGGCTAGGCTCAAGTTTGAGAAGAATGATAAAAACCAACACTGCTTATCAGAGGGAAACTGAAAATGAACAGCACTATCATTTCCTCCATTAGTCCAGATTAGTCCAGTCTCAGAACTCCTAACGTTAGGGTTTTGTCTCTTGAACACAAGTGTCATGTTTGGCTATTTAAATCTACAGGTCTTGTAGGGACTTCTGCAGATGTTGGATAGCAAATGTCAAATATGTGTGGAATTAGATCGGTCTGCAAGTCCATTCATCTGGGGAACAAAACTACAGATCAACCTGCCCCATATCTGTCAGCTGGGTCCCTGGCCTTCAGATTTATGACCTGGTTATCCCATAAATTTTTCACATACCTGCTTGTCCTTGTCTTTAGCTTTCCCGCTGCCTGACACCGCGATGAGGTGACATCACGGGGGATGACAGACATTTGGTGCAGTGGCATGTTCATCCCAGCAGAGCCAACCGGGGACGCTCACACACACACTTCCTGTCCCACTGCCAGAGCAAAGGGCATGATGGTTTGAACTATGACACCTTGCCAGCACCACCCTGCAGAGGACACACATCACATCAAAATTAAATATAAACATCATAAACATCATTTTCTACCGCGGCAGCTGGAGCGATGAAATGCAAATCTGAAACAGGAAGCAAGAAATGACAGCCCTGAAGTGGTAAAGCTGCATTTTAAACACTCAAGTGTGTTTTCACCCAGTTTGCTCATCACTTGATTGACTTCTTTAGGGATTCTTCACTTTTTTCCTTTTTTTTTTTTTTTTTTTTTTTTAGCTCAGAGCCTAAGTTGATTAAATTCAAATTTTGATGAGTGAGAGTCTTTACATTAGAGACCCAACCTCTGGAGTCTGTCTATTCATGTGTAAATATACTGAGCTCTTTTTATTTATGGTAATGTGACTTTAGTTACATATCATGTAGAGGGGGGGGTAGAGATATGTATAAAACAGATATCTGTGTATAAATGTGCAGCATCTGCTGCAAGATTTTTGACACTGGAGGCTCTTCAGGTTTAGTCTGTAATTTTCTTGACGTTGCAGTCACAGTTATTATCGTTTTGTGTTTTCCAGTTTGTTTTTATTTTACTTTGACTTTTGCTTTTCAGTCAAGTTTCGTTTTAGTTTCCCGAGTGCATTTAGTTTCAGGTTAATATTTTATTGTTTGAAAATGTTTAGTTTTAGTTTAGTTTTTACTAGTTTCAGCATTAGTTGTAGTTGTAGTTGTATGGAGGGCATATGCTGAAGGCAATTTTTAGGAAAATCAGCAAAAATGTTACAATGAAAATGTTTTCGAAGCCATCGCAGAGAGCTGCGAAAACCAAATGTGCTGATGATTATGTGTTGACTATAAAATTACACTGTCATACTCACACTTTCAGAAGGGGAAAAAAAAAAAAAGATGGTTTTATTTTGTATATTTATGTGCAAAACTACATATGTATGCGTGCATTTTGAGTGATTAGTATTACGGATCTGCTTACAGTACCAGTCAAAAGTTTTTTCCTACATAGTATATTCATCCAGACTGTGAAGGAACACATAAGGAATCATGTAGTAAACTTTAAAGTGTTAAATGAAAATATGTTTTAGATTTTAGATTCTTCAAAGTAGGCACCTTTTGCTTTGATTACAGCTTTGAACACTCTTGGCATTCTCTCAGTCAGCTTCATGAGGTCATCACCTGAAATGATTTTCCAACAGTCTTGTTCCCAGAGGTGTGGAGCACTTGTTGGCTACTTTGCCTTCACTCTGCGGTCCAACTCATCCCAAACCATCTCAAATGGTTTTCGATCAGGTGATTGTGAAGCCCAGGTCATCTGAGGCAACACTCCATCACCCTATTTCTTGGTCAAATAGCTCTTACATAGCATGGAGGTGTGTTTGGGGTCATTGTCCTGTTGAAAAACAAATGATGGTCCCACTAAGCACCAACCAGATGGGATGGCATGTCGCTGCAGAATGCTGTGGTAGCCATGCTGGTTAAGTGTGGCTTGGATTTTGCATAAATCACCAACAGTGTCACCAGCAAAGCCCCCCCATACCATCACACTTCCTTCTTCATGTGGGAACTACACATGTAGGAACCATCTGCTCACCTTTTCTGCATTATACAAAAACATGGTGTTTGGAACCAAAAATCTTAAATTTCAATCAATCAATCAATCAATCAATCAACCAACCAACCAATCAGTTTATTTGTATAGCACATTAAAACAACAGCTTCACAGGGCATAAAACAAATAAAATAATATAAAACAAAAGAACATAAAACAAAAATAAAAATACAATAAAACCATAAACAATGCAATAAAAAATGAAGGACCGTAATAGTAGTGCCAATAGTAATGCCGAGAAGATCTATCTACCAGTCTGAAATGCACATGCAAATAAAGAAGTTTTAAGAAGTTTTTTAAAAGTAGTAGGGGAATGAACTTCTCTTATGTGGAGAGGAAGGTCATTCCAGAGTTTAGGGGCAACCACAGCAAAGGCTCTATCCCCTCTACTCTTCAAATTAGATTTGTGTCTGGTCAATAGCTTTTGATCGGAGGACCTCAGTTCTATTATTCTATTCTAAATTTGGACTCATCAGGCCAAAGGACAGTTTTCCACTGGTCTAATGTCCATTCCTTGTGTTTCTTGACCCAAGCTATTCTCTTCCTCTTGTTGTTCTCCTTAGAAGTGGCTTCTTTGTAGCAATTCAACCATAAAGTCCAGATTCACGCAGTCTTCTCTGAACAGTTGATGTTGAGATGTGTGTGTTGCTTGAACTCTTTGAAACATTTAGGTGGGCTCTTATCTGGAGTGCTGTTGACTTGTAGTTTCTGAGGCTGGTAATTGATGAACTTAGCTTGTGCAACAGAGGACACTCTTGGTCTTCTCTTCCTGGGGCGGACCTGATGAGAGCCAGTTTCATCATAATGTTTGATGGTCTTTGCGACTGCACTTGAGGATACTTGCAAATTTTTTGAAATGTTTCAGATTGACCTTCATTTCTTAAAGTAATGATGGACTGTTGTTGTTCTTATGGATTAGAACATTACTTAAATAGAGCTATTTACTGTATACAACTCTACCTCTTCACAACACAACTGATGGTCTCAATCACATTAAGAGGGCAAGAAATTTAAGAAATTATCTCTTGTTAACTGAATGCCATTCTAGGTGACTACCTCATAAAGCTGACTGAGAAAATGCCAAGATGTGCAAAACTGTCTTCCAAGCAGGAAGTCCCTACTTTAAAGAATCTAAAATATAAGACATTATCTGGTTTAACACTTTTTTTGTTTACCAAATAATTCCATATGTATTTATTCATAGTTTGGATGACTTTAGTATTAATCTACAATGCAGACAATTTTTAAATAATGAAAAAAAAAAAAAACTTTTGACTGTATTGTATTTCATAGACATCTGTGTTGTTGTATTTGGGATTTCTTTATCAGCATTATTTTGGTAAATTGACTAAAGTGTGTTCATTAATTTATTTTTGTTTACCATTTTAAATGAGAACCAGATGAAAGCATCCCCATAGACATTTCCTTTTTCCTTTGGACCTCGAGTATAGTGTTGAAAGAACTTTTGACTACTCTCAAACCTCGAAAACATAGTCAGGTGCAATTCTCCAGAAGAGATTTGTCTGAACAGCACGAGCACAGAGTGAGATAAATTATCACAGGGGTGATTTCCAAAGTGTAAACGTATCACTGTGAGGGTCGGTATCAATTCACTTTTGTTTTTTCAGAGATGTGGATTCAGAGTTTCTACAGCAGTGAGTTTCCCTTTCAATTTGATTCAGTCAGAGCCATGAAAGTAGCAGCAGCAGTACGGAGGCTGTCCTGAGTTACACAAGAGGTTTACACACGGGTCATTTTAACTTCAGTTAATGCAGCCATCTGTACTGACACTGACAGCAATTAAGCCTAGCTCACCATTAGGCTGTATATATATATATATGTGTGTATGTGTGTGTGTGTGTGTGTGTGTGTGTGTGTGTGTGTATACGCAGCACCGTCTGCCAAACACACCCTCAAGCTCCACAGTTTGATAATGACAGGATTAAGAAACCAAAAAGCAAGCAGACAGATTGGGGGTCAGTAAAATGGCAGTAATCAAACCAGTACTGATGGCATTAGTGGGGTTGGTGGCGGCATTTATTTAGGCTGTGGACTGAGAATGCCACACAGTCTCACTGAGGAGAAGATCAAGCCATCACAGGCAAAGCGGTCGCTTTAGCTCGTCACCGCACTGTATCTGATAAGTACTCAACAAGATGGAGAGGTGATTATGCACCATCAGCAGACGTATCAGCTTCTTGTGCAACAGCTGGCAGTCTCAGCTCGATGCCAGTAGACAGTGGGGGGGGGGGGGGGGGGGGGGGGGATCGTGTGTAATAAAGACCAAGCAGAAAGCACCTCGGCATCTATAAATACATCCAACAAAGAGGAGTAACAAACAAACTGCAGGCTAGTCTCAGACCCAGTGGGAGAATCAGGTATGCAGTAGTGAAGTGAAGAAGCATCACAAACCAGAATAAACACCTCAAGCCATGATTGGTGTAAAGTGCAGTCAGCCTTTGCCTTAAGATTAGTATACTGCTGCCAAATACCAGCATTTTGATTTAAACATGCAGGCAAGTATAAATTATAGCTAGTAAACAAACTTACCACATTATTATAATTGAATAATACTGAATAATAATGATAATGCATACTAACCCACCATGCAGAGAATAAAACATATTTACAGAAGAAGATTTTTATAAGCAGTTTCTCTCAAAACAACAATGCTTTCAGTGGAAACCTCCCTTTGTTTAAAACATCAAGGTTATTCCTAATGATCAGTGCAAATGTTTTCAAATCATGCACATTACGAAACATTTAAAGAATACCACCTTAAATCTGTTTAAGTCTACATAATGATGCATAATAAACCATTTATTTTTAACATTTCTGTGGGGTGAATAAGCTCATCTTTAAAATAATAACAAATTTCAACAAAGGCACAAACAAGCAGTTACTAGATCAGCCCAGCTGAATACTTGTTGTATACTTTGGACTCGCATTAGACAGCACCCCCCCCCCACACTCACCATCATCAATAAACAACAGCAGAGTTTCAAGAACTTTGAGAAACTATACCAAGGAGCACTAAAGCTCCTCTCTAAGTTTGTCCCAGTTTTTTCCTTTTATGTAACATCCATCTCTATACAAGCCTGCAGAGGTAGCTCATTGTGTTCAGTTTACACAGTAGCAAGGTCAACTCAATACCACAATGGGGAGGGGGGAAAAAAATGTGCTCAGAAGAAACAGTGCCCTATAAAGATGTACATCTTTGTCTCGAACTGCTGATTCACATGCCATCAAAACAAGAGAGTTTGTTTTGTTGTGAAATACAAAAAGTGCAACCGAGTCTCCCAGAAGGAAAAAAAAAAAAGTATATAAGTATAAAAAAAAAAGTACATTTGACAGTTCAGTGCACAATTTACCAAGCTATTGGAGGCAACCGTGTGTCCTTAACCATATGTAGATGTCAGGGTGGGTTTTCAGCTGCTGAGGCTAAGATGATTTCTTCAAGCAATGGTATTTTTACAGACCTGTTATGCTACTGCAGTTACATGTTTGTTAAGTGTAAAATGTTAACAAAGGTTTTATTAATCAATGCTTCAACTCTTGTGCACGTTCTTCTTTTGCCTTCTTTTGATCACGTTAAAAGACAACTGAGTCAGAAAGCAAAACGGTAAATAATTAATTCCCTTGTGTGAGCGAAGAATAAAAGGTCACTTTGATGGGCGCAGAGCCCTCAGAGTCATATTGCACCTGTGTGCATGAGGCTAATGAGTTACAGTAAATGAGTGTGGGTCAGGGACTGTGTAAGCCCTTGGGGAATTATCACATGGAAGCATCATTAAAGCTCTTGCTGTAGCTCAGTCATAACGGTTTGCCTTAATTAAAAAAAAAAGACATTTTGTGAGCTATGATGTGAGGTAAACAAAAAGAAGGAGGATCAAAATGCATCAAGATATTCTGTGTCATTCGCTCAAGTGTTTCTGCAGCTGAGTCCGATAACGCAACAATGTCCACTGCGGTCTCCACAACACATAGTTCTGCTGCACCGACGAGCTCATTACTATACATCCCAAGAATAACAACTGCAGTAAGCCCAACAGCAGACTCCGCTTTTAATTGGCATTGTGTTTCAAACCTAAGGTCTTTGTTGGACAGCGAGGTTGCACTAATGGGGCGAGAGATGTGTTGGGAAAACACTTCTGCAGCATAACTACATCTAAACAGTCAGTTCAGAGCTCTGAATGTGAATATTTTTAGGATTAATAAAGCTAAACTAATTCTGTCAATCAAGCTGTCATGAAGTCCTTTGGATGTCACATCGTGCCATTTCCAGTTGTTTGTGTGTGCCTGTGAGAGAGTGTGAGTGTGAGTCCTTCAGTGTGCCCTGCTTTATCACGTAAATAGCTCTGCCTAACTGTGACCATATTTTACAAAACAATAATCATGTTTTACTGAGCCTTTAAATTTGTGATTGAAACCACAAACTCATTAGAAAGGTGTTTACTGTGGTCACACATCAAGGGAGCAGTTGGGTGATTTTCTCTTCTTCTATTCAGTCTGAATTATTTTTTGCAACCTGCCGACCATTTAGAAAGAATGAAAGTTTAAAGGCATTTCTGCATTGACTTCACTTTTCAAACTGTATATGCAACTTATTCCATCTTGCATATACGGTATACGCTCGCCATTGATGGCCTCTGTACCATTTACTTGAACAGGAAGTCACTGTGGTATTACAGGCAAGCATATCTTAGCACAACAGACTGTTTTAGGGGAACAAAGATACCACAATCTTTTTTTTATAAAATGTAGCCATTTGTTTTGTTTCAATCTGAAACACAGCAATATTTGTGCAGATTATAATGAGGGGGGGAAGCTAATTTAAAAGAGTAAAATTCAGGTTAGTGTGTTTTTGCATGTGTCAAAACACATCTTGATATTTTCGATATGGTTAAAACTACTGCCCTGGTAGATAAGATTCCTGGCCACGGGGATCCGCACAGAGGCAAGGCCATCAAAATATTAGCTCCTATTACCCAATGAAGTCTATTTATCTGAAAAACAATTCAGCCTTTCTCACCATCTCTGCCCCTCTCTGCTCCTGTGCCAGGTAAATCACAGTCCTGTCTGCTCTACGTTCTGCTCAGATGAGCCCTGCTGTTATTCCGTTTGCCAAGGGGGCTCCTCTGTGTCCCTGCTGTCAGATCAGACCTGAGATATGGTTGAGAGCACGTTCTCCAGTTCTGATGCGCAACCATGCAGAAAACCTCAGCTGTGTATCAATCAATCCAAACATCACTCTACTATAGCTATAGTCCATATTTAAAGAGGTGTCTTCCCAGAGGATTAGTGGGGGTTAAGGCAGATGCCTACAGCACATGTCAGATAAATACAGGGCCTAAAAGATGCTGGATAAGGAGGCATTTCAGCCATATGTTGCATTTTAATGAAGTGACTGTTCTGCATTTTAATGAGTGCTAATAATTTTACAGAGAATAATGTGAAAATAATTAAAAAAGATGAAGCCCAAGCGTGACTGGTAGCCACTGCAAGCTGCAGACTTTATGGTGTGTTCTCATTAAGATACACCATACAGCTCTCAGAAATCGCTGCCCCACAGAAATGAATTCAGTGTTCATTTGGCCGGTACAGTACGACGCCTGGAAATGCAGTTTCTCCCTCTAGGGATGTGTGAGTGTCACTGAATCCTTATATGAGAGAAAAGACAAAAAAAAATAAAAAAGAAGAAAGAAAGAAAGAAAGAAAAGCTACAAATATGGTTGCATGTTATACTGGTGGCTCCACTGAAAGATACAAGTCAAGGGAGAGAAGGCGGACATAATTTTATCATGGCGCAGATGCTATAGCTGTGTTGGCAGCAACGACTGGACTTGATGCCCTGCCAGAAATCAGACACTCTCCAGTCTACACTCAGATTAACAGAGCATCAGTTAAACCTGATGGACTCATCTGATAAAGCCTCACACACTTGCACAAATAGGCACTGCTGTTTTTCATAGCTTTGAATAAAATGTTAAACAAATGTAACAGTCAAACTTAAACTGTTGGATAATTTAAACAGCCACAGACAGCAAGCACACAAGCGCACAAGGATGTGCTGCACTGAGCTTGAAGACTGGTGATTACTTTTTCATAAAGTACTGGGAATAAATTATCATAATGTTTTTAGCTTATTGTCATTTCAGCTGTAACTGCATCACTTATCTGCATAAGTGTGGCTTAAATTTCACTCTTTTCTCCCTACTAAATGTCTTCATTACCATTTATCCTAAATGGAGGATTAATCAAAAGCATCTATATTAAAAGTCCCTAATGCCTGTTAGCTGTCCCATTTTATTATATGCAAATGAGTCCCAGTTTGGAGGTGATTCATTGTGCAGGAGGAGGAATGAGCTCTTCAGACATCTAGGATAAATAGACTTGTAGAGTAGAAAAATGCATGAGCTAGTGCTTTCCTTCTTTAACGCATCTCGATCGATTGATAGATATAACACACACACACACACACACAAAAAAAATCTGTCTGGGACTTTACCAACTTTACTAAAATTATCTTAACCTACATTCCTTTGACAGGAAAGTGTGAAGGATGACGCGACAGAGACAGAAATAAAAAGTTGAACACAGCTATAAGCATGCATACTTGTAAAGACGCCCGTGAAACCCCCTCTTCTGTAAACTTGAAAAGATTAAATGGAAGACAGAGGGAATGTTCATTTACAGTATACATTTTATTTTCAGCACCATGACCAGAATACACGCAGCGCTCTTTGCCCTGAATACACAGAAGTAGGCCATTCAAAGTTCTGTTAAAATCTTAGTTTAGATGTTTTTTTTCTTCTCTGAATTCAGTCAAACTCTGATAGAATGACTCATCCTGCTGCACCCCCCCCCCCCCCAAAAACAAAACAAAACAAAACAAAAATAGTTTCATATTTTTAGTCAAACTTCCAGCTTGTCAAAGAAAACCCCTTAATGACACCAGTGCTATACACTGGTAAATATACTGTATTACTGTACAAAAGCCTTGAGCTACCCTTCATTTCAGAAATAATTAGACTGATGTACAGAAACGTGCAAACATACGCGGACATACAGTATCTATCCATTTTCTTCCCATTAAGGCAAAAACAGAGTTTCTAACAAGCTTGAAAGTCGATATTTGGTATGACCGCCTTTATTCTTCAGCACAGTCTGAACTCGTTCTGTAAGTATACCTTCAGGAATAGTTCTCCAGGCTTCTTGCAGGACATTCAAAGCTCTTCTTTGGATGTTGGCTGACTTTCGTTCCATTCCCTGTCAAGATGATCCCACACTGCGTCAATAATTATGTGAATGAGACTGGGCTCTGGGGAGGCTAATCCATGACTGATAGGGTTCCAGTGAATGTTTTTCTATCCAGCATTTTATTGCATTGACAGTGTGTTTGGGATCATTGTAATGCTGAAAGATTACACTGCTGCCAATCAGTCACTGATTTTCAATCCAGTTCTTGTGTAATTTGGCATACATCAGACGTTTCTCCCTGCTTCTTGTGTTTGTTGGATTTTTTTTTCCCTGTTTCTTAACGACATGACTTTCAGATACTGTTCATCTGCTGTAGATAGTTTTTTTTAGGCTTGCTACTTCTTCTTCTGTCCTCCACTTGTCCAGTTTCCTAACATGTTTTAGGAAACACTGCATACCACGCTGAGATATGCCAAGTTTTTAGGTAATAACTCTTTGGGAATCACCTTGTTGGTGCTCAGACACCATTTTATGCCTGTCAAACTGTGTTATCTTTGGGATTTATCATAGACTCAACTAAAGAAATGAAATATGTTTTTGTGACAGGCTGCAAGTAACAAAGTGCCTAAAGATCCAATTTAAAATTGGTACTTTGATAAGTTGTTATGTGCAGATACACATGAACACTGGTTCATCCCTTGAGTTAGGTGCCTTTTTCACGCTTGAACAATTCACAGGTCTGTGTAGAGTAGCTTAAGAAAAAAATATCTATATATTCCTCTGAAAATGAGTGAAAAAACAGCCAATATCCAAAGAAAAAAAACCTGAAAGACCTTCATAAAGCCTGGAGAACTATTGCTCAAGACCACGTTGCAAATTATAGGAAAGTCTGGCTCCTTGAAAACAAAATATGAAGAAGCTAGTTGCACAAGACTTTTACACAGTACTGTAATTTCCACTTGAAACCTGTATTTTGTTAGTGTATTTCTTGCACAGCTAGTTGTGCTACCTCTCTTGTACGTGTTATTGAGTCTATATATCTGAGGAAGGCCACTGCACATTAGCTAAGGCTATTTCTTCATGTTTTATACTTATCCCGATACAACAATAATAAATAAAAACAAGTATTAGGTGACAATTCTTCTTTTCTTTTTTAAACTTCCAAAAACCCCATTTTCTTTTTTTCCCCACGACTACACAATGAATGTCTGGCATCTAGCGTTGGTTTCAGAGATTCAGACTGCCACTTAATGAGCTGTGGCAGCTCGTTAGGCATCGGGCATTTTTGAGGACTTTCTGATGGTTCCTCCCACTCTTTCAGAGGAATTGTTCACAGCAACTTCCTGAAGTGTTGATGTCACAATGAGGCTGCCGGGCAACCAGCAGAAATTTCAGGAAATTTTTATGTTGAAATAATAGTTGTTCCTTATGCTTTGATCCTTGTATAGGTTAAAAAAAAAAGAGAGAACCAAACAAAAAAAAATACTGCATATTGCAATAATTAATGTGAGGTGCTGGCAGGTGGATATTTTCTTTTGTTTTTTTATTTACAGACAGAATCAGGCTAGCTATTTCTTCCTGCTCTACTCTAACCACTGAGAGCTGTTTCAAGCTCTTCACCCAAGTCTTGACATGGAAGCAAGCAGGCCTCTATCACTGGGGCATTTGGACCCCCAATAAAAAGCCATTTACTGGGAGGCAGCATCTTAAAGTGCTTATTTTGTTCCGCTAAACGCACATTTTCTGTCAGTAAGTAGTGCAATCACAACTTCACACAGAAGACAAAAAAAAAAAGAACTTAACTAGATTCAGAACCAAAGTATGAAGAAATGTCTTATCCAATATTTTTACAAAGGCGGTGCAACAACCAAAGCATTTTAATGCAGCTGTGACATTGCCAGGAGCAGATTATCAGTTTCAGCCTGGAGTTGCTTAATGTTTACTCCCATAACTACATTAACCAGAGGCCAAACTGAAATTTCGGTTATCGTCTGTTGTTCTAAACATCGGGCTAACCCTCAAGACTGAAGTGTTTATGCCTTCTCTTCCAACAAGAGGTGATTTATGTTTGTGAGTGATTTGAAAGGATTCAGTTTTCAAATAAATAACAGGTTGTCGGTGGCAGAGGGCTATGCAGCAGTATCGCTGTATTAATGCAGCAAGTTTCTTTATTATGGAGACCTCATAAACTGTTGTGACAAGGCAGAAGAAAAACTAAATGCTGGTAAGTAAAGGGGAAACGTGGTTGACTGAAAGGGAACTTGATATGAGTTTTGACAAGAAGCTGTTCAATTCTTTGTATGTGTGATGTGATAAGAGGGGGAGAAAAGCTGCTAGGGTGTATACCGTACAAGAAGAATGAATAATAATTTCACCAGAAAAGCAGAATTAAATATCTGTGGGGGTGAAAGCAGAGAGAAAAAAGCACAATCATCAAAAATCTAGCATATGAAGACGGGAACTGAAATTGTCAGATAGGCAAACAATTACACTCCACAAAACATGCAGACTGAGTGTGCAGCTTTTAGAGTCTCACTGCTACAGTAAATACTATGACGGGGAAGGAGAAGAGAATATAAATGGAATAGAGGAAGTAAGAGCTATCTTTACTGTATGCAGGCAGATTTGAATATCACCCTTACACAGACTACATTTTAAACACCATTTCATGTCAGCGCATGCCCAAATTACTGTCACGTCGAACCCCAACCCTATAGTGAGTCTGCAGATGTAGTCAGAGCACTGTGATCGAGTTTTGTGATTGGTTAGCACAAATGCACACAGGCACAGTTACAGATGCAACCTCAAAACCACAAGTACAGATTCATTTGCATTTTGGGAACACAGCCAAAAGGTGACACCCAGAATAAGTTCCAGTTTGCAGGCAGGCGCAGCTTTTAAATGTCAGTCAACAGATGTGGATGGTAACTGATATTTTTAATCAAGCCTTCTTGGGAAATATAAATAAACATTTAAAAGTAATAATCAGGGGCGCCCGGATGGCTTAGTGGTGAAGCCGGCGACCACATACGTATGCCACGCATTGCGGTGCGGGCAGCGCGGGTTCCAATTTGCCAATTTACCCGCGTGTCTTCCCCTGTGTCTTCCCCCCATGTCCTGTCTCTCTCCACTGCCAACAAAAGCCACTGTGGGCAAAAAATGCCAAAAAAAAAAAAGAGTAATATTCAAGCATGTGGTGTTAATTTATGATATATTCACTGCAGAGCCCATTCTTTCTTTATTTGGATGTGCACTTTGGGGTCACTGCTGATGAGGCTGGTGAATAAAGTTTTGTGAAAGCCTGTTAATTTTAATGAGATGCAGACAAAAAAAAAAATGGAGAGACACAGCAGTGTGTAAAGTATGACACTATTCGACTGGTGTGCTAAAATGCCATTGTGGGTTACACAGATCCTTCTGCGCACTCCGTTAGGAAAATACGCATTTCAAACAGAGCAGGCACAGGCCAATCAGGAGCCTATTAGATCAATCAAACAGTCTATACAACAACAGAAAATTGTAAACAAAGCAATCACATGCAATCAGATGCCTTATTTTGTAAAAGCATATCCAAACATGTTGAATTTACAATCATTATAAGCAGGACATTTTAATGCCACAAGCACGAAGCATCACGTGTTGGAAATTCTGCTTATATATATAAATAAAAATATAACCCTTTTGTATCAGAGGTAGTATTTATTTTCACAGCTGCAATCACCATTACATTTTAAATGGATGGTTTGCAGCATCCTGTTATAGTACACACAAAAGAGTTGCATTGCACCTCATTTCTAAAGAAGATTCAGATGCAAATGTGGCCCATTTGCATCTGAATCTTTGAACTCTGATCTCATATAAGAGTACTAATAACATCAGTCCATAGGACATTTAATCATTAGCTGGAATATAAATAACGGGTTTCAAAGAGTGTTACTGAGTGTCTGGTGAGTGTAACTGGAGAATCTAACTACTATTGTTATATTAGCTGTTCCATTTTATGGTTATTTACAACTTATTTGACCTCAAATCTACCTTCTACATTGCAGATGACAGTTTCACATCCACAATACATGCAACGCTAATATCTGACACACACACACACACGCACACACACACACACACACACACACACACACACACACACACACACACACACACACACACACACACACACACACACACACACAGTATCGAGCTATGTAGGCAGCACTGGCATTGTCATGAATTCTGGCAAGAACATCTTATTCTATTGGATGGGTGGTCACGTAGCCAAGCTGTGACTATAGACTTATTTTGAAGCAGCCATTTTTACAGGAAACCGTAGCGAAACACAGGTGCTGCTAATATTAATGTAGCTTCTAGTCTCTTCAGCTACAGAGCCCAAATGAATGTGAACAGTAACACTATTTCATATCAAAATGTTGTGAAGGTGGTCTGTAAAAGGTGAGAAGTGTACAGTTTTCCAGACTCAGCTTTATGAATATCTACATCTGCCGGTTACTCAAAGTGCACTTAAAACAGTAGACAATCTGAGACCCTGCTTGTTCCCTGTGATGGGATGAAAGGGGGGAAAAAAAAAATAAATCTTTTAGTAAAAGTGAGAATCTTTTAGATTATACTAAAGTAGCCTATCTACAACATGACTTATAGTTGCATTTATTCACACTAACAATGTTTTACTTGTATAGTTGCCTCTCAACAGACGTGGTTTGTTTGAGCACCGCAGCCACCACAACAGTTTCTAGTTTCACAAGAACTGGCAAAACTTTGAGATTGCTTTGCAACAATTTAAGGACCATTTTCCCTTCTCAGTCTAAGTGAGCAGTCTGCTCATGAACAACAGGAGAAAACATCTTCTGATTGCTCTAAAGCACCTCATTTATGAATAAGGAACACCTATGATGGGTACAAATACAAACTAGGATATCCAAAAAAAAAACCTGATATACCCTTCTGAGAACCAAAGAAATGTAGCTTTCAGTGTAACTTTTTTTGTGACCTCTACAGAGGACATAAGGTCTCAGGAGGATATCATGCAAGATTTAACAGTAAGCTTATAGAATAGATTCTGTCCATATACACAGTACTCCAAAAGATAAACATGTAGTGCAATTCCTCTGAGGTTATGACAACCTAATCACAAACTTTTTTTTTTTTTTAAATTAAGAGTGGAAAATTACTAACATAGGTGGAAATTTTAGGCCATCAGTCATATGCATACTTCATATTTAGCATATTAATTTCCAGATTCCTTGTGCATGATGTTTCAAGTCTGCCTTTCTATCACTCGAGCAACGCTTACCCGTGCTCTTTTTTAGCTGGTGAGTTCTGTTTTCCAGTGATCAATATCATGGAGTCAGGTTTCACTAAAAATTACACAACACTGGATACTCAGCTGTGTCACTGCAAACAGGATGTAGTCTGTATTTCTTGAGGAAACTATCGCTGTTTGTGTGTTCAAGGTTATGCAAGTCTAAAAGCTCCTGACATTATGGACACAATATGTAACATGCTGGGGCTGCCACAGACTTCACTTTATTTGTATTGTAACTACTAATGTTCAAAATGCAATACAGGGAAAAGTGATCTCTTCAGTGAAGAATGAGGAAATGAAAAACTAACTCACCACCCGAGTAGAAACTGAAAGCATGTTCCTTCTAACCACTTTTCTGGGAATACCAGTAAACAAAGCTCTTTTACTGGTAAGCGTGCACTTCGGCACACAGACAACTCCTTCCCTCGGGATAGTGTTTGTCCTCCCGCTGCCTCGCAGAATAACCCGACTGTGTGGAGGAGTTATGGACCAGCAGGCAGTTGCAGCCCACCACAATGCTCTATGAAACAGCAGACGTGTAATATGCGAGTGCGTGTGGGTGCACACATCTGTGTGTGGTGAGTGCATGGACTCAGGAAACCACACACTGACACAAAGCTTTAGAGGCTGCTGGTCTGGCTGCAGGTCGACTCGGTGGCTAACAGCAGCAAAAAGGAACTAAATGACTGTATAACTGTGTGGTGGACAGTTGGAGAGCAAGCCTCCAGCAGTTATATGGCATTTAACAAGCAAAAAAAAGAAAATCACTCTGCTATAGAACATACACTTAATCTTAATTAGGAAAATCTAATACTGCAACTGCTATAAGAGAATCTGTTTTAATCTTTAAGACTTGTTTGAAAACATACAGTATCATCTCACTTAGGTCTAGAAATTTCTGCTTTGTTAGAAAGCACCTTCAGTGCATCCTTATGTCCAGGAGGTTTTAAAGCTGACCAATTTGCTGCTTACATTTCCCCTCAAACAGCTATCCTTCTGATGCCTGGGTGGCTTAGTGGTGAAGCCGGCGACCACATACATATGCCACGTTGCGGTGAGGGTGGTGCAGGTTCGAGTCCAGGCCCGTCGCCAGTTTGCCTGCGTGTCTTCCCCTGTATCTTTCCCCCATTTCCTGTCTCTATCCACTGCCCATAAAAGCCACTGTGGCCAAAAATGCAAAAAAAAAAACAAAACAGCTATCCTTCTTAATCTGAGAAAATAAAACATGCAGTGGCTTTCAAAGGTTTGGAGACCCTGGTCAGAATATCTGCAGTCATAAGTTAATCTTTTACTCACTTTATCTCCTAAAAGCAAAAGTTAAAGTTGAAACATTTGAGTCAACATTTAAAGCACAGTTAATACATTCTTTTTGTCTTTGGTTTAAATGATGATGACAGTGAGACCTGGAGCTGGAGACTTGCTTAAATGTTCAGTGAGAGTGACCAGATTGGAAAACATCAGAATTTAGGTTAAGCTCAGGTTGAGCAGTTTGGAGACAAAATTAGAGAGAGACAAGGCTGAGATGGTTTGGACATGTGCAGAGAAGGAATAGTGGATATACTGGACCAAGGATGTTGCAGATGGAGCTGTCAGGCAGGAAGAAAAGAGGAAGACCACAGAGAAGACTCATGGATGTAATGAAGGAGGATGCAGAGGGTTGGTGTGACAGAGGAGGATGCGAAGGAAAGGTGAGAAGGAGGCAGATGATACGCTGCAGTGACCCCCTAAAGGGAGCAGCTGAAAGAAGATGACAACAACAATTTTACAGAAGAAAGGAGCAACATACAAAGAGTTTGGGTGTCGACTTTCACCAAGGTCTCAGAATTTGCTTGTTGAGCATCTATAGCTTGCTCATGCAAATGATGCCAATTTCAAAGCTCCTCAGCCCTTGTCCTCACAATCAGTTCTCATTCTCCTCTATATGTACACTATTGGGACAAAAGTATTGGACTGCATACATATTACACCTACATTAGCTGCTAAGCCACAGAAATCCATGCCATGAAGCTCCCAGTGCACAGTTTTTGTGCTGAGGTTAATGCCAGAGGAGGTTTGGAACTCTGCAGTTATGGAGTCAGCAGAGCGCTGTAGAGCGCTGAGACGCTCTAGTCACTTCAACCTACAGCAACTTTCCTCTGTAACTTTATGCGGTCTGCCACTTTGTGGGTGAGTTGCTGTGGTTTCTGAATGCTTTCACTTTGCAATAATACCACTTATCTAGGAACTGACTGTTCTGAACTGACTTGCTGCTGCAGTGCCTATCCTATTACGACACCATGAGCTCAGTGAGCTCTTTAGAACGACCCATTATTTCACAAATGTTCATAAAGGCAGACTGCATGGCTAGGTATTTGATTTTATACACCTGCAACCTGAAATTAAGGATTATGGCCCCATACTTTTGTCCATACAGTGTAGCTGCCTAATAGCAAACAGAAATAGCAAACTGCATCTTCAAATGCTCCACCAAAAGAAGCCTGATGCATTTTGAAAACAAAGCCCCGTGGAAAAGGTTTATTAAAAAAAAGAAAAAGAAAGAAAGAAGAAGAGCAGAAGAGTGGCGGGTGGCGAATGTGTTAAGCACTGGTTAGATCAATCATGTTTTAGGCTTGTTATGTAGCAAGTGGCACTGGGAAACATTTTACTGGTAGGTGGAAAGATTCACCCAATTAAATAGGAGCAAATTCTGAGAAGTAAGCCAGACACTATAGTAGCAAACAAAATCCACAATTGACCAACTCGAGAGGCGCATGCTGAAGGTTTTGCCACGGCTCTCACAGCCCTGGGTCTAATAATGACAGAAAAACCTTTGAATACACTTCAAAAGAGCATTCCATGCAAGAAGGCCAAAAATGTCACAAAATTTCAAGCAATTTGCAGGAAGAATGATTTTCGTTTAGGGGACTTCATCCAAACAACGTAAGAACAAAAAAGGCCTATAATGGAAAATAAAAAAAAAAACTGATAACTGATAAACTGAGCAAAGTTTTGCTACAAAGCCATTTTTTGCCATTCTGAAACTGTTAAGGTCATTTGACAAATTAAAATGGCTTATTTTTTTCAAGTGACAAAAAAAATATGTCATAGTCTATATGATGAAAAAAGGCAAAAAAAAAAAAAAAAAAAAAAATCAGATTTCAATTTATTTTTGATTGAAAAAGTGACCCATCAAAAGTTCTCTGCGAGGCTAGATACCATTAAAAAAGAAAGAAATATACATTTTTTTGTGTCCCTGGAGCTCAGGAGCTGATGTTTTCTGAAAACCATTCAAAGCCTCTCCTCATGTAGTCTCTCATTCTTCTGGTTTTCCTTTACAAGGTAAAAAAGAACAAATGAAAATGTCAGGGTGGTTTGACAAAACAACCTCCACCACCCACCTATTATCTTGCTGTAATTGGGGTAATCAGGGCTCCAAAATAACCCAATCTTGACTCTGTAGTTTGTCCCATGTGATACTACAAAGAAAAACCATTAACAGCTCCTTTGGGAGGTTAACAAAGCCATGCAAAACACATTTTCTCCAAGTATATTCCTGCAAATATCAGCAGGTAATGTCATGTTAGCCTCAGAACCTGGGCCCTGGCAAAACAGCTGTCTTAAGGACATATTGTGCTTGTCAAGAAAAAGGCAGTTGACTGAGCATTACTGCAAGAACTTGTTAAATGAGGCCACAGCTCATGCCAGCTGCATTCATTCAACTGAATTATATTTGTCTGACAAACCCATTTATTGCTTAAACACCTAGTTTGTGCACAACACATGTCACAATGTCTAGAAAAGTTCATTTATACAAGCCATAGCAGGCTGAATTCATTATCTGAATCACTATTAATAACTGCAACACACTCAGATTTGAATTATCATGATCAAATAAATGTGCTGTGCTCTTAAGCAGAGCGGGGATTTGGGCTGGAATTATTTCTGCTGCTGTAATGGGAGAACATCCCTAACATGGAAGCACTGCAATGAGACTTAAGTCCTGAATACACGTTATGAAAAATTATAAGAAACTGAGCCTACTCTGACAATGCAAACACCAAGAACAACAGCAAACTGTTGAAAACTCACTGATATTCATAATAGCGCTCAAAACATGTAGGAGATCTCTCCCTTGTTGCTAAGAACATCCCGTGAACCCGGAAATGACCCGCACTACAGCGCTGATGCATGTGTTATTTGTCTAAGGATTAGCCCCTGCGATTTGCGACTCGTTCAGCCAGATCGAGTCACAGTCGCTCATTCGACTTTGATGCACATTAAAAGCAGCTGCTGATTTATCTGTACTGTTTACAGTCGGGTTAGTTACACATGAATCTTAAATTGATTATTCCAAAAAGGAAAAAACCAAAGTTCCACAATTGGCAACGGCATTTCCCTGATATTACATCACAGTCAGGGTTTTCAGATACAATGACATCAAAACTCTTTTGTCTGTCCAGCCACAGTGGCTGCTGCAGCTCACGCCAATTACCCAGTCAGCCCCCCCCAGTATGTCTGAAAACAAATATAGAAATTGTGATGAGATGCCTCTGCAGTAGGTCGCATCGCTGCTGCTTAATGTCAGTAAGTCTGACAGAAAAGACATTTTTCTTAAAAGGTCACAGATAATTTAGCATATCATACTGCCATAATGCCATTTATTTTTACATCAAGACAGCAATTCTTTCTGTATATTTTATTGTATGAAAATACAGCTACAGGCTAGAAACTTCTGTTAGATAACACGAACATTTAGGGTAAACCAATTCAGGTACAAATTACAGGCAGCCAGATGTAATAGAACGCCTGATATAATTAGTGGCCTATCACAGCTGGGTTATATCGGTGTATTTTGAACTGTGAATCACGCAAAGCTACACAAGCATTCCAGGACCACTTTAAAAAACAATGATCCTTGCCAAGGACAAACAATAAAAGCAACTTATTCTGATACACAACACACACACACAAAAAGTTGTTAATGTGGACATCAAATTTGTCAGGCTATCATCACCACATGAGCGCACTAGAAGACAAACACTTCTGAAATCAATGTGTGCATGACCAAAGTTGAAGTTTTGACAAAAATTTATTTGGAAAGCACGTTCGTTCCAATGAATCGCCCATCAAACAAGTTTCTGCAAGTGGACTTTTACTACAGCAAAACTAATTGAAATGGACGGCTGAGTGGCTTTCAGGAATCTAATTAAATACAATACGGAGTGAAGATTTAATGCTCGCCAAATTAAATGGGTTTCATAATACAGTGTTAGTGCTTAAAGACAGCTGTTACTAAATAATGAAACCAACCAACTGGGAGGTCTTACTGTAGTAAATAAACCAACTGATAAATCTAATGTTATTTTACTTTAAATGACTTAAAACCAAACCAGTAGGCAAAGTATATTTGGCTCGTTCTGAGCGGGCACTAAAATGCTGCTTTAAATTATGTCAATAAATTAAAAATATTTTCTAGGATGTCTGTTGAATAATAACATCATTAAAAAAAAAAATGCTTTGTTCGCATCAACATATGAAACCATTTTTAATTATATTTTTATCTCAACAGTTTAAATATTACCAATTCTGAAGCACAAGTTAATAAATGCATGTAGATAAAAAAGGTAAAACAAAGTATGATGTACTAATCTAAGGGACAGATATTGATAAAAATTTTACCATTATGAAATGCCCTAATTAATTCTGCTTATACATCAGAATCTTTGTTCATCGTTTCCTGATTTGTTTTTCCAGCCTCCTTACTCACTTCCCAACCTGCAAATCCTTGATTCCTTTCCTCGGATCTTAGTCCCTCGCTCCCGAACACAGATGCGAGCAGAGGAAGGATACGAGAAGGAATCAAGGATACAGACATTAATAAATCGAGACAGCCTTGCTTTGTAGCATTATTATAAAGCAAAGTCAATTAAATATGACAACTGACCCAATTGCATCATAATTTATTTATTTTATGATGATCTCAGGTGTAACAGCGTTCATGTCTTTTTTTTTAATATATAAATTATATATATATATATATATATATATATATATATATATATATATATATATATATATATGCAATATGACAAGATATTACACCACATGAACACTGAAGGGCATAAAGTTTTATCATTGTGAATAACTAAAACAACATATGGATTACAGAGTCCTGCCCCCACCATTGTCTGTCTAGGAACTTCCTTGCTTCTCGAGCCTTCAGACGCATTTTAGGAACTGAAGCATCCCTGAGCATGGTCCCCTGAGGCCAATTTCCAGTTTACTGGCAGAAGGGCAGGAAGGAGACAAGGAAGCACAAATTAAAGAAATGAAAAAGCCTTAGGTCTAACCTTTTTTTTAGTGTTTACGCTGAATGAATGCTTAGTTGAAGTCTACTCCAAAGTGGCCAAATCGGTGTGACAAAGTCACCATGTCAAAGAAGTCGGTCATTGCGGTTGCATTTTCTTAAATGTTAATGTACAAGGCGTATCATCTACAGTAGGACGTTCTGCCAGCTTGTGTGTTTAATGTTTGAGGTTTTGAGTGTGACTGTAGCAGAAACTGGCACATTTAAATGTTTGGTCTAAAACTCGTTTTATAACAGGAAGAACAAAAGTCACAGCTCTGACAGCTCTGTCAGCAGCAGCATCTACAACTAGACAAAGTTAACTGTGAGACCTCCACTGTCATCAAAACAGAAACATTCTGCTGGTAACTCTATTATTATAGCTGGCAGTTGGCCTTATTCTGCATAAGTTATTGTGCCGGAATCACCGGTTGATGACAGTTCTTTTTTTTGGGGAATGCATATGAGCATTTGCCACACACTGGTCAGCTCTGAGGATGCTGCTATCATTTCAGCATAAATTAGCAAGCTTTTACGTGTATGTTAGGCTGACAGAATACCAGGTGCAATCCGCACACTGTGGCAGATTTGTTAATCTGTAATACGAAAAAAAAACTGTTTAAATCTTTGGCCGACTTTGGATCTACTTAATAAACAATACCGTGCTACTCATCCTACCCCCAGTTTCCTTCTCTTTTCCTTATTCTTGGTTCGCTGCCACCAGCAGACAGACACCTTGGGAGTCTGTGAAAGCCCTAATGACATCATCAAGCATAGCCCACTAACTGCAGCAGTACCATCCCACGGTCCATTCAGCTGAGCCAGCACCTCGCCTCGGTTGATGTATGGCAGCCGTCGAACAGCCCTCCCTCCGCCTCTCATTTCATCGGAGGCATTACAATTTCATTGAGCCTGAGCAACACACACACACACACACACACACACACACACACACACACACACACACACACACACACACACACACACACACACACACACACACACACACACACACACACACCTGTGGTCAGAATGAAGAAGGCTACTTTAAATCTGACCAAAATATTATTAGAAAACACCAATGTTGTTGAATTACCTACATTTTTGTTTGACTGCTGCCATAAGCTACACCACGGTGTGGTTTGATTCACATAGGTGTATGATATCATCCATAGAAGGAAGTAATTAGATTAAATCAATGCTCTTATTCCCTCTAGATGAAGTCCAGCCACAGGGAAACAATAACCCAATCCTGGCCTGCCCTGCTACTATGCACAGTAGAGAGCAACAGCATAATATGATACCTTTATTATGTGATTATGTTACAGTCCAGCCATATAAGAAGACTAGCAAGGGACATATATCTATGATTATAGTCCAGAATCAAATAACAGAGGCAGTGTGGAACAGCTGCACAAATTACACTGGAAACCTTGCGGTGCAGTTCCAGCTGCCATATGGTGGTAATATTGTTAAGTTAATTTTAATTTGTTCACAGTCTATGACCAATTAAGAAAAGTAAAACTTACTAAACTGAAAGTCTCTCAAAGGGAGGTTAATCACAGACACAATCACGACTTCCTACAGTCACTAGAGTCCAGGAAAAACCCACATCCTGAATAACACATGTACATTCTCTTGTAAAACGGAAGACAATACGTATGAAGACTGATTTTGTTGGCTGGATCCATTTCCTGTCTCTTAGCAGACTTCAATCAATATCATTTTACAGATTAAGCACCCAGAGTGAGGAGACGGGGAGCAGCTAACACAGAGATGTGGTGCGTGTCTGCTGGTGCCATTTTGAAACAAGACATAAAAACTGAAATTTAACACAAGAAAAAAAAAGACATTCTGTTGAAAGCTAGGGTGTAAATTACTAATAAATCATTATGATTCATTATCAGTAAAAAGGAAAAGATGAGGAACTATGCAGGAAGTGCCCTGAGTGCTTTCTCGTTAGTTAAAAAAAAAGCTAATTTTTTCCAAATAAATTCATCGTTTAAAAAGGGGAAGCTGAAATAAGCTGATTGATCACATTAAAAATAGGAATTGATTAAATTATAGACCAATTACTGAAAAATGAAAAGGTTAATTGATTATGTCAATAACCTGTAACCTGCTGTTTATGGAAGACAGTGAAGAAGAAAAAAAAATAAGAAAAAGAAATAAGTTGTTAGACTTAATTATGCATAAACAAAATATAAGCCCATCTGATCTTTGAAACATGCTGTACATTTTTAGTAAGAAGAGACATCTGCTCCTGTTCCAGTAAAATAATTTCAAAAAAATTATCATGTAAACTAGTGGGTGAACCAGAACTAAAATTCTTTTTTTCTTTTTTCTTTTTTTTTGCTGAAACTCTTCTGCAAGTCAAAATGTTTTTGCCTGATGTTAAATTGAATTTGATTGAAACCACTACAGAATGCCACAATGGAGCCTGTCAAACGGATCCTCTGTTCCATATTGTAAAATACCGTGGGAGGCACATTTCTCCATCGCAACCAATTGTGTCAAACAATGACTGCAGTGAACTGGCAGAAAGCTACTATCAGAGCCTTCAGATACTTTTGATTGTAATTCTTTCCGCCCTCCAATTACTTTCCTCAGAACCCATCTCTGAAGATGGAAAGTACAAGCTAATTTGCAAGCACACAATGGCACAGTCCATTAAAACTGCAGGCGCCTTCCCTCGCAGTTTTAGCAGCTTAACAGACGGTGTTCCAATACCCATACTACCGTACTATTTAGCATGCCAGAAAATGTTTTTTTATGTTCCAATACATGCAAAATGCAGCATGCCAAAAATACCAGGAAGGCCTTCCATTATTAATTAATGCAAGCCACTACAGCTCTCTGGTCATTCTGACCCACAGTCCTCTGCACAGAAGATCCATCACATAAGCGTTCCCTTCAGCTCAACAGATCGGGGCAGATGGCCGCCCATCTTGAGCCTGGTTCTGCTGATGGTTTCTTCCTGTTAACATTCTCATAGGCAGTCAGATGCCTCCCCTTTACAATATATTATATCGTAAAGGCAGCCACAGTAACTACTGAAAGTAAAAAGTTAAAGTATGTGATCTGGAATGCAGTGACAGTTCCAGCGGCCCTCTTGCTCCTGTTCAGAATCATAATTATGGCCTTACTTTCTTATTTCTATCAGCAGTCGGTTCTATCGGGACGACAGAGTCTGCTGACAGCTCGTGCAGCGCTGGCTCTTGAATAGATGAGATTTCTCATGACTGCAGAATCCCTGTTCAATCATCGCTGTCGGGGGACACACAGCCAGCCGGTCATGAAGGAAGCCGAGATATGGAAAGTAGATAGAGAGGAGCAGACTGTACCTATGCATAATGTGGCTATAATGTGGACCTTATGCTGGAACAAGTGTAGACAATGCGCTGGGTCTAAAAACGTTTGGACAAAAGAGAAAAAATAGGCACAAAATGTGTTATGTTTGCTATGACAAAAGTCCATCTCTAAATATATGATTTCATTATTGTGATTCAACTAGTTATATAAAAGACCTGTGCACTCAATAGGAAAAGTCATGGATAAAACACTAACTAATGTAAAATAACATTTTTTAAAAATCCAAATTTCCTTTTTGTTAACTTCAGAGTTTTGTGTTGAGTATAAGTACAAAACCAAAATTAAAACTCCAACTGCTTGCCTACAAAGAGGTTGCCATCTGTCACTTCTTTTCAGACGCACTGTGTCAAAAATTGTGAGAAAAAATGCCAATCTATATGCCGTAATCCAATGTGAGGAAGCAGGATTATGGATAAAATTAGCATTTTGTTATCAGAAATGTTTATGCATGCATGCTCCAGATACCAACGGTACAATGAAGCTTCTTATCACAACAAGCTCGCAGTATTTCACAAAACCAGCAAAGACGTGATGTGTGACAGACACACAGCTGGTTCTTCCTCTGTCTCCAGCAATAACTGAAAACCACACACACACACACACACACACACAAAATCATGCACCAAGATACAGATGGCATCAAAAGAAGTCGTCTTTGACATGAAGCTGAGAGATGTTACCTGAAACTGCAGACGAGTGTTCTGCCCTCCCAGTGGCAAACCACATGCCACGAGGAGGGAGGGAGAACAGAAAGCTTTAAAGTACACTACAGTGCTTTGCTGCATGTTTAAACGCTCTGAACAAACTGTAACACACAAGCAGGAACTGTACAGCAGAGCAGCACACGTCATGACAGGGCTGATGATGGAGACGACTGGAGAAAGCTGACCCTGCAGCCACTGAGAGGACAGAGTGTAATGTGAGAGACACTGTAACAATTAAATGATTATTGGGTTTGATGTCAGCACTTAAGTACAAACCTTCCCATTTTAGGAAAAAAAAGTTCAATTTACAGTTTTCATGTTAGTGCGCAGCTGTATTATTGTTGACGTCAAGCTGCAGGATACCAAAGCAGAATCACTGTTGACATTGTTCTGAAAACAGCGCAGCTATGCAGGGCGCTGCTACTGCCTTTATTACGGTTCATAATAAGCCAACACCCGGCTGGGCAGTGCGTCTCGTCGGATCTACAGAGAATACGAGATGCTCTCTGAGTCAAAGCGAGCCCGCTAAGATCACAGCTGGAGTGCGCCCTGCCAGTCTGAACGGGAACATCCATCCAAATCAGTATTGATCCGGTAAAGTCAGGACAGACCCGCTGCTTTCTGACCCCTGATGTAGCCTATTCCAGAGAAAATTCGCCGTGGTAAGATGGCAATGACAGGAAAACCCTAAAATGGGCTATTTGATAGTCTAGTAGCGCTCAGTTGTGTCCAAAACCAATAAATTCTTTCTTCATTATCTGGAGTCCAATCTTATTCTACCGCAAATTGGCGGAGCGTGATGAAGGATTCGGGGAAACTGACAAAGGCTTGCTCGGGCAACATTACGTCTCCTAAATCGAGTCACTAACACATGCTGGATACACACAAAAAAGAAAAAACAAAACAAAACAAAAAAAGGCAGTTAATTACAGGCATCTGTGCTGACACAAACACGTTGCTGCCTTTTCTTTTCTTTTTTTCTTTTTTTCTGCTGCAGAGCGCACTCGCTGACATTAAACTGAATTTTCATACCTTAATCACAGCAGGCTACGGTGACCGTCGTCAGGGACCGACCGTCGGCTTCTACAGCAGGCAATAAAAAATAGTAAATTCTCACGCTCTCATCCCAGCACAGTCCAGACGCACGTCCGAGCGACACCCCCTCCCTCAGCCGCCTCCGGTCGGATTTAATAAAGCGAGGGGCGCAGCGGAGACACGGGAGCTTCCCCAGTGTGGACGTACACATAACTGCATTGGAGCGAATGTTGCTCCATTTTCCTAATGACACACACAAATATAGCACTCACCGAATGACGACGTGTTGTTTATTTCATTGCCCCCGCTGAGCAGCTGTGTGTAGTGGTGCGTCACTGACTTCCGCGTTAAGATGGAGTGGAAAAAAAACGCAAGAAAAAAAAAAATAATTTAAAGGACAGGCGGCGCACGCGGGCAAACCGAGGGCTGTGTGCACTGCTGAAGAGATGATGATGATGATGATGATGGTGGTGATGATGATGATGAAGGTGACGATGATCGCTTATGATGATCACGAGGTGGAAGCTGACCCTATTATTGCAATTATACTGACAGTGAATAAAAAGTAATAGTTAAAGACGCAATAATCAGTGTTTTATGAGAGAGAGCAATGGGTCCCTGTTTAATTTTAGGGTGTTACTCGCAGTGAGAAACACACAGATAGGTTCATCATCGCCCAGCTTTTTGGCTTTACGGAGAGTTTAAGCGTCTTTTACGGGAGTTCGGTTGTTTTGGTTTTTCTGGCCTTTTCGTATCAAGCAGCAGTTTCAAAGAAACAAAGACCATTCAAATAAGCCCTCACCTTTTCCTAGCATGTTACAACATGATGAGCAAACGGACAGAAAGTACCAGGTGAAGGTGTGCCTGCTTTCCACTTCAGTGGCGTGGGCTACACCAGTTTGATGCATTTTCACCCTAAAAAAATAAATAAATAAAAAACTATTGCTAGTACCAAGAAGGTGGTACCAGCACTGCTGTGCCTCCAGTTTGAACTCCTGTGGCTTTGGGGGGGGCTTCCCTCAAATTTATCAGTGACAACCAGTAATGCTCTGTAGTATCTGGTTATCAAAAGGCACAATGATGGTGATAGGAGCATCACAGGGTTGGTGAAAAAGGCTAACAGAGGCTCAGCTGCCAAGAAGCCAAACAAACAACAACAACAAAAAATCCATCTGGATATGTGGTTCATCAGCTGATGCAGATATGACTAAAGCTGTTCACTCAAGTAGCCAAAAATTCAATTTTATAAATGGTAAATGGTAAATGGACTAGTTCTTATATAGCGCTTTTCTACTCAGATATGAGCACTCAAAGCGCTTATAAAGAGCTTGTTTATGATAAAAGTTGGAGTACCATCAGCTTATATATTTCCTTCTCACCTCATACAAAACCAAGAAGTAAAAATAAATAAAACCCATCCATTTACAGGATGGACCTATCATTTCTTGACTCAAGCAACCAACCTCTAGGAAATTACATATCCTGACTATGAAATGGGCAGTCATGGATGCATATTTGTACCAGTTTACAAAGCAGCATATGTTAAATACAAAGTCTTAGATTTGTTGGTAGGTAGATTTTGTTAGTTTAGACAGAGTTAGGCTTCCTGCTTCCTCCCTGCCTAACATTTTTTTTTTTTTTAAAGTGCTCTAGTTTGCCTCACTGTTTTAATACAATCTGGTAAAGAAGTTTTCAGACCGTGACTGTCCGGCTGTACATTGTGACACTTCCAACTCAAGTGACTCACCGCATGTGCTGTAACTCCACGCCAAGAGAGTCCCTCACACACAGTGCAGTATGTTGGGAGAGGCTCAGTTGTTAAAGAAGGGAATGTATCCTCTGTTGACTTAAAGCCCCGACTCTCTCTCTGTGAAACCTATCATTGTGTTCTGCCTTATTACTGATGCAAAGTCTGCCGCTCTATCCTTGGGGTGGGACAACGGAGCCTCTGTGCTCTGTCTGGACAAAGTGGGCACCTTAAAAAGGAGCCTGCCAAACCGTCATGCGTGTGTCTCTGCGTCAGAGAGATACAGGCCATCTTACAGTGTGTTTGGAAGGATTAGGGCATGGCTTTTGTATTAAATTGGCAGAGAAGCAGGCAAGTGAAGCATAGCTGTCTTGTTGATACTAAAAGAAAACACATTTACAGGATGAAAACATGGCTCTTTGACAGAAGGGAGAACAGAGACAGAAATATATACCCATTCCTAACAGCCCTTTTTAGGAAGCAGCTAGGATTTCTCTTGAAAGAGATTAGAACAGGGTGTGTGTCTTTGTCTCTGTGTTTACGTGGAAGAAATAGATGGTATAAGAGCATGAGGTTGACATGACAAGTCTCATTAAGTTAAAGATAGGCTTGTTAAGTAAGCAGAAAGCAATAGCAAGAGAAGAAAATGGGTAGAGGAGGAAAGAGAAAGACAGGAGTTAGCAGACAGGTAGAATGAAGTAGAATTAATGCTTCCCAGGAGGTCAGTGGTTCTGTCAGTAGGTGGGATCAAAACTAAGACACAGTGAGATGGTATAAAACAAAGCCCTGTGATTTCTGTGCTGAGACTTTCTGATGAGTGTCTTATATGACAGAAAACCTGTCAGACTAGCAGAGCTCGATTGTCCCCGCGTGCACACATGACTCAGCAGCGTTGAGTCATGTGTGCATATTCTGAACACTTTGTGGAAAAGGATCGTGTTAGTTTGTGTTAAAGCAAGCCTTTGTACTTTATGTTGATCACTTTTCTGTTTGTTGGTTTCGGCTTGTGATCACTGTTCCTCATTATTCCAGCACAAGCAAATATCAGTTCTTTGTTGCTGTTTTTTTTTTTTTTTTTTTTTTCTGGATTTCACATTTGTGTAGCCCACTGGGACAGAAAACGTAGCTGAATGTAGCATTTATGATTTCTAGTGACAAAAAAAGCACACGCACATTTACAGGTACATTGCACAGTTTGACTGCCCTAATGGATTATTTTTGAATGGACAATCAGTAACCTTCAATTTCGAAACAGCACTTCCCACTTCTGCACTCATTGTACTGAATAACATTGCTTCTACCCTCAGTGAGAATGATTTCTTCTTCTAAAAGCCATGTTTGGAAAAAGAAAAAAAAAAAAATCATTGTTTTTCAGTCTGCGGAAAATATAGACTTGCAGCACTTGGCAGAGTTGCAAACGGCAAGCTGAGCAATCCCAAAACAGAAAGTAGAAAATAGGCATTTGCTTGGTGTGTTTGTGCGATACGCTGCAAAGAAGCAGCTGAAGGAAACCGAATCAAATACTGAGACAAAACCTCTATATATCCTGAAAGGTACTCTATACTGTGGGAATGAAAACAACCCACTACTGAGAAACTGCTGCAGTGACTTAGTATTGCACTTTCATAAGGTTGGGGGACTCACAAACCACAAAAACTGGTTATACTGTTTGCAGGAGAAGACAGTATCTTATAAAAATCCACATCTTTCAGACTCAACACCACAGTTTGTGTTGAAAACTGTATAGTTTCCCAAACTAAGCCAAACTGTCTTAAATCCAAGTAAGTTCTGTAAAGTTCATTCTGTAAGCTTGTACCTTTAGGTCAGTGACTGTTTAAAAGTTTGACTGTTTCCTAAAGTCACTGGTAAACCTGCTTACCTAAGCAGCACTTTCAGTGGAAACTAGCCGAGACCAGTTTGTCTTCTGTTTAGCTGCATGCTACAGCACAACAGGCTATAAAATTCAGCCACTATTTCAGGTCAGGACACTATGAGCAATCACAATACAGAGTGAGTTTTTTATATAGGTATCAACTGACAAAACACTGTGTATACTAAAACAGTGAAAAAGCCCGACAAGTTTACAGTTACTATACACACCATCATCACCATACTTACCACTTAGCATTGCACAAAGACTACAGCTGAGGTTGATAAGACTGTCATTAGTTTTGCAGATATTTGGTCATAAATCAAAGTATTGGACGAGCGGTGACATTCACTGATGTGATGGTAAATGCAGTAGCCAGACTTTAGCCTATGGTGGCCATTACCACCACTTGAATCCACCACTGATTACTCCCAATGGCTTGCTAATTGCCTTTTAATGTGCTGAAAACTAAATTTTCATGTATTAGTTTCACCACTTTTGGCAATCTACTGCCTCCTGCTGCTGCACTGATGAGTTTAAAATGAAATCAGCCTGATGCATTATTAGGTTACAAACGTCATCCTTTTTACTTTGTTTTTTTTTTGTTTGTTTGTTTTTTTTAAAAAAAGCTGCCCATCTCCAGGTTGAGGTGCTTTTATTTGCCAAGAGAGGATAAGCAACATATGCTGCACAGCCCAGTTATAGTGGATCAAAGCCCAGCAGCACAAAGGAAGAAAGTGGGGATAAAAAGAGTGAGACGTGACTCAGGACAGGGCTTATTTGTTTCACAGAAACAGCCTCCAAAGTGGAAGTAAAGTGAGTAATAAACAGAGACCCCACTTTTCATTCATTTCCTCTCAGTGAAGCAAACAAAGACAACATATTTCTGTTTTGAACATATAGTGTGTCCATCAGTCAGTGAATACAAGAACAATCTCCACTCCACAGGATTACCCTGTATTTCCGATGTGTACATGCAAAACTGCAACTCTCTCTGACAGCATTATTATTGCATAGACATTCAAAGATGTGACCAGAAGGCCCTTTAGGGATTCACCGTACTGTCAGAACCAGATCAGAAAGGCTCAAGCATGTGGTGAAAACAACTATTGGTCACTGTGTAGAAAAAAGGTGTTGTGGTCAGAAGTCCATACACTCATCATGTGCATGAATGTCATGGTAATTTGGGGCTTTTAATGATTTCTTTGAACTGTTCTTTTTCTGAGGGTGCAATCAATGATTGTACAACATACATTGTTAATAACTGTAAAAATCAAGAATTGGCTGCAAAGTTTGAATTTATTTTGGATTTTCTCTAATTCACAAAAGGTCAAAAGTATACTTACATACTCAAATATATACACACATATATTTTAATAAGTGGTGCTGAAGGTTCTACAATGTCTTAAATTCATAAGGCCAAGGCCTATTAACTTCTCATTAGTGATCATGATGGACTACAACTGGTAGTTCTCTTTGCCAGAATACAAAAAGATTTGGTTGACAGCACTCTTTGGACTGACTAATACTCAGAACAATGGGAAAGTCCGAGGACCTCAGTGAAGATCCAGGAAGAACTGTAGATTCACAAATGTTGGGCTGCCCCCCATGGACAAGCCAAATGCCTTCTGGAGAAAGGTCTCATGCTCAAACAAGACAAAAATGTAGCTATCTGGCCACAACAAGAGGTATGTTTGGAGGAGTAAACTGTCAAACATGGTGGTGATAGCATCATGCTCTGGGGCTGTTTTGTTGCCAGCGGTGCTGGTAAATTGCACAAAGTGGATGGAATGAAGAAAGGATTACCTCCAAATGCTTGAACTTCACCTCAGATCAACAGCTAGACAGTTAAAACGTGGACAAGGTTGGGTGTTCCAACAGGACAATGATCCCAAACACACACTGAAATTGGTTTTGGAATGGATAAAGCAGGCTAACATTCAGCTTCTGGAATATCCTTCCCAAACATGTGCTCCTAATTCTTGTTTTGTAGTCATTGAAGACATATGCTGTACAATCATTCCACCCTGGAAAAAGAACAGTTCAAAGAAATCATTAAAGCCCCAAAACTACCATGACATTTATACCTATGAGTGCATGTAAACAACTGTGCATACACAGAAACTTAGGAAATTTCCACATCACAGTTGGAGTGCTCTAGTCTTTGGGGCATTAACCTGCACCACTTGAATCTCACCCTGCTGATTTACAGAAATTAGCAGGTAGCAGCTCAATAGGAGCTTAGGTTTTTCCTGAGGTTTAACAAATGTTCAAATTGTTGCTAAGGAACTGGCTGAGGGTCTGAGTCAGAAGGAGGGAGTGTTTAACGCGACCAAAAAAACAGAAATCATTTTCCCCACATACTTCACAGCAGCCTGATGAGAACTATTAAGGGTGAGAATTAGGAAAGGTCAAATATTCAGCATGCATGTGCTGAGGACCTAAAACAGTGAAGCTTGAGAACACTGTGAGGAAATTACAAGAGGATCTCTGGTAAGAAGGTGAACTAAGCATTTCTCTCAATAAGAAATCAAAGTGTTCCGTCAGAATTACAATTTTAGGCCAGCTGTTGGATTTTACACAAACATCGGTGACACAGTGTTTCTGGAAAGAAACTTTATTAGATCAAACCCCTGTAAATACTTTACGAGCATTTAAAGTTTTTGCAAACAGCTGAGCAATAAAAAAGACTTACAAATTTTTTTTTTTTTTTTTTTAAATGGCAACCACCTCACTGTAGACACAAATACCAAAACCAAACACCCACTCCTAATACAGTTTACTCAATAGGCAAACAGATGACTGACATCCACACCTACACACACTGCATACTTAACCCTATTTTAAAACCAACCTTTAATTAAATAAATCATTAATAAATATTAAGTATTTCATCATTAAGTGGGTGTACGGTTCTCTTTTCAGAAAGATTTCATTAGTGATGCCGGTATGTATGTGCCCATGTAAGAAAGATATTTAAAATGTGCAGAATATAGATATATATATGAAAAAAAACTTGAAAAGGACAAGAAACAGTAAGACAAACACAAATGTATGCCACCTTTCCCTCACAATAAGGAAAGTCAGTATATATAAATATCATAGTTCTAAAGTGCATCTCTCAAAGACTTGTCAGATAAAGTCAGCGGTCCCAATTTTAAAGACAAAAAACAAAAACAAAAGCCTAAAATAGGTATGTCTGAACGTGCAGCAGATATATTTAGCAAAAACTACCTACATACATGCACAGATTATTTTTTTCTCATTTAAAAAGGAAAAAAAAAAAGGGTAACATAAAAAAAGGATACATATGTTCACATTATCAAGAGGTGATAATTAGCTCTGTGCCGTTTCAGTCCACTGGTTTGTTCACACTTGGCTTTACAGAATATTTTATTTAAATTTTAAGCAAACTTGGCTGATTAAAAAGAGCACACAGTGGTGTAAGAGTTCCTTCTTTCCTTTAGAAATGCCTCTGCAGAATCGTTTCCATCCTTTAAGTTTAACTTGAAGTTCTTCACATCCTCCCCTGTGAGAGGAGACGGTTGAAGGTTTAGATCTTAGGCAGCTTCGGAGCACTGATCAGGGGGTTGGTCTCTTGCAGAAAGCGCCGCCCGGCACCCTTATAATCGTAAGTGCAGTCATGTGTCTCTGCGTACCGATGAACTGCACAGAAGTTATGACCACACCTGTAAAATTTAAATAGATATTTCAGTATGTATGCAAAAAATATATTTTTTACAGTATATTCCTCTTGGGACTTGATAGTAAGTAAAAACTCTCAGCAAGCTTTTTGCAGAGGATAAATGCAAAGACTAGATTTCAGGCCATTAGTAAAAACAGCAACACTTCTTCAGCTCTCCAATTTAATTCACTTATTCAAACTAACCGAGTAAGATACATTACTCATTTAATCACAAATGGCTTACAGTTTGACTTAAGCTGTAGCACTCTCTTGAACACAGTTGGGAACTTCACAACTTCAAGTGGCAAATGTTAACAGATTACATAGTGTTACATCAGACTCAGTATGTACGCCCTGGACAAGGCCTGAGGGGGGGCAAGTGATCCATATTAATGTGGTGAGGACAAACTTTGATAAAGCTAATAACTTGTGGCAGAATAAGCAGTGCACAGAGATGTGTTATCGCTGGGGATATGGCAGCAGGACAAAATGATGAACAAGGAAAAGACCACTTTGTACTAAAAGGCTCGCTTCAAGGACACGACTGATAACAGCAGGGGGAGATGTGATTTAGAGGCAGACAGCAAGTGTGTGAGTGAGCGCAGCTGGAAATGCTGCGGGTACTTGTACCTGCACTCATAGCTGGTGGCCAGCCCAGTCTTCTTGCCACAGAGGAAGCAGTGCTTTGAGCTCTTCTTCTTGGTGCCTGTGGGAGTCTTGACTGGAGGTAGGTGGTATGTTGGAGTGCCTGAGAGAAGAGGAAACACCATTTATTAACAATACAGATGCCAGAGTGAAATGACCAAACACCACAGGGCAAGCCAAAACCGTATGCACCTGCATTCCTAAAGCTACTTTTGCTCCTGAGGAACTGAGGTTCTCTTTGATGGCAGGTTTACAAATAATTATTTAACAAATACTACCTATGTATTGGGAAAATGAGTGCATACAAACTGATTAAATTAAAAATTATATCACAATAATATATAGCTGTCATAAAAAATCTCATTGACTCACAGCACACCATTTGGGAAATGGCTCCCAAAAATGGTACAATTTCTATTGTTCTTTATTTGTGCACAAAGTACAGCTGAACACTTTGGGGACATTTTTAACTTTTTTTTCTACTTTTTGACAAAGCACTTTCCTCTCATTTAGGCCTGTTGAACCTTCCCCAGACTTCAAATTTGTTCAGGTTAGAACCATCACTGTAGACACAGAGGTATAAAAGAGTTAGATCAACACAGGGGTCACAAGGAGGAGAAAGAGAGCACTTCTCATCATTGACTGCTCTGGGGAAAATCGTGCTTCTGACCAAACTGCATCAGGCACGTCAAGCAGCTGTTTTCACCAGCTGTCAAAAGGCAAAACACCTGTTGTGACATCACAAACTGGAGGGTGACCAAAAATGCAATATGTTTTCCAGTCTCTCGGCACTCTTCTGAAAGCTCAGCCTTCAACCATTTTCAATCTTTTCCTGCAATTTAACTGAGCAGTTATCTTCATTTTGTGCATTATGTTAGCCACATGCGACTCACCTGGTAAAAACAGTCAAATTTGTGTCTAAAAAGACACAAATTTGAAACACATTTGAGACACAAATTTAGAAAGCTTGGTTAAAAAAACCAAGGTTTCTAAGCAATTCTTCACAGGTCTTTAAAGCTCGTTTTATAATCAAGTGTGCATTGTAAAATGTATTATTGAGGGAAGCTAGATGTATCGTAATTATAGTTTCTTGCAAAATTGGTCATACTGGTTGCATTTTCACATTTCCGCGAGGAAACCCACCCTTGTTTTGAAAATAACACTATTCATTTCCTTAGTCAGGAAACACCATTTTGTCAGCCTGTACCCATGATAATCCTGTCTGTGGAAGCATTCAGCTCTGCTAGGTTTGTGAGCCAAAGGGGACGTGGGAACATACAGATAAATCTGACAGCTCTGTGATCAAAGTACAGCAAGCTTGCTGTCAAGCAGGTTGGGGTATGCGACTGGATTTTTATTTGTTTTGTACACTTTCTGCTGTATGCCATCATGCATCTGCTACCAGACAGAGTGTTCAACTATAGTCAGTGCGAATCACATTATCTACATTCTCTTTTGTGGTAAGACTAACTTCAAATTGTTTACATTTAATTAAGAATAACTTGATTGATCCCAGAGGGAACTTCATATGTCTGACACAGCTCATCTGCTGTTTGTATGAGAATTGAAAAGCCTGATGGCTGTGGGTACAAATGATTTTCTGTATAGAGGAGTCTTCCAGAACTGATGTTATAAAGTGGGTGATCAGAGTTGCTCAGGATGACTTCTAACATCTTTAGTGTGCATTTCAACCACATCTCCCAGTGTGTCCATTCTGACTCCAATTACTTTCCTCACTAGTTTGTCCAGTCTCCTTGCATCCTTTTTTCTGATGCTGACACCCCAGCAGACTGCAGCATAGAATATCATGCTTGCCACCACAGACTGATAGAACATCTTCAGCATTTTACTGCAGATGTCAAGAGATCTTAGTTTTCTTAACAAAAACAGACAGCTCAGCTCCTTTTTGTATAGTTCATCTGTATTCAGGGATCAGCCTAGTTTGTTATCTAGGTGTAAACCTAGATATTTATTTTGTTACCACCTCTATGTCCACCCCACAAACTATCACAGGTTGGAGAGGGGGCCTTAATCTTTGGAAATCTACAATCATTTCCTTTGTCTTAGAGGTGCTCAGTATGACGTGGTTTTGTGGCCCCAGTCGCTAAAGGCTTTAACAAGATCCCTATATTTAGATTCCCATCCATTTCTGATCCACGCCACAATGGCAGTGTCATCTGAGTATTTCTGGATGTGGCAGGACTCAGAATTATATTTGAAGTTACTGTATACAGTGTGAAAAGGAAATGGAGCCAGGATAGTCCCCTGTGGAGCACCCGTGCTGCTCAATGTCCCAGAAACACAATCTACACCCATCTCTGTGAGCTTATCTTTGAGTATATTTGGTTGGATGGTATTGAAAGTGCTTGAAAAAAAAAAAAAAAAATAAAAAAAAAATCAAAGAACTCTCACATAAGCGCCAGATTCCTTCAGATGAGCCAGGGCTCGGTGGAGCAGGTAGAAGACAGCATCATTTACTCCAATGTGGTGTTTGTATGCAATCTGCAGCAGATCGAGTTTGGCTTTGACCTCAAGTCTCAGCAGGTGTAGAATCAGCTGTTCCAAAGTTTTCATGATGTGTGATGTAAAGGCCAAGTGGTGGAAGCGGGTGTGACCAGTCAACTTTATTGAAGAACTGGTTAAGTTCATCAGCTATTTCCACATCTCCATAAGTAGCTGTCATTTCTTTTTGTTGTAGCCTGAGCTGGTATTGATTCCACTCCACACCTTATGAATAATGCTGTAGTGTAGATTCCTTTCGATCTTCTTTTTGTATTCCACTTTTGTCATTTCATCTCTTCTTCAGCTCACGTTGCACCTGTGTGAGCTGTTTTTTTTGTAATCAGCTCTGAAAGCTACCCTTTTCTGGTTTAGGATTGCCTTCATGTCACTAGTGATCCAGGGTTTGTTATTGTGGAAACAGCGCACAGTTTTTCTAAGTATGACTGTCTCTACAGAAGTTGATGTATTCAGTAACACCATCAACCTGTCTGTCAACGTCCATACTGTTCTCATCGGTTTCCAGAAGAGAACCTGTCACCTGTTGCCTTGGGTGGAATGTACACAAGGATTGTTAGATGACTAAATTCTCTTGGTATGTGACCATATTATGTACCAACTGCCAATAATTCAATGTGAGGACAACACATCCTCTCCTTGACAGTGATATGTGCAGGACTGCGACATCTCTGGTTCACAAATAAAGCCAGAACCCCACCTTTTTTCTTGCCACTAGCTTTAGCATCTGTGTCTTACTGCATCAGGATGAAACCAGGTAGCACCACATCAGAGTCTGAGATGCTTTGGTTCAACCATGTTTCAGTAAAACACATGAGACTGCACTCACAGTATACTTTGAGTCTTCACCAATATCACCCACTCATCACTTTTGTTGGACAGAGTTGACATTTCGCATGATGACTGTTGGCAAACGGGCTTATATCTCCACTTCCAAGCCTTCACCTTTGCACCAGCACAGCAACTACTAAAATGCCTCTTTATCTCAACTGAAATAGAGTGGGTTCTTCCAGATTTGCTCCATTTCAATGAAGAGAGAGGAAGAAAAAAAAAAAAAAAAAAAGGCTCTTCTCTTGAGTAAACTCTTCTCCCCACAGAAGTATACATAAGTACTTGACAAAAACAAAAGAAAAATCGACAAAAATAAAATAAGAGATCACAGTTACCAGACTTTGCTGCTTCCAGTTGAGGTGAATGTTCTAGAAGGCGCACCCAATTGAGTTTTCTTTGCTCCTGGGAGGAAACTGGGGGAGGTGATATGTACATTTGTGTGTACACAGCAGTAGAGACATGGTAAACTGCAGAGAGTAGCATATATATATATATATATATATTTTTTTTAGTAGCTTGTTTCATTTGTCACTGTCATAGTTGATGGCGTCACTGAAACTGCTCACTATTGTTTATGCTTTAGATCAGTCACTAGTGTCAGAATCCTTGGTTGCAGTGATTTTAACGGAGCACAGAAAATATTTATGGAAACTGGTTTACTGGATATATTCATAATTCAGAAGCGCATGGCAATGAGGTAATATACAGAAAGAATTTTTTGTCCCAAGTATTTTCTGGTCATAAGTAGGTCATAGGCAAAATAATTTACTTGATCACTGTATTCAAGTTTGATTCACTTCTGATCAATACTCAAGGAGGGACGGACAGATGACGAACAGCATGAGCTCACTGATCCTTCAGCAGATGGGTTAATGAGTAACAAATTAAGAAGTTAATTTATTACGAGGAAATGATAGGAGTAATTAAAAATATGTTACCATAATATTACTAGCTTTATTCAAAGCAGTTTTGGACATATATAACCTACCAACCTAGCCCCATCATTGGGGCTTGGTTGATGACTTGGCTGATCTACTGTATATTCCAAATTCCAGAGTACTTGCTGCAGGGTTTGAGTTTTCCCAAACCATTTCCAGCCTGTTATTCAGCCCACTGTTTCCCTGCTTTCCAAAAAATAAATTTGATTTCTCAGCTTAAACATAAATGACTAATTCCTTTGGCATCATATTTAAAAAAAAAAAAAAAAAAAAAAAAAAAACAAAAAAAAAAAAAAAACTGAAATGAGTTTGAGAAGGCTTTCACTTAAGAATCCATGAATGATGCAAAGGACTGAGAAAACAAGTAAGCTGAAAGCTAAGTTGTGATACTGTTTATGATGCGAGAACATCCTCCAAGTATCAAGGTAGAACCATCAAGTTATGAGGATGCTTCTTTTTTTTTTTTTTTTTTTTTTTTTTTTTTTAAAAACATTTTTTTTAAAAAGAGCCCACAAAACGCATAGATTCACAGTGGAGGGATAGTGCACTTTTCACCATCACAACACAAGAGAGGGCAGAGTGGATTCAGGTCTGATGGTTAGTGAGTGACCAGATTTGCTGGAAGCTAAATACAAAGAAATCAAGGGTGGCTTGAGACTTGTACAATTATGCATTTTTCAAAACAGACTGACTGAAGTGACTGAAACCTGATCAATGTGAAGCCATTGTCAATCAGGAATGTTCAAGCTTGACTGACACATTTGAAAATGTTCAGGTAAAATTGAGTAAAAAAAGCAGCCAATGCCCAAAGAAAACTTTTGAAAGACTTTTAGAAAGCCTGGAGAACTTATTGCACAAGATCACCAAAAAAAAAAAAAAATTTACTGGGAAGTCTGGCTCCTTGGAAGCCAAATACAAATACACTTAAAAATGACTAACAGTTATGCATTTTTCAAAACAAAAGACTGTGACTGGAGAGACTGAAAACTGATCAATGTGAAGCCCTTGTCAAACCTGATTGCCTTTTACATTTGAGCACCACCCATTCCCTGCAGAAAACTAAGATTACTGAAGGACTGATAATCATGACTCACTACTCAGTGTATTGATCTGTGCGTATTAATCTAATCATGAATAAACCAAACATATCAGTAGCCACTGCAAATAAGTGAGCAGTTTACTTGGAGATAATACATACTTTTGTAGCACTGACAATATGTACTAAGGTCTTCCACTTAACTACACTCTCTGTATGTGACTGCACCTTTAAAAGTACACCACCTTAGTTCACAGTTAATCTGTTACATCTACCTCCAAACTGCAGCAAATTATGTTGCACTTTGCTTCAAAGTTCACAACTCAATTACCCATTCAAGTACTTCATAAATACTGATGCTGTTTGGATCTCCCTTACCTATAGTCCCAAATGAAGTCATGACTGCCCCAGCTGATGCAAGAGTGCTGGTGGTCTGAGGAAAGAGCAGAAATATTAAAATTTTTTTTTTTTTTTTTTTGGAGTAAAACATCTGCTGTCTTCAACTTTTCTGAAAATGTGATTTTAATGCTGGAAATTTGTTAATAGTTACTTAAACAAAAAATAAACACACTATCTTCACAAGAACTTATCCATAGCTCAGAAAGGGTTTACAAAGCTATTACTGTTCACACAGCAGAGTTTGAATAGGCAAGAGGTACTGAAAGCCAACTTGTCTCCGATTTCACAACCAATATGATCAGTTGATACTGGCCAATAAGATATGCATGTTTTGGTATACATCTTGTTACAATATGATTTTTTTTTTTCCTAAATGAACATAATGCAGAAAATTATTCTGGGGTAATTTATATATTGTGTCAGTTTGTCCAGCACAGTGGATCCACCTACATGTAGGGATAGAGGGATGGAACAAAAGACATTCTTAGTTCATCCTTTTGATAGTGGTAGAAAAAGTTGTTGGCCCTAAAGTGTGACAATCAACAAAAACCACTTCTACTTTAAATTTAATCATCAACATTCTTTTTGGGTTGGGACAAACAAACTCGATTGCAGCAATTACCCTTACTTAGACTTAAATGACAGAAGCTAACACCACAAATACTAAAATGTTCTTTGTAGAGCAACACAATTCCATAAATCCAATCTCAGCAACTAACACTCATCTGTGCTCACCATGTAAGAGGCTGATGCTGGGGGCAATGGTGACATTTGCCTTATGTGATCATCCTGCAGAAGCCTGTTAGCCGGGATGGATGGCAGCCTGGAGCCAAGGCTACCCTGTCCTGAGGCAGTGGCTGGAGACAAAGCCAGTGCAAGTCCCAGGCTCTCTCCAAGACAGTCCCTGCTGTTGCTGATGTCTGGAGCCCTTTTGAAGAGAGAAGCCAAGAGCTCAGAGCTGTTTAGCGATCCCAGTGGCTCCTTATATGCTTGGTTTGCCACTTTAGTGATGTTTCTTGCTTCTCTCTTAGAGATGAGCTCTGGCCTTTTGCCAGGTGACTCTACTTTAACACCACGAATGCGTGTTGGATGAGTTGACAAGGTGGTTGAAGAGAGAGGAGATGTGCTGCCTTGTTTCACTGAGGATTGTGCTTGAAGATTAGGCTGTAAACAGGAAAGTGTGGAATCAAAAGGCTGAGACAGCAGTCTGGCTGAAGGTGACAGTGAGGTGGAGGCTGGTAATGGCGAGGGAGGGCTGATATGAAAGGATGTGCTAAACTGTGTCCCATCAGCTCTGCTGTTGAGTGTTTCACTTGTCCCACATGTCCAGGGACTAATTGGAGAAGGGGAGTGTGGCAGTTGGTGCTGAGCTTCATCCTTGTGGGACTGATGACCTCCCTCTGGCTGGGTGGACACGTCCAGACTCAGAGGGTCTGACAAGTCCCCAAATGGAGCGCCAGGTTGAGCTGGTGCCACAAGCCCAACAGTTTCCTCCAATAAACCCAGCCCAACTGCTTCGCCTGCAGGATCAACTGGGTCAAATGTGGTGTCAGGTGGCCCCCTGGTACACAATGGAGGGAGTTGAGGGTATACACAGTCCCTCATCAACCTGGTGCTTCCAATGTCCAACCGGGACACTTTAGGAGGGGGGCGAATCTTGGCAAAAGGTGGGCATGTCTCCCACGGCTCCTCCTCCTGAAGCATATAACAAGAGGGTGAGGAGAAAGAGGGGGGTGGTCGTCTAGGGATGGACAAATGGGCAGAGGTCGCAGCAGGAGAGGCCAGAGTGGGGTCCACGGATTCATGGTCTACAATTGGAGGTAGAGGGGCATTTGACTGCCAAGGCTGGTTGATCTGAGGGAGTGAACGCAAGAGGCGATGATGGTGTCGTGTGCTGGAAGTTCCATAAGAACTGCAACAGGGATGTGGGCTGACAGGAGCCCGCGGTTTTACCTTTGCTGACTTCTGCAGGACAGGCATGGATAGAGACAGTTAAATTATATCAGACGGCTGTCTCAAGTGTATCATATTTGCCCTCGATTTAAAAAAAAAAAAAAAAAAAAAAAAAAAAAAACCTTCATACTACCCCCTCAGCCCTAGATTTAAGATGCTTGCATAAATTAAATTATGAGCGTTAAAAGAAACTCTCTACCCTCATACTGAGGAAAATTAGCGTTTAGTGCATCATATTTGTTTTATGCAAAATGGCTGTAGACTATCACTCTCCGTGTTTAAGATCATCAGAATTTGTCAAATTAAAAGTGATGAAACAAAATACTAAGCTGCAAAGACTGAAAGCATTAAATCTTAATACAGAAAAGCTCTGTACACATAAGACAGATAATGGATCCAAGGTTGATACATTTACTTCCACATACAGGGTACTGGCTTATCTTTATAAAACTATGTCAGACAAATTATATAATTTCAGTGTTCTTTGATCCCAGCAGCTTCCTACCTTTTTGTTAAGGTTCATGTCCTCCATCTTAGCTTTGAGCAGCTTCATTTTGGTCATGGTGATGGAGTTCTCAAGACTCTGCTGTGCAGCTGCAGAACTCTCTCCAGCCTCCTCGCCATACACGTTGAACACTGAGCCACCACTGGAAAACATTCAACAGAATCAACCAAAAATTTAATTTAGAAGTTTTGTCTCCTGGGTGGTGGCGATGATGGTAGTCAAGTTGGGTGTGCTTACAGCAACATTTAATCACCATAAAAGACATGAAGTCAGCTGTAACAATTTACAGCTAATGCTAAATATCTCACCATGCCTGTATGTCAAACAATGATGTAGTTATTACCTTACGTGACCATGAAGAACAAAAGAAATCTGTGCTCACAAGTCAATTTATGTGCATATTTACAGTATTTAGAAACATAATATTAAAATGCACAACGAACAGATAATATCACAACCTCAGAGATTCAGACAGAGGGGTCAGGGTACCATCTCCCCTGTCGACCACGCGGAAGACATTTAGCTGGTCCCCCTCACGACAGACCACAAACGTGACCTGCTTATTAGCCAGATTTTTCTCCCAGCCTTCCTCCTTTGTGCTGTCCATCAGGTCAGCCACTTCTTTGACTGGGTCCTCCATGGTTACTGACAAAAGAAGAGAGGGGGTTTAAACTGCAAAAAAACAAGATACTTTATGTAATAATAAACATCGAGGACATACAATTTAAAACTAAAAGCATTCAATCATGTGACTGTACAATTCTTTGGTCTTCTTACCCCTCCTGGTGTTAATCGGGCCTCCTCTCATAGCTAAGACCAGCTTCAAAGTACAGCCCTCCGCAATGCTGCAAACAAATCAAATGATATTCAATATATGAACTTATATGAACTAACTTAATATATGAAGCAATAATATACTGTATACACAACTATTATGGAAGAAAAGGAAATAATGCATTTACTGTAAGTGTAAAAAGCTTTACTTCTGAAGCAGAGGCTGATTTAAAGTAAACAGCACTTCAAGGGACAGGATGATTTCCAGATGAACTTAAGTACAGGAACAGGAATCCCACTGGAACATTTGGCGCATCTAAGCAGTTGTTTCATCGCCTACTCTACCCCTCCATTTCACAAACTTAAAAAGCATTCTGCAAAGTGTGATAGGGGTGCCGAATGAGATCTCACCAGAGGCTGTTCATGTGGAAAATTAAGTGACAAGCATTCATAACAATATCACCATCTGCAGCCAGCAGAGCAGTGAAGGGTGAGTTCTGCATCTTATAAACTGACAAGAGCAGAGAGGGCAAATTCTCCAAATATGAACGGCATGTTGTTTGTCTCACCCAATGCCACATCTCTGGCTCATCCACAGCATGCTGAAGTGAATTAAAACTGAGTCACCACAGCAGGAAGCTTTTAATGTGCACTTCCAAATGACACTAAACGTCCACAGGAAGTTTTCGAACACTGCCTGTCTGTAACCGCTCTAACAAGCCTCAGTGTATTTGTGATTTTGCCTTGGTGGCAGTGCTCTGAAGGACACAAAGGGTCAGGAAGAATAGTTTTACCCATAGTCATGTAGACAATGTTCATCGTCCAGCTCCACATTGTTCCAAATAAGGTGTTGCTGGGCAACAGGAATACCTTTAACAGTCAGACAGAAGACAGGGGAGAAAACAACCAGAGACCTGATCATATTTCAAAGACAAAGTTCACTTATCTTACAGACAAGATGGGCATGTGCCAATCAGAAGTAGCAGCACATGCCTAAAGATGATTAATGTCTGCCCCCTAAAGACAAAACTATGCAATCACACAGTAAAGAACAGAAGCACTGACAACTTAAAGATAGGGACAAGTGAGAAGAGAGGAAAAAAAAAAAAGCTACAAAGGTCAGCTTATCTTGCATCTAAAACTATAAAACATGTCTAAATTGGAACTAATATTACTCCAAGGGGGACCAAAATAAGACTCCAGTACAGGCATGACAGCCTACTGAATACAAAGACTCTAGAGGTACTGCTTGGAATAAAAAGCAGTTTATGAGTAGTCAGGAAGCTCTCTGTGCCCACAGTCAGTGAACTCACTGCCCTGGTGCTGGAGGTGAGCCAGTGTTGGTGAGCGAGCAGTGGTCTCTTCATTGCAGAGTGATATGCTCAATCACAAACAGACAGGCCTGGCTGACAAACCTCATCACACGCAGAGGGCTTTCTGACCACAAATGAAAAAAGCAGCAGGGAGGAATGTGGATAATGAAGGTCATCTCAATCCATTACAAAAGGAATCTGACATTTTTTTTTTTTTTTGGGGGGGGGGGCTTTAGTTTTAACCCCCCCCCCCCCCCCCCGCCCCCAAAAAAAAAAAAGGTTCTATAGACAACATACATACAATCCATGTGGCCAAATCCCTTTTAACACAGAACAGATTTTGTGTGTCCATTTTTGGTGCCTCTGCTGTTTCCCTCAAGAGACAAGCCAGCAAATAAGTCCCCAGATTTGTTGTGGCAATGATATAAGAATGATTCAGCAAACACAATGACCTTTTCACATAGTTTTGAATGTAAAACGAATGTGTACCTACAAATTATATCTTAGTTTGATGTCATAACTCAGCAAGCTCACCATTTTTGGTTCCATTTTATATAGAACAAGAACAGCAGCAATGCTCTGTGTCAGAGTGACCTTAAGTTTAACAAGTACCCACTGGCTGGATCATGAGGCATGGGTTTTAAATTAGGACAGTTCATTCCAAATTTATTTTTCCATTTTTATTCAATGGGGATAATTCAGACTGCAAATTAAATTGTACACCCCAATCAAGACTGATCAAGTCATACAGTAGTGGAAACATGTTTTATACTTTCTTTTTTCACTTATTTTTAAGCTTCCTTACACCCAATTAGCATCTGCAATTCAAGTCAACAGCACAAACAACTAGAAAATTTTAAAGTAAAGCACAGTTGTGCAACCCTGTCTCCACAAAGCAATGCAGCACACCTCAGAAGATTCAGACTAATACTATGGAAAACTGCAAAGCTTTTACAATAACCTATACATCCAATTTTCTCAATCAGTGCAATAATATGGCTTGTAAGACAACTAACCTTCCCCCATCTACAGACTACAACATGCAAACATTAGTGAGCTCTGTACCTTCCAACCTCTGGATCTTCGCTTTGACTGAAATGACTGCCTCAAAGGGCAACACACGCAGCTCAAAACAGGTCCCTGTCAGTGTCTCTATGAAGAGCTCCATAGTGTCATAGAAAGGGAGCTTATACTGAAACGCTCCCACACTGTCGTCATTGAAGAAGGGAGGCTCCTTCCTGTCGGTCATCTTGGCAGGGTGGGAGATTGACTTTAGGAAGATGGCGAAATTGGGGGGGCGCCCCCAGATGAGGGAGAGAGAGACTGCTCAGTGGCTTCACGACTATCACGCATCATGCAAGACGACCACATCTGAGGAAAGAAACATGTGAACATCACAATGTAAAAGCCTTCATTTAAGCAACACTAACTTGTCTGAGGTCTTAAAAATGCATAAACAAAATGAACTGTGAAGCACTGGCACTTACAAGTTGGCTCTGCATTCACAAGTTAACCTCTAGCATCAAGGTCATTTTTGAGTGCATGTGCACGTTACACCATTTTTACATTCTTCAGTTAATGTTCAGCTAATAAAAGCAATGGACAACTTGTAGCATACAAAATTACATCACGTTTTTACTGCATGTGTAACGAAAAACTGCCCTTATGAGTGAAACTTCATTGTAGTGTTTGTGATTATTTACCAAGTCTTTTCAGAAAAAAAGAAGGGCATTGTCAGTATCAGGAGACACATTCAACCTTCTCATTAAATATTAAGTATGGCATTAAAAGGGCCTGGCCAAAATTCAAGAAGATCAGATGTGTTACATAAGCCCATCACTGGTATGAGGTGTCCTGTGACTGACCACAGCCTTTGACAGTGCATCTCTATCACATGATTTAAAGAGCATCATCCAGGATACAACCTGTGTGAGATTAGTTATATTAAGACAGACAGACAAAGGGGGTAAAAAATATTTTCCCTTTGGAAAACATGATAAATTTCTGGTTTTGATTGGACCGATGCCGAGCGCACTATAACCAAATTACCATTTGAACGCTGATCGTCTGCTTCACTGGAGACCCTACCTGAGCCTAGCAGGAGTACTGGTAACCACTGGAGCCCAGATATATGGTATAATAAAAACTGAATATGAACAGTTTCGGCTAAGTAATGTCAGTAAACGAGGCCTCTGGTGTACTCATTCAGACATAAAAGAGTTTCCAACGCAGTTCATTCTCTACAGGAAATGGTTAGGTTGTAATTTTTAAAGACAAAGACATTTACTCATCGTCTTCAGCCATATTCAGCTGTATACAAAGGACCACAAGACCACAGAAGAAGCCACAGGCCATGTAGGAAAACATGAACTCTGCTAGCTAGCTGCCTGACAACGGAGACGGATGGACTTGGAAATGGTTTCAGTACAATTCCGGAGGCTAATGTTAAGAAGCAAAGGTCATACTGGCAGTTTTAATACCCCACAGTCCTCTCGATAGGTTGTAAACACTGAGTGACGCTCGCAACATTGTTAAAGCCCGCTTACCAGTGTCGGCTGCAACACGATGGAGAAGCCCGTCTAGCCGACGCTGCTAACGGTAGCTTTCGTTGCCATGTTAGCCAACAACTCAAACAATGGTTTCCTCAGCGGTAGGCTAGCAGGCTGCTAGGCTACTTTCACAGGGTTCAGTTCCGTCCGTCCTGTGTAGCTGTGTCGAGGCCCCCGTTACCGTTAAAACTAAGCAGCATCTCATCACATTTAACCGTGAAAACTACACATAACAAACTGTCGCCCCGGGTCTGTCGCCGCGGCCCTTGATTGGCGACATACCTGTCAAAGACGGAGAACAACACCTTTATGACTTCCTCTGACTGACACACAAAGGAACCAATTGACGAACGGTGAGGTGGGCGGGACAACAAATTGTTGCGTTCAAAACCAGATTCCATGACTTTACATTACATGAAGCATAATTTTATGTACAGGAGTCGATATATCTATTTTAACTGGCTTAAAAATTTTAAAATATTTATTGACATCACAAGTACTGTTTTTCACGTTCCTAATGAAATAAATATATTTAAAATAAAATCCTTCCAAATGTGTTTTTCTAAAAGTCTAACAATTTGTATATCCTTATGACAGCAAAAACATCCAACACTACATTTGAGAAAAAGGGCTGCTATGTCAGTGCTCAAGGCACAGGATTTCACACCTCCAAGTTTACCCTTAATTTACCTCTAGTAATAATAAAACCCATTTTACTTTAATTATAGGGATTTCAAGATCATAACTGTCTAACATATGAAATTTACTGAATTTGAAATAATCACACACAATAAGGATTCCTTAAAATATGTTTCTTTTTAGTTATTAAAAATGATTTTTTTTAATCACAACCAAAGTTAAGAAATGGATGAATTTTCTTAATAAAAACATTGTCAAAAATGACTAAGTAAGTAAACACAATGATTTCTCAGAAAAAACATGATATGGCACAAACCCAAAGAGATGAAATCTCACATGGCAAAGCCAATGGATGCAAACAAAACAGTTACTGTTTAAACTTCTGCAAGCTTTGAGGCTAAGCATATGGTATGCTTATAAAGTGCTATTATCTATAGGAAAGACTAACAGTATAAAAATAACCATGACGCCAGGATGATTTTGGAAAAGCTGGAATTATTTTCATTTGAGTCTAAGTGCCAAAAATAAGCCACATTATTTATATGAATTTATATGAATAAATACTCTATTAATAGTGCATCTGATATCTTTCAATGATCCAAATGACAAAAGAATGAATCCACAATTGTACAAATCTTGCTACTCGGAAACAACAGTTCAATTCCCACCCAGAGCATTAAGTGGATCATCAAAAATGTTGCTTGAATCCGTTGCTGTACTGCTGTTCTCCGGGGATGGTGTTGTTTTCTTTGATTTAGGGGGAGCCTTTGCCACTGGCTTAATTGTGCTTGTTGAGAAAATGTCATCTTTAAAAGAACAAAAAGGTGTACATAATATTTAGTCAAAAAAAAAAAAACAAACAAAAAAAAGGCACACAAGAGAAAAGCCACTATCAAATATGTCCATTAAAATAACTGCATGCATTTTATTGCTGCTTACCCATGTCATCATCAAATATCGACTTGGTCTCTCCCTTTGCCTTGGACTTCTGTTTTGTTTTTAAAGTGTCTGTCAGGTCAGCAAAAATGTCTATATTATCGTCGAACAAGCTGGCATCAATGGCCTTCTCTTTGTGCTTCTTGTTAATTTTAGGCACAGCGGCTACTTCGTCCTGAGAACACACAAATTCAACCAACAGGGGAAGAAATTGACGTTATTCTGAGAATAACAGATAATCTTGTTTCCAAAAATATAAAAGGTACCTGAAAGATGTCCTGCTTTGAAAAACTACTGTTATTCTTGATTTCTTTACTACTTGTAGACGAGGGAGTGGAACTGTTACTCAGTCCGAAGATGTCATCATCATCATCATCATCATCATCTTCTCCCAAAAAGGATGCCACCTTGGCTTTTTTAGTGGTTGACCTTGGCTTAACCTTTTGAAAAAGGTCATCGGTGTTGTCATCAAAAATGGACGGGAGTGTGCTTTTATCTTTGTCTTTCTTCAATCCCATCCCGCTACTGGCCTGAGGGTGTGCCGTCTTGGTAGGTTGTCTGGTGGAGGGTGCGTTAGTGATTGAGGATCCCCCAAACAGACTGTCAGAGCCAAAAAGGTCATCCTCATTGGGAGACAGCAGCAGCTTGTTACTGCTGCTGTCCTTTTCAGAGGCCTTTTCAGCCTTGGAGGATACTGGCAGTTTCAGTTCAGATGGTCTAGGGGAGCTCTGAGAGGGTAAAGGTTGAGAAGTTGAGGAGGAGGGTAGTGCTGTAGGTGCAGCTAAGCTTGTTAGTGTTGGATTGACGAGCGAATGGTTGGACTTGTCTAATGTAGGTGAGGATAAACCAGACAGAATGGGGTTTGGCCCAAAACCATCTCCACTTAGGGTCTCTTCTTTATCCTCCATTGATCTTTGGGCTGCTTGCTGCCTTGCTGCTCTGGACTGGGGTCTCCGAAGTGCAGAACCTTTGGCACGACTCTGTATGACAGAAGATTCACGCTAACAACATCAACCCAGAAATCCAAAATTACAACAAGAATCAGGGATCAAAAAACATACCTTGTGTGCGCTCTGCAATGTTGTGACTTGGACTGGGGTCTCAAAGCTCACTCCCTCTCTGCCTGTTCCAGCTGCTGCTGCTGGAGTTGTGGCAGGGCTTGGGCTCAGGCTTGAGCTGGACACTCCAGAGGAAGAACTGGGTGCCATGCCAGGGAATAAACTTGCATCTCCTGGAATACTGGGTATTGCGCCAGGGAGCAATGCAGCAGGGTTGATCATTAGACTGGCCTGAACAAAAACACAATACATTCAAAGTGAAAAACGTGTGATGTTGAGAGCTATAACGCTTTAAAACAGACTAACTATGCGCTTCAAAACGAGACATCTTCAGCTAATCTCTATTCATGAAGTTCCTCAGCATGGTTCCAAACAGCAGGTCATTCAGAGAGAAATGAGAAACCAGGACTGTAGATGGAAGTGAAGCAAGAACAAGATGGTTGAGTGCCAACGAGTGAAACCGCAAAGTAGCGTGTGCATATGTTTTTCTGTTTAAGAAACACAAATCAAAGCAGACAATTTTCTTCGTTTTGAAGCTTTGCAGGTGGAATATTAAAAAAGAAAAAAGCCCAGACAGAAGAAACCTTAAAAAGAAAGACATACAAGCGGGAACAAGCTTTCCTCGGAAGAATTCAGAGTGAAATGTCACGAATGAAGACTTTTGAGTCAATAAAAACAAAAATATTACTTGAAGCTTTCCGATCTTCGATGAGGAATCTTTCGGTTTTACAGGGCTCGGTGCAGGTTTCTGTGTGGTCAAATTACAGCAGGGTCAGAATTTAATCCAAAGATGGTATTTCTTATGTTCAGGTAGAAATATAATTGTAGTTCAACAAGGGAAACAATGAGATAGATGTGTCTATCACAACATACTGAAAATTATTTTAAAAGACAAAACAAAACAGCATACGGGCACTTTAGTACAGTCTCACCTCCGTCTCTGTTACAGGGTCTGGACTTGCTAGTGGTGCTTTGTCAATAGGCTTGCTGGGCTTCTCTGCTACTTTCTAAGAATGAAAAGGAAAGAGATGCTGAGTTTACTGACCATTTCCACAGCTATTTCTTCCTAATGTAACAGAAGCCTAGACTCTAATCACTAAAAATGATCATATTAGTACTGGAGGCGGAGCTTTTGGCTTGGTGGAGCTGAAGAGGTCATCTTCATCATCATCTGCAAACAGACTTTGTGCTGCTGGCTTCACTGAGCTGAGCTTAGAACTCTAGAAAAAAGAACATATCTGCCTTTAGACACAGTATGTAGTTGAATAAAATATGTTACCCCCAGAGAGAACATAAACAGACATGCAAATAATATCAAATACACTGACTGTAGTTTTCGTGGAAGTGGCAAATAGGTCAACATCTGGGTCGTTGTCCTTCTGCTGTGTGTGGCTGAACAGCAGCTCTTCGTCCTGGAACACGCCGGTGCTCTTTGTGTGCGGTCGTTCATCTGTAGGCTGTAAAATATAAAGACGCACATTTTAACGCAGTGACTACAAGAGAAACAAGATGATGCAGTTCAATCAATTCACTCCATTCTTAGGCTCACTGTGAAGCAGGCAAACCTTTGTAGTGTTTCTTGTTATGGGTTTACTAGGCGTGAATATTGGATCACTCCAATCTGGTTCATCTTCCTGCTCATCATCATCAAACAGACTAACAGTCTTCGTTTTCACTTTTTCTTCCTTCTTTTCCTCCGTCTTGATATCTGGTGGCGGACTGTCTTTAGAGAGGAAGATGTCATCTTGATCGTCTTCATCCAATGGGCTCTTTGTTGGCTTGTTGGGGAGAACGTTAATGCCTCCAAAAAGGCTGACTGCACCAGCAGGCTTCTTTTTACTTTCACTGCTCTCTGGCGATGATGATGATGACGACGACGACGACGATGATGGGACTGGCTCAGGTGTCTTTGTTGCAGGTTTCTCCTGCTCTGATGGGCTGTCCTTTGCTGCTGTCGTAGACTGAGTGGTCACATCAGGTGTCTAAAAAAAAACAGTTATTTATAGAATTTACTCTGAATACAACAAAAGGGTGTAACAGATTACACAGAACTCAGTTCTGTTTAAATAAGGATCTTTAAAAAAATAAAAAAATAAAATAAAAAACCTTGAAAAGCCTATAAAAAAAAAAATCACTGGCACAAAGGATCAAAGCAAATGTTAAATAGAACAACAACAACAAAAAATACATGAGCACACTCACTTTTGCCGGAGCTGCAGCATTTCTGTTAACAGCAGGTTTGATGCCAAACAGGGAGCCTTTACCTTCATCATCATCTCCCTCGTCCTCAAACAAGAGAGCAACCCTCTGGGGTTTCTTCGTACTATAGAGTGGCAGAACAAGAGGGCAGTTAAGGATAAAAGTGATTTTACAGTGAGTAGAAATGTTTTGCATGAATTTTAATAAAGAAAGAGAAAGTCATTAACGTTGGAAATACCTCGGCTCTTTTGTTGGAGCAAATAAATCATCATCATCGTCAAAGAGGCTGCTCTTTGGAGCTGGTTTGGCACTGGGGAGACTGGATGGGGCGCTCACACTGGATTTCATACCTCCTGTCTTTGTCTCTGGCTTTGTTGCACTACTTTTTGAACTTATCCACTGGTCCTGTAATTTGAAAAATAATGCATCATGTTGTACATTTAATAAAATACTGATAGGAAGCAGGAAATTTTTAAAAATATCTATTCATACCTCATCATCACTGAACAGGGAGCTGGATACGGGCTTACTGGGCTGTGGTGTGGAGGCTTTAGCTTGAGGTGGTTTTGGTTTAGATTTAACTGCAGATGCAAATAGATCCTGCAAAGTGACAAATCAGATTATAGTGATGTAGTTTCACCAAAATAAGCCTAACTTGATTCAAGTTTGCGAAGAAATATTTTCACCTCTTCTTCCTCATCGTCAAATAAAGACAGAGGAGCCTTGGCGGGTTTGCCCTGGCCTTTAGCTTCAGGCTTAGACTGACTCTTAATGTTGGTTGAAAATACCTGTGAAAGGCAGACACATTTATAGTGATAAAAATGTATCAGTGCTGTCTTTACCCACTGATGTTTGAGAGCCTTACTTGTGTATCTTCATCATCATCAGAAAACAGGCTTCTGGCCTGGGGTTTCTGAGGCTGCTTGATGGCAGCATTCCCAACATCTGGAGCCAGACCATTCTGAAATCCACAACATGATGATATAAAATTGAATATAAACAGCTTTCTGAATTCAAAGTGTCAGAATAAGGGTTTTAATCTTATGAGAAAAACAGATACACAGCAATGAGACGTAAACTCTGTCCTTAGGAGGAAAAGCCAGCAGTGTTCTCCAGACTAAATTGAATTTGGCCTATTTTTGGGCAGTGCTGGAGTATGTGGCCCTTGTTTGCTCATTTAATAGGATCTAGGCCTGAGAAATGAGTGAATGAGTCATTGTAGAGGCAGGCACAACTACAAATCAAACTGTACAGACAGACTTATGTGAAAAAGGGTCAAATTCAATATTCAACCCAGTCTCCAAATAGTTGATAGTGTATTAGAAAAACTGAAAAACTTTTTACAATGCTACATCCTTCACATTCCAGTTAATGAAGCCAAATTGAGTGCTTTTTGCCTGAAGCTCTGGCATTCTGCAAATGAAAACACACCAAATTTGATTTTGTCAGGAGTATATTGTTACACAATGTTCCATTCAGACCTCCTCTGATTTCTCAGACTCCTCGCTGGTAGATGGCTGACGCTTCTTTAGGCCCTCACTGAGCAAGCTTTTAGTCCCAGGACCAAACATGGAGATGGCCCCTGCAGGCATCTAAACATAACAATGAATGACTGTATGAAACTCATACTATACACCAAGTAACCATTCAGCAGCAGCAATAAACTAGTATGATTATCTTTACCTTTTTCTCAGGTTGTTTTTCCTTCTCTGCTACTGCCTCCTTTGTGCTCTGAGCTGGAGGTGCTGCACTGAACTTGCCACTAAAAATGTCACCATCATCATTGTCATCATCGAAAAGATCAACAGCTTTCTTGGGTTTGGATTTTTCTGAAGGTAAAAATAATCACCACAAAGTCAATTCAGGTTGTGGAACTTCTTTCAGCTTTGACTGTAAAACTTATGTTCCCATTTTCATAACTTACCAGAGTCAGATTTTTTCAGGTTTTTACCACTGAAGAAATCATCGTCGTCTTCCTCATCATCAAACAGCCCACCTCCTCCTCCGATAGCTTTAGCAGGAACCTGTTTGGAGGCGGCATTGGTCTTAAGAGTAGGAGTCCCGTTCTGTTTGCTCTCCTCTGACTCAGATTCATTCCTTGAACCAAACAGGCTGTTTTCTGTTGGCAGAAAGTGATTGGCTTTGTTTGAGGATAAGGAAGCAAACCAAAAAATAAAAGTTATTTAGTCATTTAGTTCTTTAATAAAAGTAACTGCTACTACCTGGGAATATTGACACAGCCCCTGCTGGAATCTTCTTTATATATTTGGTAGATTCTTAGGTGGAAAAGAAAAGGTATGTGTTAATCTACTGGTCCACCTTTAAAAACATCTGTACACATCTTATGCATAATGTTGTCTTACCTGTATTTTGTTCTGTGCTTTTCGCGCTTTCGCTCACTGCTTTTTTCTCTTGAGGCACAGCAGGTTTTGGTGCCTCAGAGAAAAGATCCCCCTGAACGGTGTAGAGCAATACAACATAAATCAAACTCACACCGGCCAGAGTCTCTGCCCTGTGGAGATAAGCTGGATCATAGAAACCAATGAAAACAATTTAGTTACCTCGTCATCATCATCAAACAAGCCTTTTCCTCCACTGAAGAGGCCACTTTTCCCTCCGAAAGGTGAGAACTCATCATCATCGTCGTCGTCATCGTAGTCATCCATCTTCGGCGGCTTAAACATGTCATCACTGTCTTCCTCAGCAGCTGTTACAATGGAAATTAACAAATTTGAGACTATTGGAAATGAAAGACCTGCTTTGGAAATAAATAATGGGAGAGGCACTAATGCAAAAATCATAATTTAGTGATGATGAATGAGTGTCCTACCCTGTGGCTTTGCAGGCTTTGGCTTTTTTCTGCCTTTACTGTTCTTCTTAGATGCCAATGCTTCCCATGTATGACATGGCAGAAAAAAAAAAATATCCATAAGCATGCGCATGCAATGACGCCACTCATGGCTCTAACGCTTACGGGTAAATCTTAGAAGTAAACTTGGATGCTTTGACTTTCACTAAAATGAAATATGAGTGGGGGGGGTGAATATTTAAAAAGTTTCATAGTGATAGGACTCACACGCACGATCTCCTTCGGGTTTGTTAAACGGTTCACCTTTGATTCGGGCAGCTAGCTCATCAGCAAACGATGACGGGCCCGTATTCTTAGCGTGACACAAAAGCAAACAGAGCAGACAAAGCATGACTTCAGACTGAAAGTACATACAAGTCAAAAACACTGCATTTCTATAGTACTCTGGTTATTCCTTTCTATGAGCACAGGCATACTTGTGTGTCTTCGTCATCCTCCTTGTCTGACTCTCCAAATATATCGGAATCTTCATCTTCCTCTTCGTCTTCCTCATAACTCACCATGGAGGATTTCTAGGTGAGTGTAGGACCAAAAAAAAAAAAAAAAATCAAAGTTATAAATTTTTCTTTAGCATGTACTATAGTAGACAAACAGGCATATAGGTTTTACCTTCTTAATGTTATTGTGAACTTCCTCCTCCTGATTAAAATCATCATCTGAATGCTGTTAAAGTATTACAAAAATTAATAAATAAAAATGGGAATTTTTTTTGCAATATAGATTCATTTTTATATAGTCTGTAAAAGAACGTGAAAATGATCTTACAACTTCTTCTTTGCCATCTTCACTCTCAATCACACTGTCCCTGTCACTGTCAACTGACATTTCTGAAAAGACAGTGACAGAAAAACAGTGTTGGAAATAAACACTATATTATGTGAATGCCTAAATAAGCTGTAATCAGTAGTAAGGAGTACTTTACCATCACTTGACAGGTCACCAAGTCCAACATCTTCATGTTCCATGAAGGCCTGGGAACCAATCAGATACGGAAGTGGCCTGTCTACATAAAGATCCTAAAAGGCAGGCAAACAGGAGAGACACACTAAATTAAACTGATGTAAAAACAAATTATCAAATGCTTTTCTATAGCAATTACAGTAATCTCCTTTACTGCATCAAGAGTAAAAAATCACACCTTGGGTTCTAGGATGGCCTCCGCTCTGTCTGATACCTCCTCATCTTCCGAGTCAGAGTTTCCTGCTTTAATATCCAATTGCTCAAAGGCTGACTCCAGCACTTTAAGACCATAATTCACAGCTTCCTGCATCTTAGGTATCAACTCTGCTTCTTTCTGCTCTCGGGTTTTCTCCTTAAGAAAAGCCAAACATCATCACAGTTACGGGAATCTTTCAAGAAATATGATTAATGTGTGCTGCCATTCTAAATGGTAATGTACCTGCTCAGGCTGCTTTTCTGAAGCATCAGTCTTGGGACCAGTCTCTTCTACTTCTTCATCATACACTCTCTGAAACAGGACAAAAAGTAAAAAGATAGATTACATAATGTAAGTTTCCCCAAAAGAGACCCTGAAGCACTTGTGGCTCCAATAGTGCACCAGCAAGTAGTGTGAATTGTCATGCACAGCCATAGTAAATCAATGAAAATTGAACTACAGTGTAAATGTTTAAATGATATGCATTACATTTTCTATAAACTGTGTATTGGATAGCATCAGAAAGTCATTAAAGACAGAGTGCAAGCAGCTGTCTGTGGTCTTGGTGTCACGAATCAGACTGTCCAGTTGCTTTTCAATCTCATGTGTCTTTGACAGCATTCTCTGTGAGAAGTCTTGAAGGAAGAGGAAGAGCTGTAAAGAAAAGAAAACTGTTAGACATTTTTAAGCTAAGGTTAGTTGCAGGTGACTTTCATTTCAACCAGAACACACATCATAATCTTGTACATACGTAAACTCCTGTTTTGTTTTGTTTTTTTGCTGTTTCAGAGCTGGGGCCGAACTTTCAAACTTACCCCTGAGTCAGCTGCCAAGGACCAGTTGTCGCTGCTTTGACGCATCTCTTCAATAGTCCAGGGTCTCTCCCAAATCTGAGCATCTTTCTCTAAGTGTTCACTCCTGCTCGGGCCATTTGCCATTCCCTCTGGCAACCCACTCATCTGCAACCAGATCACGTGCTTCTTTTAATGGATTTAATAATTCAAAAGAGCCCTTAAATGCCTCACAGACCCTAATGGGAAAATCCAAACTGAAATCAAATGAATGTTTGTCTACAATAATTCAGCCTGCAAAGCTGCTTTAATTTGTATTTGAGCCTGTCTTGAACAAATCCACTGACTTTGCAAGCATGCCAATGAAAATAGCATAGAAATTCTAGTTTTTGTAAGGACATCATTCAGAAACAAGTCTCCCCTCACCCTCGTTTGCAACGTATCTTAAGACTTTGAAAAAAATTTTTTGATATCACAGGAATATAGTAAGAACTGAGGAAGTTTATCCTATATTTAAGTCCCTCAATAAGTTAAAAACAATGTGCAAAAAAAACAAAACAAAACCCCCCCCCAAAAAACTATTAATAGTCAATCAGATGCATCTGCTAAAAAAAATTAGAGTATACATTTGAGTGCTAAACTGTACAATATCAGTAATAGAATCTCATTGCTCCAAGATTTTAAAAAAATTACAGTAGTTAACAATAAGGTCTCTGATAGGACTTTGGCAGTCATTATCAGAGTCAAGGACATCAACATGGTCAAATAAAAACCCAGGATGCCTCCCACATCTAAACAGCCAGCATGACCTCTGGTCAAAGGTTTAAAACTCTCGACTGGAAAGAAGCCGTCGGTATCCCACTACTACAGTGCCACATGCCTAACCTCCAGAGGTCAACCACTTTTCTCCTGTGGTGTGGCGCTTGTATTTTCGGTACACACATTTTCCAGCAGTAGGAACCGCCTGATGTTGGTTGGCCATAGTTCGCTGGTAATAAGTGTCACATTAGGGCCTAACAGAAGCGTGTATTTGACGTCAGTGATCCAACATTGCAAGTGCTATTGCAAATGTATAGATTTATTATTATTTTATTAACACGGAGCGTTACACGCCTTTATAATATAACTCCATGTTTAGTTGTTGATGCAGCAGGTGCTTACAGCATGTGGACTAACATAGCTAAGATTAGCCTAGCCAGAAAGCCAGTATTTGCCAGAAAGAAAATTTAACTGAGTCACTTCAGCTGAGTGGTTGGAATATGATGTCAGTATCTATTCTATTCTAAGACATTTGAGCCAATTTAAGCAAAACAATACAAACGAAAACACCTTCCAGTGGTTATTACGTTAGAATAAATCCGAACAGATTACAGTTCTGGAGACCTTATCCAAAAATTCATTCCGAAGTTTTAATGAGAAGACTGTGTGAGTATTCAGATACTGACTAGTTTCTATTGCCACTGAAACGCAACAAGATAAATCCAATTCTAACTTGTAACTTCCCTTTTAACTTTGTGGTCTTACAGATATGCTACGATACAACAAGCTCCGCAATATCGTTACAAGTATGAGGAAGGAAACTTGCGGTATCCACACAAAGTTGCCTAAATGTCATTTCTTGTTAGCAGAATTTGTTCCCCATAAAGAAAGCGGAGACTGTTTGGCTAACAGCTAGCTTAACTTAGCTAGCCAACACCAACGGTAGCTGCTGGTGCTGCTCCGAGCGAAACAGAGTGAGACACACACGCACACACACAAAAACCAAGCGCTCCCTAGCTTACCTTCTCTACCTCTGGTCAAATGCTTTCTAAGACGGTCAAATGTCAAAAACGACGAGGAAAATAAGATCGATTATGCAAAATTTGGCCTTTCCCTCATTGGTCTACTGACGGGTCAGCCATATTCTGTCTGCAGACTGTCACCTGACTGCCGTTGCCCAGCAACGTAGTGAAAGTGGGGCGGAGTGGAACAAACCGAACGGCGTAGCGAAGCTGCCTTTACGGTCGCTTTGCATTTCACACGTTTTAGAGGATCTGGGACCACAATGGAAATAAGTGTTTACACTTTTTTGTGCAGCCCTGGTTTCTTATGCCATGTTAATTTATGTTTGTTTTGTAAGGCATGATTAACCAAATAAAATAAACTAAATTGAATGAGTGATGCACTTTATTTAAAATACACAAGTTGTTTTGTCGATTGTTCAGAGACATTTGATATTTATCTCTGGGTCTCTGAAAGAGAGAAAGCTTAACAGCAAAGCAGCTGCAGAACTGCAGAACTACGCAACTTGCTCTTTGTTCACGTGTCAGCCTTAGAAAACAATTTATATGGATAATGTTATTTAAATGACGCGAGAATAAAACCAAAAAAAAAAAAAGAAAGAAAAGAAAAGAAAAAAAGATGACATCACATTTCCCCAAACTTTTTCATGCACTTAAACAGCTACAGAATCTTCCCAACCTCATAAGATTCTCATGTTGCAAAGGCAACTCTCTCATTTGGTTTATAGCTAACAGAAATTCTTAAATCACTGATTCTTGAAGCGTTGTGGTGTCTTTGCTCAGACACAGATGTTTCTGTTGGTCAAGTTTGTAAAAGTTTATGACGTTATAGTTATGTGGCACTTCTTGACACCCGCTATCCTGATGTCAGGACGAAATCGGCTGCGATGGACATATTAGAAGAAAATGAAGAGAAATACTCCTTTGGTATCATCCTGGTGCTTTATATCTAGTATTACATTACAGAGGGCTGCCATTGTCCTGTGTTCACAGTTTGAGAACCCTGAGCTTAGATAGAAAACATTGACCTCTACAGATCAGGAACGATGAATATGGAAATTCAGACTGCATTGCCACTACAAATAATGCTAAATAGATAAATAAATTGTTTTGATTTTTTTGTTTGTTTTAAATCATGTAACATTTACCAAGGTGAATGTCTCTTATACATATACCATGTGGTAAATTACAGCTATACCAATGATAAGCTTGAAGCAAATTCTTTCAAAGATAACGGATACATGTACTTAATTTAAAGGACACCTTCAAGTGAACCCACTGAATTCCAGTGATTTGTTGAAACGTGAAAATATACATGGAAATACAAAATATAAGGTAAAATTTTAAGTTTTTTTTTTTTTTTTAAATGTAAAAAAGTCAGTATTTGGTATGACCACCTTTATTCTTCAACAAAGCCTTAATTCGTAGAAAGTGTTCTTGTCATTTCTTTAAGCAGTTTTCAGGAATAGTTCTCCAGGCTTCTTGAAAGACATTCAGAGCTCTTCTTTGGATGTTGGCTGCCCTTTGTTCCATTCTCTGCCAAGATGATCCCACATGCTTCTTCAATAATGGTGAGGTCTGGGCTCTGGGGAGACCAATCCATGACTGATAGTATTCCATTGTGCGTTTTTCTATCCAGACATGCTTTTACTGTATTGGCACGGTCTTTGGGATCAATGTTATGATGAAAATTGAAGCTGTTGCCAGTTTTGATGATTTCCAGATGGTACTGTATGATGGATTAAAATCTAGTGATGTTTTTTGCATGAATAATTCCATCGGTTTTAACAAAACCAGCTCTTTAGTGAACAGTAGATGGATTACCAGAAGGGTCAGATGCATCGCTCGGCTCCTGACAGGTCTTTGCTGTTTTTTCCTGTTTCTTAAGGACTTTCACACACAGTTCATCCGCTGTGCTTTTTTTTTTTTTTGTCCTCCACTTGTCCAGTTTCCTCAACGTTTTTAAGCACCCTGCCAAGTTTTCAGCTAATAGCTCTTTGTGAATCACCTCGTTAGTGCAAAATTAAAAATTTGTCTGTAAAAACATGTTATCATTGGCAGTTTTTATAGATTCAACTAAAGTCACGAGAACTAATGATGTATTTTTGCATCAGGCTGCTAGAAAGAAAGTGGCAAATGAAAAGTGGTTCTTTACCAAGTTGTCTGTTATGTGTAGACAAAACACAGGTTCATCTCCTGAGTTGGGTTCATATTTATGCTTCAATGAAACATAGGTCAGTGTTTAGCCGCTTAAGACAAACATTCCTCTGAAAATGGTCAGGTGCAAGGACTGGACAGAAAATGAGCAAAAAAGCAGCCAATCTCCAAAGAAAAACTTTGAAACACCTTCAGAAAGCCTGCAGAACTGATGCGCAAGACCACTTTAAAAAATGACAAGAAAGTCTGGCTCCTTGGAAGCAAAACAAAGAAATGAGATGGCTCAAGATTTTGCACAGTACTACATTCAAGTGATGCTTACTGCAATAAACATTGCTTGTGGCCAATAAAATGTCTAAACCAATTGACTTCTTGGTACCCCACAAGCTCCCTAACAACACTTACCCAAAATATGAAGTCAATTCATTAATCTATAACTACTACAGAAGCAAGTGGAATTTTCCATAAATACACCATTACTTATCTGCATATTAGGAAGACTATTACTAATATAATAATATTGTTAGTGCTGGTGGGTGGACATTTTTTCCAGTGCTCCTTATAGAGACAAGATTTTTTTTTTTTACTTTTAAATAAAGTTTATTTTCTGTATTTGGCAACATCTACAAAAATATTGTTTCATAAAATTTTTTCCAGTTGGAAATCTTAACAATATGCACACATGCAGCAAACTCTTAACAAACCAGTGAAGTACAGTATGAAATTTATTTGCCCATGCTCCACGTTTCTACCAACTTTTATTAGCCAGATACTTTGTGCCTAAATCTGCCAAAAGACAGAGCAAGCAACAAAAACACAACCTCCTCAACTGAGGTAAATATACACTTTGCCTTAATATTCACTAAGAAGTGTGAAACCTTGGCGTAAGGGAAAGAGGAAGTATCGTAAATAGTGCAAATAGCATAACAATAAGGCAGTGGCTACTAAAGCCCTGAAAACAAATAATGTCTCTTAGACTAAATCAGCTGTTGGTGCCAGGTAAGATGCTTCTCTTGCTTCAGTCTCCGTATCCTCATCAACACGCTCCATGTTATGGGCATCCATTTGCACATCCATTGCCTCAGACTCCTTGAGCACTTGAGGCTCCATATCAGGAGCCTCTCTTAAATCACCGGGCACTGGTTCTTTTCCCTCTTCTGTTTTGCTTGTGTCATTTGGGATATCACCTTCCTCCATTTCTCCAAGCTTCTCATCAAGGTTCATGTCTTCTTCTGCCTCAGCAACTTTTGTGTCTTTTGTCTCATCAAGCTTCATGTCTTCTTCTGGTTCCACCCTGGCATCTTCTTTTTCCTCATCAGCAACCATAACAGCTTCATTCTCTTCAGTTACAGTGGTTTCTTCCTGTTCTGCTTCCTCCTCCACCTCATCCTCCTCCTCTTCTTCCACTACAGTCCCCTTTTCTGGAGGGTCATCTTCATCCTCCTCTTCCTCTTGGGTGGTCCCCAAAGTATCCACAGGCTGCCAATAATCATACAGTTTATCCTAAAGAAGGAGAAAGACCAACATGTCCAATAAGAGTCACACAACTCAGATTATTTTTTAAGACACAAGTAAAAACATGCTGTAAAGAAATTATAATATGTATGAATACTGTACATCGAGAGGCCTTGTCCTCTGAAGGAGCATCTGCCACTTGGTGTAGATCCTCGCCACTAGATCCTTCACCTGGAGAGAGAAGAGGAAGACAAGGGTTTCCAAACAGATTTATATAACACACTGTAGTTTTGATGATTAACACCCCTGAAAATAAATTAACAATGATTTGTTATTGTTTCTGATGTTTAATATGAATTTATATTTAATATGAAACCACAGTAGTACAGATGTCTTTGGTGCAGCGTTTCAGTTGCATTTCAGTAAGTTAAACAGCTTCTCAAACCAAAATATGCTACCCTCTTAGAGTATGTGAATACTGGGCACAAACACCTGACTTTAATAGGCAGGCAGTAGACAGACATATTTAAGCAAATAGTCAATAACTCAGTCAACACAAAAAGAGCTTAATGACTGAGGATCACACATGTTGGGTAGCTATGCATGCAAAAATTCATCTAAGTGACAGAACCGAGTGTGTATTAGGTCTAGCCTCAACTATATACATTATAATGCTAAAAGTATTCACTTGTCAACTTTTACATGCACATAAGCTTGAATGACATCCCATTCTTAATCCACAGTGTTTAATATGTTGGCTGATCTTTTGCAGCTCTATCAGCTTCAACTCTTGTGAGAAGGCTTTCCACAAGGTTTAGGAGTGTGTTTATGGGAATTTTTGACCATTATTCACATGCACAGAAAAAAACTAAAGCTCTTTTTAACTCATACTCACCTTACTGCGGTAAAGGCATTTTTCACTCTCCCTGATGTCACATTTAACATGTGTTTCCAGCTGAGTTGACAAAATAAGTAGCTGCTTCTAAGGAACAGAAAGAAAAGGAAGGATTTAAACATTCAGTCAAAATCAAGCCCATAATGTCTGAGACCAGATATGATAGGGAAAATTATTTACCTTTTGGTGAGCAGGGAAAAACTGAAAATTGGACGCTTCATTTGCCAATGTCAGAAGACTATAGCACAGGTAGTAGGACTGGGAGAAATGATCAAATAAACGTGCATCAGAAATTCATGTTCAGGCCACTCAATTAAATTCAATTTCTGTCTCGGTATTACAGATCTAAAATAAACTCAAGGTTGGAACATTTTACAATTCAGGCGCAATGGTCACCTGTTGGTCTAGGGTGCCCAGGTCATCTTTATCTTTCTGGTTCCTGCCAGAGGGGCTCATCATCTCTCGAAGGGAGGATGGTTGCATGCGAGGAAGGTATGGCCTCAGCTTGAAGAGCTAAGAACAAAACAGATTACCAAAGACACTTTATTAAATTAATTATCTCAGAATATGAGTGAGAGATATACAACTGAAGCGATGCCGGCTCAGGCAATGCCCAGCTTAACAAGGTTTGCGTCAGGTGTTGATGAACCAGGACATGCTGATGAGAAGTGGATAACTGGAACAAGGATACGGATACGGCATAAGTGGACAAGAGATGAGACTCTGGAACGCTACTACACATGTAACTGTAAAGGGTTACATGAAGAGGATGTAGGACCTATGGATTTTTCAGCACCCAGCTAACATCCAAACAACTAACAGCTCGGTGTTCCAATTTCTGCAAGAAACAACTGCTATCACAGCTAGAGACTGATGAGGTACAACACAAATGCTACAGCAAGAGGGAGCCAGAATGTCAGGTTGCTGGGGGATATCATCATCCCTACACTCCGAGATTGGGTACCAAGCCCCCGGAAGAACTGAATGACGGAGCAGCTGACCTGACTTCATGGCTAAACCGGAAACCTCCGTGGATCCTCCGTGGTCAATGACATTAAGTACACCCTGAAAGTCTACTAGAAAATGGGAATGCAGCACTATGGACCATCCTGCAACCATCACTGAAACCAACTAGCTGATCTATATCACAGCAACAGTGATCCTTGACATATAAGGCTGTAAGACAGCACAGAGGGACGTTAGCAGAAAGGTGTGATGAAGAAAGGGGTGCCTGAGAAGTATGACAAACTGTTTATGCCTGAGGCCTTAGAAACTCCATCCATCCTCTTCTGCTTACCCTGTTCAGGGTTGCGGGTGGGGGGGGGGGGGGGGGGGGGGGGGGGGGGGGGGGGGGCTGGAGCCTATCCCAGCTGACATAGGGCGAGAGGCAGGGTACACCCTGTACAGGTTGCCAGGCTGTCGCAGGGCCAACACAGAGAGAGGCAACACTCACACTCACATTCACACCTATGGGCTAATTTAGAGTGACCAATTAACCTAACCCCAGTAACTGCATGTCTTTGGACTATGGGAGGAATCTGGAGAACCCTTAGAAACTGCCAAGCAAAAACTCAAAGCCTTGGCGAAGCGCTTAAAGACATATACCAGAGATACAGAAGCCAGGAGAATAAACCAGAACCTTCCAAGGTGGCCGTGGCAAAGGAATAATATGAGAACAGCTGCCCTGTTATATCCGCTCTCATTTATGTTTAGAGCCTCACTTTTATCTAATGCCCACTTTTGGTTCACATGACACTGTGTCTTCCTTATGATATAATTCAAGTTGCTTTACGACTATGTGTCCTTGAAGATTGGTTTTGTAGACCCACCTGTGTTTGTGTAATAATTCTATCTAATTAGATAAAAGACTGTCCAAAGGAGTTTTTATCTCGGAAGTCTTAAAAAGACTTCCTAAGGAGTGTTTTAGAGCAGTAGCTTTAGTTGGGAAAATCCATTATCTCGATAGGTGTGAAGCTCCCCGGCGAACTGTGTCCTTGAGTTTGTGTAAAAAGGAGCTGATTATTGGAGCCCATAGTGGGTTGGCCAGTGATCAGGTTTCAGGAGATGACACTTTTTTTTTTGCAAATTGAGAGGGGTCAAAGGCAAGTGGTTAGTTACCATCTTCAGGTTATAAAAATGATGCGCCTGCTCTTTGTGGGACCTTAACCTTTGTTCTTACTCTGCTGTTCCTCTTCTCTTCCTGTCTCTGCATCTTTCTCTCTTTCCTTTCCTTCTTTCTTCTCTCTCCCTCTTTGTGCGTGTGTATTTGTGCGTGTGTATTTGTGCGTGTGTATTCTAGTCTTAGCCCCATTCTTTTTCTTTATATATGCTCCCTCTAGGTTTTATTAATGAAAAACATTTCTTTTCATTGCTTCGCGGATGATTTACAGATTTATCTCCCCCTTCAACCTAACAATCATTCATCTTTGAATACCTTAATGGATTGTTTAAGGGATGTTCATTTATGGCTGCAGTCTAACTTTCTTAAATTAAACAAAAATAAAACAGAGATTCTCCTATTTGGTCACCCTCACATATTAGATGGTTATGATAGTGCCCTAGGCCTTTTATCCTCCTTTGTGCGCCCATCTTCTAGAAACCTTGGCATCATTTTTGATACTGCTCTGAAATGTGATAAACAGATTAGCTCGGTAGTCAAGACATGTTTCTTTCATTTAAGACTTTTAAGTAAAATAAAGGGATATCTCCTGCCACCGGACCTGGAGAGAGCAATTCATGCCTTCATCACCAGTCATCTGGACTATTGCAACTCGATTTATGTGGGATGTGAACAGCGTCTTTCCAATCGCCTACAACTAGTTCAAAATGCAGCAGCATGGCTGTTGACAGGCACTAAACGGCGTGATCACATTTCGCCCATTTTACCCTCTGTACATTGGCTTACTATTTCTTTTCGAATCCAGTTTAAAATACTATTTCTGGTTTTTAAGAGTCTAAATGGATTAGCACCTGTTTATTTAACTGAATTGTTGAGACCCTACATCTCGATTAGGGAACTGAGGCCCTCCAAGCAAAAGCTATTGACCAGATATATATCTAATTTGAAGAGTAGAGGGGATAGAGCCTTTACCGTGGTTGCCCCTAAACTCTGGAATGACCTTCCTCTCCACATAAGAGAAGTTCATTCTCCTACTACTTTTAAAAAACTTCTTAAAACTTATTTATTTGCATGTGCATTTCAGACTGGTTGACAGATCTTCTTGGCATTACTTCATTGTTTATTGCATTGTTTATGGTTTTATTGTGTTTTTATTTTTGTTTTATGTTCTTATGTTTTATTTGTTTTATGCTCTGTGAAGCACTTTGGTCAACGGCTGTTGTTTTAATGAGCTATACAAATAAATTATTGATTGATTGATTGATTGAGGTGCGGTCTATGCAGAGATGCTCCTGAGACAATCCAGTACATGACAGCAGGGTGCAAGATGCTAGCAGGCAGGGCATAGATGGAACGCCATAACCAAGTGGCTGGCATAGTATACAGGAACATCTGTGCAGATTATGGTCTGGAAGTCATGAGATCAAAATTGGATACGCTCCCAAAGGTGGTTGAGAATGGCTGAGATCCGGTGGGACTTCCAGATACAGAGGGACAAGCTGGTGATGGCTAACCAACCTGACATTGTAGAGGTGGACAAGCAGAGGAAGAAGGCCACGTGATAAATGCAGCAATACCAAGTGATAGGAACATCAGGAAGAAGGAACACAAGAAGCTAAAGAAATACCAAGGGCTGAGAGAAGAGCTAGAGAGGATGTAGAACAGGATCCTCAAATCCAGGCCTCAAGGTCCGGTGTCCTGCAGGTTTTAGATGTGTCCCTGATCCAATACATCTGATTCAAATGCCCGAATTACCTCCTCAGTATGCAGTCAAGTTCTCCAGAGTCCTGCTAATGAATTCTATATTTGACTCAGGTGTGTTGGATCAGGGATACATCTAAAACCTGCAGGACACTGGACCTCGAGGCCTGGATTTGAGGATCCCTAATGTAGAAGGTGAAGGCAAGAGTAATTGGAACACTTGGTGCAGTGACCCTCAAACTGAGAGTGGCTCCAGCAGATTCCAGGAATGACATTTGAGATCTCTGTCCAATGAGGCTAAGAACAGCTAAGATACTACGCAGGACCCTCAAGCTGGGAGCTTGAGGGTCCCAGGCCTCTGGTAGAGGACCTGAGCTTCAAGGACAAACAAAGACTCGTGTGTGTGTGTGAATGAGAGAGAGAGAGAGAGAGATAGAGCAAAGGAAACTGTCAAGGTTACCTGAAACTCTCTTTCCACAGGTGTGTATTTGCAATCTCCATCCAATAACTTAGAAATCATGCACAGGCTTAGATGTCGACGCAGCTCTCTACCCAAACAAAGCAAACAAAAAAGAATATTTTTTTAATGGTATAGTATCATGAAAACAATACAAATCAATGAAAGCAGGCGTTTATAATATTTTCACACTGACTTAAACTTTTACATCCTCTGTCACTTAATTTTTTAGCTCTGGAGAATAGAAAGCTATAGTGTTGTCATATGGCATGACATCACTAAGTAAAACACAAGATAGGCTGACTGATAAGTTTATGAAAACCTAAGCATCTTTATTTCTTATAATCTTTGTCAACTGCTGAGAATTTCTGAGATTCAGCTCTTCTTTTGAAAAAAAAAAAAAAATTCAAAAACAAAAAATCCCATCAGAAAATCTGCATTTCTAAAAATCACACAAGTAGATATGTGAAAAAAGAAGAATAAAAGACTCACTTTCCACGTGTGTTGTCAGGCAGGAGATGAACTAGCAGGCACATGTTGTGGTGATCATCTGTCAAATGAGTGAGAGCCAGGCAAATTTCTGGCAGCTAAAGACATAAGTAAGATTAACTAGTTAGATGACTTTACAAGGGACATACTATAGATTTAAGTCAAGATTAAATGTAACAGCTAAAAGACAAAACATTTGCTTTAATGTGAATGTAAAATGTGTCACTATTTTACTGAAATGTGAGCAAATGAAGAGAAGCAGAAAAAGAGAATTATGCACTGACCAGAGTGTCCCAATCTCTGATGTTGTTGACAATTTTACACAGAAGAGGTTCCAGTGCCACACTCGACTCAAGGATGAGGCGCGTTTCCAGGCCGATGTGACTCATCACAGTAAGTAACAACAGCAGCTCATTGTCACTGTATGCACGTGGGCACAGACCCATACAGTAAGACAGGTACTACAAACAAGAACCAAAAGGAAAAAAAAAGAACAATCAGTGATGCAGTTATGCTTACTCTGCTAAACTCTTAAACACGAGTGCTATGTGTTCTTATCATTATTTTCTATTAGTACTACCTTCAAAATGTTGCTGCAGTTGTGTTCGGGGAAAGTGGGCTCTTCCTTGTTACCAGAGGGACTATCGCTTTTGATGTAGACATCTTCCCTGCACAAACACAGAATTCCTTGAAATTAAAGGGTGATCAAATGGACAACTTTCAGCTCACATGTTACAGTTTTAAATAAAAGGCAACAAAAGGATTGAGTGATTCATAGAGTGATGCTACTCACAGAAGATCTCCTTCCGTGAATGGGGGCTGCATATTCTCCAAAGGGAAGAGTTTAACAAACGGCACTCCCATATTCATTAGGACCAGTGTCACATCAGGTAAACTGGGAACCCACACTTTAAACTGCTGGCTTCCATATTTCACTGTGGAAGCATTCACACAGAAAGAACATCAACACTATGCACATTTAAGATACAAAATACCAAAAGCTTGGGGAGGACAGCACTGACCTATCTGATAGGCAGCAGTCAAGGCAATGTCACAGAGGGCCTGTAGCAGCTTCTCAGATATCATCCTCTCACTATGGACTGACATCATCTGAGAAGATTGACAAAGAATTACATCCAAAGCTTAAACATTGCTACAACAAACTCAGTATGTGTGTTGAGCCTACCTTGAAAAGGAAACGGGTAACTTGAGCTGGACAGGGTGCACTAGAGTCATAAGCCTCCTGGAATAATCCAATATTCACATGCAATCTCAGCTGAGCTGGGCTGGACCTGCACGAGAATTTAAGTGGAGAGAGTTAGGTTAGTCATTCACTATTTAGTAAAGCTAAGAGTCTAAGACTTTGCTAAGGAACAACTGAGTTTGCAAAGTTAAATACATCCCTCAGTGTGCTGGACAGAACCAACAGTGATAGTTTACCTTTCCAGTAAGTGCCTTCAGGTTAATATGTAGTTTCTCCTGACAGGGCCTAACTTGTTCATTAACTTCATTAAAATGTCCTCAGCAAGATTTATTGGAAAGCTCCATATTAGATTATGAAAAATGCACATTGTGGCCTTAGGGAATGTACGCTAGAAGCCTTACTATCTGCCATGCTAAAGTTGTCATTGCACTCCACAAATACAGTACACGTCACTGAAACATTTAATCTACAGCAAACACAAAGTAAAGCTACTGTAGAAATATATAGCAAGCATAGACTAATGTTGCAGGTCTTTAAACTTGTTTAGTGTTTCTGTTATTTTTTTACACAAGACATGAGACCTTTTTCTTTTTACTTTTATTTTCTTGTCTAATTTTGTTATCTGATTTTTGGTGTTTATGAAGGAAGGAAAGAAAAGGAAGTTTTTCGCTTTGGGTTTCCCCAGACCAATGAGACATTGATGCAGAGTCTGGTGTTAGAAATTTAAAGAGCCAGCATAAAGGCACTGAGAAGAACTTGATACCATACCTAAAAATAGCCCTCTACTTATACTTAGGGAAGTTGCTTAGTACATACTTAAGAATCATCTGCCATGACCCTGCACATTCTTCATGTCTCTGTTTTCTTGGGCACAAACACCATGCAATAGAGTTAATAAAAGCATCCATGATGATGTCCACTGATGGCCTATAATAACTCCTTTAAAAGCCACAGTGGGTTGTCTGCTCACCAGTACAGGAGTATTTGAAAATTTATATCATGCATTAAATTACAATTAGCACAGAGGCCAACACTAGTCACACCTAAAACATGCCTGTAGCTGCAGTGTTATTGGCCAATAGCTCCTTATAGAAAGCTGACCTAAATATTTTGGTATGGGGGGTTCTTGATGATCTGTATGTTTGATGGTTTGGATATGTGCACAGGAGGGATTGTGGATATACGGTACAAAAGATGTTGAATACGGAGCTGCCAGGCAGGAGAAAAAGAGGAAGACCACAGAGAAGATTCATGATACAGTGAAGGAGGGCATGCAGAGGGTTGTGTGAGATAAGAGGATGCTAGGGATAGAGTGAGATGGAGGAAGATTATCTGCTGTGGTGACTTCTAAAAGGGAGAAGCTGAAAGAAGAGGTATGGGGGGGGGGTGTTCAAGCTGAATTAGAGGGCCAGTTGATGCTTTAAAGAAGGACAAGGCAACAAAAAGTGTCCTCGGAGGACTGAAAATAGCCAGCTCAGTGTAATTTGTAGTAACAGTATTCAAGACAACTTCAAAGAAAAAAATGTTAGAGATGGATAAAATTTTTGCTAATGCAATATTTGGGCAAATGGTTAGAAGATCACCAAAATATGCAGCTCACCACAGAAGTGTTTTTTGTGCCGTTCCCTGTGGAGTAACCATGCACTGCCTGAGCTGCAATGTATCCTGGTTAAAAATCTGGCCAAACTTCTCCAGGTTGAATACTTCTTCTCCTGGAGGAACTTCTTTGATTGCGGCAGACATCAATGAATACCGCTGCAAGAATTCCCTGGGAAACAAATCAAAACAGTTCACAATTAAGTTAACTACACTGCAAGCACACTTCCCCAGAGACAAAACAAAGTGCCAGCATGCCTTTGTGTGCCTTACTGTTGTTCAGTTGAGATGACCTCCTCTCGGTTCTCCTCTGCTTCCTCATATTCAGCTATCTTCAACAGGTCCTCCTCACATGCCGTTAGCAGCCTTCTCTCAATCTCTTTAGATCTGATGAAGAATGTAGAGATATGCATGAAGATGCTGCAGCTCCAAATGAAATGAAATGGCAGTGAAATGTTATGAATAATAACCCACTTTTTGTTGCTATTTATTTCCTTCAGTATTTGGTCAAGATTGTTCTTGTAGGTGACTGACTTTGTGGTGGATGGAAATGTTTGCTGTGGAAAACAACAGGTGATATTTAACATCCAAAGAGAGATAATAAATAAATAAATACATATATATATATATTTATTTATTTTACTGTCCTTTAGTTCAGCAAACTTATTTTCATACAGTCACATCATCATGTACAACAAAGGCCAAGACATGCTTACAGTTTTTGACTGACAGCTCAGACGTCTAGGTGTACTAGGGTCTGAGAAGGCTCCCTTCTCTGGTGTATCTGGAGGTTTAGTAGCACGCTCCATCATCTCCTGCAAGGAAAGTAGCTGCTCATCCTCACTGCTATGCGAGCTTTGGGTTAGATCCACATCTACTGCAAAACTCAAGCCCAGATCCAACTCCACATCTAAGGAATCTTCTTCATTCAAATGCTTTTTATCCCCTTCACTTGTCTCCCCCTCCACTGGTAGAGACTGACAACAACTGGAAGTAGAAGTTTGTTCAGCGACAGCACTGTCCATCTCTATTGCACCTGAACTCACTTTGTTGCAGAGGGGAGATGAATTTTGGTCATCCTTAAGCTGCCTGCATGAAGAAGGGTTGGGACTGTTTTTGGGGTCCTTGTCTTTAAGAGAAGGCATCATTAGGTTTTCCAGTTTTACCCGTGTTAACGTTACAGTTGGAAAATTGCCTAGTGTGTTAGGTACAGAGGAAGATGCTTCAAGAAGAGGACCAGTGACTTTGGAATTTTGAGGTTTTTCACATGAAGACTCAGTAACTGGGGTACTGGAGCTTGTGGCTTTGCTGGATGAACCGTTCTCTGGTGTTTTGTTTGATTCCCTATCTATCTTGGGTTTTGCAGTCTTATTTGAGGGGCTGACTACATAAGTCACAGGATCGGGGGTGAAAAGCTCATTGGTGTCATAAGAAACTACAGGTCTTCGTGAACGAGCTTTACTCCGCTCTCCTGTCCGACCACTCAGTGAACCCAAACTTGGTTTTGAGGTTGATTTGTGAGTGCTACTGCTCAGTTTTCTGTTTTCTCCCACGCGATTACTTCTGCTTGGGGTCTTGACTGGCAAGACAGAGCTACTATTGGCAGAATGACCAGCGTCGTGACTGCCTAACTCAGCATGTGTAGAGCTACTAGTGTCCTTCTGAGGTAGCTCAAAGGCTAACAAAGTGCTTGATTTATCCCTTTTATTTTTTTCCTCACTTGTCTTTTTCACGCTTTCATCATTTGTCGTTAAGGGTGATGTCATCTCCTTTAACTGCACTATATGATTCAGAGAGGAATTTATAAATGCTTGCTTTGCCCCCGTTGATGCTGTTTTCCGTGTACATTCTTTATGTGACGATGACTTGCTGCATGGTTGAGAGGGTCCGACAGTTGAGGACAGCTCTGAGCTTGCTGACTGTCCACATGCCTGGTCTGCATGCAGATAGCCATCAGTGGTTTTCTGTTGGTTTTCTGACACTGAAGAATGCTTCACTGATGACTGGGGGACAAGTGCGGTGCAAATGGTGGGTTTGGTTGTCTCTGTTTTGTCTGTGTTTGTCCCCTGAGGACATGGTTTCTTGGGATTCTCTGGACAATATTCATACTCGCTGCGCCTCTTGTGTGATGAGCAGTTCAAGTCCACTGCTGGAGAGAGAAAAAACAAATTTTTTAAAAACAATATTTAGAGCTTACTAATGTCTACTAATGTTAGTGTTCACCAGAACTTACTATGCTTTTAACAGTATGCTTTAATCAGGTTAAGCAGATAAATAATCCACAATCTGGTCACAAAAGAATGGTCTGCAAACACAGAAATTAACTGGCAGCTATTCTGATAATAAATCAATCATTTCTCTCAAGTGAAAACATTATATGTTTTATGATTCCAGGTTATTAAATTTACTGTTTAGAGTTACAAACGTCAGTCACTGAAAATTACACATGTGAGGACATCATATTTGTGTGATGGACACTTTTCTCCCACGTATTATGTTTTATAATTCAGATGAGAAAATATTTGATCAATTAATCAACAAACAAACTAATAATGAAAATAACGGTCACAGCTTTGCTATGTCACATGAAAAAGATCACATTTTTGTTTTTAGCATGAAGCAACTCCTGAAAGCACTACAGGAGAGAAACACAAATGCAAATTATGATAATGGATCAGAATTAGGGATATTTTTATGCCATAAAAATACTTCATATACTCCATATACTGTGTAAATATATTTACACAGTATATGGACAAAAGTACTGGGCCATATCTCTTAAACTTTCAATTCAGGTGTTTTCAGTCCCATTCCCACAGGTGTACAAAAATCAAGCACCAAGCCATGCAGTCTGCCTTTACAAACATTTGTGAAGGAGTGGGTCGCTCTAAAGAGCGTAATGAATTCAAGCATGGTACTGTGATAGGATGCCACCACTGTAACAAGTCAGTTTGTGAAATTTTTTCCCTCCTAGATATTCCATGATCAACTGTAAGTGGTATTATTGCAAACTGAAAGCATTTAGAAACCAAAGCAACTCATCCACAAAGTGGCAGTTGACTGCTCTGTAATGTTACAGAGCAGAGTTGCTGAGTGCTGAGGTGCACAGTGCATTGACGATGCCAACTCTCTTCTGACTCAGTAACTGCAGAGTTCTTTGGCATTAACATCAGCACAAATGCCGTGTGCTGGGAGCTTCATGGGGTGTCATAGGTTTCAGTGGGCAAACAGCTGCATGAAAGCCTTACATCACCAAGCACAATGTCAACAACCAGATGGAGTTGTGTAACGCACACCAGCACTGGACTCTAGAGCAGTGGAAATGTGTTCCTTGGAGTGACAAATTACATTTCTCTTTGGCAATTGGTTGGACAAGTCTGGATTTGGTGAATGCCAGGTGAACGTTACTTGCTTGACTGTATTATGCTAAGTATAAATTTTAGTGAGGAGGGATAATGCCGGTGTTGTGCAAAAAAGTGATCGTCTGCCAAAAAACAATTTTCGGCGGTTGCCAAAAAATGATTGTCTGTATTTAAACTGTAAATGACTTGTTGACCTATAATCTGTGAAACATATGTCAAACATATCTCTCACGAATGATATCAAGTCATTTTGAGCGACAAACAGAATTTCTATCACAGGGTAGAAGCTGCACTCAGTTTTTGGAAAAGTGACTTTTATATATTCATGTTTTTTTTTGTTTTTTTTTTAATCCAAGTAAAAACTGTCATTGACATTAAAAATGTCTTTTTAAACAGAAATCTGTCTAAGAAGTCTGCAGAAATCACAACAAATACAACATCACAGTTCTATAAAGATATTTTAAGTGGCCAAAAAGCACTGGATTGATTATAATGTAGGTACAATAACAAACTCCTAAAGATTCTTGAAAAAGAGGTTATTTCATCATTTTATATATAAGACATTCATAAATCGGCAGCATGGTGGCGCAGTGGTTAGCACTGCTGCCTCACAGTTAGAATAACATCTGGAAAGCCTGGGTTCGATTCCACCTTGGCCCAGGCCTCTCCCTCTCTCTGTGTGGAGTTTGCATGTTCTCCCCATGCTTGCGTGGGTTTCCTCCGGGTACTCCGGTTTCCTCCCACATTCCAAAGACATGCACTTACTGGGTTAGGTTAATTGGCTAATCTAAATTGCCCATAGGTGTGACTGAGCGTGTGAATGTGAGTGTGAAAGGTTGTCTGTAACTCTGTGTTGGCCCTGCAACAGGCTGGCGACCTGTTCAGGGTGTACCCTGCCTCTCGCCCTATGACAGCTGGGATAGGCTCCAGCCCCCCCGCAACCCTGAACAGGATGTGCGGAAGCGAATGGATGGATTGATGGACATTCATAAATCATGCTGACTGCACTCGATTTACCAATATAAGCAAAGACATTACACATAAAAGCACATAGAAACATCGGAATCACTTTATCGCAGACGATCACTTTTTGGCACAATGCCAGCAGCTGTTGATTGTAACTAATAAAGTAATTTGTAATCTAACATAGTTACTTCTAAAATTAAGTAGTCAGTAAAGTAACTAAGTTACTTTTTAAAGGAGTAATCAATAATCAGATTGCTTTTTCAAGGTAACTATGCCATCACTGGAACAACTCAGGATTAAGGCCTATGAATTTAGAATGGGATGTCACAACAGCCCCCGTGGGTGTCATCTGTAGGTGACCCAATACTTTTGTCCATTTAGTGTATATATTATTTTCAAATTTCCTGATTTAGTAGAGTTCACCAAAAGACAAAATATAAAATAAATTTAACAAAAAAAAATGTTGCTGCAAGATGCCAACCTTACAATCAGACTAGTACCATCTGTTTTCATCACTAGAGATTCCACATTTTCAATGTATCAAAGCTACAGGAGTAAAAGAGTATTTACAATATTACCTGGAATTAACATCTCATTTGAAGGCGTTTGCTCCTGTTGTTGGCTCTACAAAAAAAAAAAAAAAAGGTTAGCAACAAATGCCCAAAGCAGTCGGATCAGGAAATAAACTGTCTTCAACCTGCCAGCTCCCTATTTTAAAGTCCATGTAATTCCCAGTTTGGTTTATGTGTGTCCTATCTTCTTAATGCTCTTCCTAGGTGCCATCCTTCACATAGATTTCCAGCAATAAGAACCAATAAGATGCAGATAATCTCCTGTTGTGAGCTGTGAGATTGGGTTATGTCAGCCTAAATCCAAAAATGGATTTTCTTGACAATGTCCACAGTTTATGTGTGAAAACAGCTTAAGAGTTTTCAGCTCAAGATCTTCCAGCTTTAGCCTGTTTCAGAAATCTGAATCCCAGTCTCAGTATTGTGTTTATTCACAAATGTTTCACTTGTGTGAAAAATACCCAAGCGAATATAGTTTTACAAATTGACATTACAGCAATGTGAGAAATTTGAAAAATGGGGACAATCTTTCACTGTAAGTCAACAGTGGCTCTTCAGTTGCCTTGCTTTTTTGATTAAATGATATATGGTAACATGTTAAGATTTCTGTCTTTATTTAAAATTGGTGGAATAGGCATATTCCTCCCTACTGATTGGTCTCTTGGCAAAATAACAACCCCTCTCAGTTTGGAAATGGCTAAATAATAAGAGGAAACAAAATGAAAATTAAGTCTGTTTAAAATACAAAATCATCTATGTTTCTACTTTAAAAATCCCGCTGCCAAGGCTGACTACAATATCTCCTGCTCTCCCCAAACTAACAAAGTAGTGAAAAGGTCTCAGCCTGACCAGCCTGGCATAAGACTGGACAAGCAGAAAACCTCCATTAAGATTTTAAAACTCCACATAAACTTTGTGTCATTAAAGATATAAAAACTTTACCTGGCAAGAGGCTACAAAGCTATGCACGATGGGTAAACGACTACTGCTGGATGAGTGGATTTTTGGAGGGAGCTGGTAGCCCTGCAAAGGCCACTGGCTAATATCAGGATACCAGCATTCTGAGTGTGAAGGGGACTGTGGGTGAACTTCATATGATGCTCTGGAGTTGAATGGTGGGGTTGTAACACTCACAGATGGTCTGTGCAGCTGGACCGTAGGTATAGAATATCCCACATCACTGGACTGAGCCTAACACAATGTTAAAAGCCACATCAGTATAACATAGCTAATACAGATCATAAAAACACTTAACCAGCACAAAATCTGGGTTTCACCTATGACCATATTAAAAATATTAAACAATACCTTATTTGATTCTTGTCTTTGTGTTGTTACAGTTTTGCTTCCTGAGATGGATGAAGTAGCCTTGGATTCAATCACTTGATCTCGCCCTACGTGGGAAGAAGGGGATTGGTTGATAGCCACTGGAAGCCGAAATGTGCCAAAAGATCGTGGCTGCTGGTCTCCTGATATTGGCTGAGGGGCATTTGATGATATCCCACTGTTAATTGGGTTGCTTGAAACAAGCCCTGGAGGTTGAGCAAAATGCACCGGTGGACCCAGCCTGTCGTTTAGCATAAAATAAGGTCTATTTGCTGGGGAACCAACATTATGTGGACTGCTTGAAACAAATCCTGATGAATGGATTGACCCTGGGGGATGAGGAGTTTGCCAGAGTGGACCCATTCTGTCCCTGTAGCACAGCTCAGGTGGCTGAACTGGCAACATTCTCCTTGGTGGTGGATTAGAAAGCCGGTTAGGGACCTGAGAAGGCTTCATTGGAGTCTCCTGGTGAGATGATGTGTGGGATGGGGTGCACTGTTGAACTGCAAAGCCTTTCACTAATGGACAGAAGAAATATGAGGCATGCATTATGGTCTTATGAAGGGTTTGTTACATTACACCTGAACCGTTTACTGTAATTACAAAGAAATATTCATGTAGCATTGTATTTCAGGTCTGAATTTATTATGAGAGAAAAGCAATGGCTAGGTTACTCTCTTGTGTTTGTTTACTTTTCACAGTAATGCCAAAAAGAGGTCTCTCTAACAAACTTATTTTTTCTCCTTGTGCCCAATTCCTCCTAAAACTGAGCTGACTCGGTTGTTGATTTAATTGCTCATAAACAGTGCTGCTGCATTAAACTGCACAATAGTTGACACTATGTAATTAAAACCAAGAGTTGTTAAATGACAATAGATAATACTGTGCTTTCCTTATTGCACAGTAAGTAAACGCATTCACACAATACAAGACCTGTCACTTCGACTCACCTTTACTTCTTGGTGAGAAGCAATCTCCAAGTGGGCTGCAAGAAAGACAGACAACCCATTATGTTTCGATTATCCAAGTAAGTCCGGTCACCAAGCCAACCACAGTTATGCAGCTTCACTGTACTTTATAAAAATAAAAAATAAAAAAAAGACGAAAAAGAACGCGCCCAACAACGCACGAGTCGTCCTTTCACAGCCAACAAAAGGGAGACACCTGCTAGTCAACTGCTGCTTGGCTAATGGCTACCAATCACAGCATGCTACGTGAGGTGACAACACGGGACCAGCCAGAGCAAATATTTTGAAGCTTTGGCATGCCGTGATGTTGCGTTGACATCCAAAAACATCTAATCGTCTCAAATTAACATCACCTCAACAGTGTCGCTCGAGAACCTCCATCACAAAAAGACGTAAAAAAAAAACCGTTAAATATTATTACTTGTGAATATGCTAGGAGCTAGAAAAAAGACAGACAAGTATGACAGCGTTATTCATTGCTGAATTGGAGCCGGTTTAAGAAGAAACAATAAGAGCTGTGAAGTTGCTCTTTTTAGAGCCTGCATACATGCCTGGCTGTAGCCAGCTAACCTAGAATAAAATGCATAATAAACATTAGCAAGACGTTTCAGGAAGTAATTTTAGCTAGCTGGCTAACGCGCGTGCCACTTAGCAGTGGGGTGCGCTTCAGAGTAGGTAGAGCTTCATACCGAGAGTCTCCTTGGTTTTCTGTTGCTTTCCTCATTTTGAGGACTGGGAAGTCTGTCTGTAACTACATACGGTAGCAATAACACGATACTGGCGAACCCCAGCGCTACAAACATCCTCTCCCGCTTGAAACCGCTTGGACTAATTCGAACTGCATCATGGAACTTGGAGTTCAAAAGGGTTTCACTTTAAAGGGATGTTTCGGATAATAAAGTCAGAGTCTTTCCGTAGAAGTTTGAAATATTTCCAAAACATAGCTGAATTTATGCATTAGTGGTCATTCTCTTTCACTCAGCGTATTAAAACCTGCCTGTAATTTTTAATTTGTTTGAGGTGATCATGACAAAGGGTTCCAGAAATTAAGAATTTCTTGAAAAAAGTCACAAATGCAGTATTTTTCTTTTTTTTGGAGAATTGTTTTAATTCAGCTACAGTAGAATGTTTTTGACTATGACTGGCCTGTTTGAGGTCATGCCAAAGCATCTCAATCAGATTTAAGACTTTGACTATAGGCCACCCTAAAACTTTCATTTTGTTTTACAGAGGTGAACTTACTGGTATGTTTTTGGGATCATTGTCCTTATGCATAACCCAAGTGTGCTTGAACTTCACAACACAAACTAATGGCTGGGCATTCTCCTTCAGGATTTTCTGGTACAGAGCAGAATTCATGGTTCCATCAATTATGGCAAAATTGTCCAGGTCCTGAAACAGCAATGCAGCCCCAGACCATCACAGTATCACCACCATGTCTGACTGTTGGTATGATTTTCTTTTTATGAAATGCTGTGCTAGTCTTACACCAGATGTAACGGGACTCAAACTTTCCAAAAAGTTCAGCTTTTGTCTCATCAATCCAGAGAATGTTTTCCCCAAAGTCTCAGAGATCATCGAGATTTTTTTTTTTCTTTTTGGCAAATATGAGACGAGCCTTTGTGTTCTTTTTGGTCAGCAGGGGTTTTCACCTTGGAACTCTCCCATGGATGCCATTTTTGCCTAGTCTGTTTCTTATTGCTGAATCATGAACATTGACTTAACTGAGATAAGAGAGGCCTGCAGTTCTTTGGATGTTGTTCTGGATTCTTTTGTGACTTGCAAGATGAGTCATCGATGTGCTCTTGGGGTAATTTTGGTATGCTGGCCACTCCTGGGAAGATTCACCACTGTTCCAAATTTTCTCCATTTGTGGATAATGGCTTTCTCTGTGGTTCACCACAGCCCCAAAGTCTTAGAAATGGCTTTGTAACCCTTTCCAGAATGCTAGATAGCAGTGATAAGCAGACACACAATCTGAAGATTTGCCAATAATTTAACATTTATTAAATCAGAGCTTTCATGGTACAGTTACCCAGATAAATATGTTAGCAGTGTAAGACATAATGGGATAAACCATCCACACATTTTTAGCTGGCCTAAAACCAGCTGCAAGGTCTGCTGATGGAATAGGAGGAGAAAGAGGCACATGAATACTACAGACACCAAGAGGCAATGACAGGCCAAAGATGGTCAAACACAACCACAAGAATATTGATTAAATTTAGAGCTTTTGTCTTTATTCCTGTAATTAAAATTTCACAATATCACCGTCTAAACAGTGGATTGATCGGTGCAAAACACATAGCATAGCACCATTCAAAATGTGAAGAAACAACACAGACAGCAACGACATTGAAGGAGACAGCACAAATTGCAAAGTATGAGAAATGGACTGTTAGGACTGGATATTGCTAATCACCCCATCGTGCTCTCAAGAGATTGTAAAATGTTATTAGTTATTAGTGAAATGCATATAAACAATGGTTTATCAATGACCAAAAAAAAATAACTTATGTATGCTTTGGTGGTACTATTTATGTAAAAAAAAAAAGGTAAATCTATTTAAATTAATTTCTAATAGCCTACAATATCCCAGTATCAAGTGTCACTCAATGAAATAATAATGCCATCTAAGCAGGTTTAACTTCTTTACCACCGTCAGTATCTCACATAGACATAAAGTAGGCAGCAGTAGTATAGCAAACGAGGCTAACAGAGACCTCATCTCTTCATGTAAATAGTGTTACTTAACTTGGAATTCCATGTAGCATGAATTGCTTTCCATTTACAAGCAGCCAACCGTTTGGTGAATGATGTCACAGCGAAAGACTTGTTTCATTTAACAACAACAAAAGTGTTAGAATTCTGTCATTAGTGAAAAAGGATATTACTTACATACTCCAGGTACTGCCTTTATTAGCAGTAATGTTAATTTCCTTCCAATGCTTTTATCTTATATTAATTATATTGTAATATTTAGTCAACAATTATTTGCAATCTCTTGAGAGTCATGGCCCCTATGGCTCTAATATATATCAGTCATTTGTTGTCTTCTGCTCGCACACACTGTGCAAGTGGACAACAACCTACAGTAGATTCATCACATTTTACAACCCAAAATAAATCAGGATTTAGAGGAAACACTAATCTGAGGCCAGCTGTTAGGGACAACCTGTTCCATATTGCACAAAGGGAGCTTTTGTGGTGTTTTTACTTCTTGGCCTTTCCCTGAGCAGCGACGGCCTCCATGGCTTTGCGTACAGTCTCCTCGTCTCCAAGGAACTGCATCGGCTTCAGTGGCTTCAGGTTCTTGTCGAGCTCATAAAGGATGGGGATGCCTGTTGGCAGGTTCAGCTCCATGATGTCTTCATCTGACATTCCTACAAAAAGAAGACATATACTGTTACTCTGTATGCTCATATACTGCAATTGAATTGCATTGACAGTATAAAAGATAGGCACGGCTTCTGGGTCAAAAAAGTGAAGCTAATGCAGAAATACCATAAACATGCAGTTATTTGAAAGGGGGGGGTGACCCCTGTGTTTGTTAGAGTTTTATAGAAGTTTATGGAAAAACAGCTCCCAGCTCCTTTGCTCTGTGACCTCAGTAAACAGTTTCTTGATGTGTTTATGGGCTCAGTTACTAGTTACCTTCACCAAGGAGGTTATGTTTTAGGTAGCATGCGTGCATGCACTTCATTCTGTCTGTAAACACGATAGCTTGAAAAGTTTTGAATGAATTCTGATAAAACTTTGTAGGGGTGTAGAGTGGGGTCACGTTAACAGCCCATTAAAATTTGGGTTACATCCACCAAGGTCTTCAAGGTCAACTTAATGATTTATTGGTTGAAAATTGAGAAAAAGTCTTATAACTATGATTTTTACAACTGTGGTGTGTATTGTCAACACATAAAAAGTACCGTATAAAGACTTATAAAATTTGTCACATTTGACCTCTGACCTCACCTTTAAGGTCAATACATTGATCTGAAGGTCAATGTGATAATAATGCCAAATGATAATAATATGATAAACTAATAATAATGCTTTTGTTGTTGTTTGTATTGAGAAAATATAGGCATATACAGAATGATATACGGGGATTCCAAATATGTCACATTTGACCTCTGACCTCACTTTTACATTTCACATCTGCCCTTCTTTCAAGTTGACCCAAAATGTGTTCTATCTTTAAAGAAACTGTTATCAAGAGAAAGCGAATGAGCTGCATAGTTAGATCGAAATAAACACCATGGGTGTGTAGAGGTACTACAACAATGTACAGTATGAGACAATAATGTGTTTTTTGAACATTACAGCTTGGACCTACCAAATCAAATTCTAAATTTTAAACTATTTAGTGTTACTTACCTTCCAAGTGCTTGACAATCCCCCTCAGACTGTTTCCATGGGCAGCGATGAGCACCCTCTTTCCTTGTTTGATCTGAGGGGCGATCTCCTCATTCCAGAAAGGCAGCGCCCGAGCAATGGTGTCCTTAAGGCTCTCACAGGAAGGAAGCTGGTCCTCAGTCAGATCTGCATAGCGACGATCCTGCAAAAATGACAATACAGTATCAGTGTGCAAATTAAATAACTGGACGAAACAAAGGCAGCATCTTTCTCTTGAGTTTTTTTTTTATTTATTTATTTTTTACTAATTTTATAACACCACTGCGAAATAGAAAAGAATACATTATCAGTTTGTTTCTACATTGATTGAACTTTGAACTTGAACCCAGAAGAACTCTTTCAGTCATATATTAACTTACACTGAACTTGCTATTACACAATAGGATTAAGACTCCCACTGGCAAATAGTAATGTACTACATCTCTGTGGTGGTCATGTTTTCCTTTGGACTGTTGTGTGTGTAAATATGTAAAGCATTTTGGTATTTAAGCTGACTGTGGTGGAGACAAAAAGATTGAGTCATATTGAGTCATGCCATTTCTGCTGATTTCTCTCACACAGCTGGTTAGGCCTGAATAAAGAGATATGTTCACGTTGTGGCTTTTTTTTTGGTCTGTTTGGAGGTAGTTGATCAATAAAGTCAATATGTACAAAACCATTGTTGTTCTCACATGTCAACAAAGCTCATTGATTTTCTGCGTATATTGTCAATGTGATATCTTACCTTGCTGATGATAGTGTAGTAGTCGTGGTCTGGACCCATGGGAGGAGGTGGGATGTCAAATGAGCGCCTCCAGATCTTCACCTGAGCCTCTCCGTGCTTGGCAGCGGTCTCTGCCTTATTTAGCCCCGTCAGGCCTCCGTAGTGACGCTCGTTCAGCCGCCACGTCCGATGAACAGGCACCCACATCTGGTCAATGCCGTCCAAGGCCAGCCACAGTGTCCTGATGGCCCGCTTCAGCACAGAGGTGTAGCAAATGTCAAACTCAAAGCCAGCATCTGTTTGATTCAAAGATTTGGAGACACTGGAGTTTTTTTGCCTAGTAAAATATATATTTCCACTGAAACACTTACACAGTTGTGTAGTTATTACATTCCTCCACTCTGTTAAGAGTAACAACTGCAATAGTATCAATGATGGCATGAAGAAAAATAAGTAACCTGTGTCTCGGGCCTTACAGATTCCCCAGGGCTCAAGGTGAAGTCTCAAGCATACTTCTCAAGTCATAAACCACAAGATGTTATCCACAGTCAAAGATATGGTACAGGTAACAAAATAGCCAGTTATAACACAAACACAACTGGAGCATGTTTGGCATGACTGCATGCAAAATGACTACCCTGAAAAATCAACCAATGGCTGGAGCTCAGCAGTCTGATTTATTGAGGCTACGCTGCGTATAAATTAACAAAATGCACTACTTTGCAGCTTTTTCTCTTTGTTCTACATGACTTTATTATCTCTGTTGCAGTATAGCCACACAAAAGCACACGCTCTGGGGGGGGGGGGGGGGGGGGGGGCGGTCTATGACCTGATGCACACAGAGCATGCGATTATGCAATTGCTTCTGGCCGAGGGCATGATACCACACTAAATGCAGGAATACATTAAAGCAGTCTCACCTTTCAGGGCCTGTCCTCCTCTTTTCGCCTCCTTTTCCCCGGTTTCGCTTAGATCTGCATCGAACCACCCACAGAAGCGATTCTCCTGGTTCCAGTTGCTCTCACCGTGACGAATCAGTACTAATTTGTGGGCTGCCATGTTTGATACAGATATGTCTCAGTCAATCACTTAAATCAATAAAAAAATTTATTTTTTATAAGGATGCTGAGGATGCTGAACCGCGACCCCCCTAACTCCAGAGACGCAGACGAGTGCATTCGCTTCTGTCAAACCGTTTTATCTCGCGGATTGGCTACTCCCCCACTTCCTGGCTTTCACAACCAATGGGGTTAGACAACATGACGTCACTTTAATTTCTCAACCAATGGCTGAGGTGGGAGTCAGCGGTGGGGACTCTGACCTTCATGTTGTACATCGTACTCTATTGATTTTCCCTAGGCTGTTTCTCTTTTATCTATCTATCTATCTATCTATCTATCTATCTATCTATCTATCTATCTATCTATCTATCTATCTATCTATCTATCTATCTATCTATCTATCTATCTATCTATCTATCTATCTATCTATCTATCTATCTATCTTAGTGTTTAATTTAGACTTTACTCTTCCTCTTTGGTAACTCCTATAAATAGGCTACAAAGTAACATGGTCATGAAAAAGGCATGTCTGCTCTATGAACACTTCTTTGATGGACTTTTGCTTTTCTAATTATCCACTTTATTTGCATTTCATCCATATTTACCTGTTTATGGTTGGCCTTTAAAATATTTATCTGTATCTATTGTTTACCCAGTGTCTATAATACATTTAAAGGGAGCTATTGTTTTCAATACCCGTTCCATAATTTTATTATTTGACTCTACTAGAATAACATCACAATTTATCTCAAACTGGGGCCTTGGTGTTAGCCCCTCTGTTCATTCACTGTCTCATACTTGGATCTGATTCTAGGAACATTTAAAAGATCTGCAAGTCAGAGATGTACTAGGTGCCAAATGATTGAGAGATTTGCAAACTAACAGAAGGATTTTATTTTATTATTTTTTAATGCTTTCTTTTTACTGTTTTTCTGTTTATGCAATCACTAAAAGAACTCTGGAACAAACAAAAATAAGTAAATAAAATAAGGATTAACACGAGAACATGTCAGATTGCCTTCTCTATAGTTTGTTTCTATTTATCCATGTGTGAGTCTTTCTCCTGTCGTTGATGCGTATACAGTCCATTTCTCCCATTTTTCTTGGAATTGTTCTGCTCGAGTCCTTATCCCACGTGTGTCAAACTCAAGGCCCGCGGGCCACATCCGGCCCACAACATAATTATATTCAGCCCGCGAGATAATTTCATATGGCTATTATTAAGGGCCCGCCGGTAAACAGCGCTCCCACCTCTTACACTACAAATCCCACTATGCACTGCAACAGCTGCCGAGCAGGTCAAGGCCTGTGCTAACTCGCTTTCCTGCGTTGCCAGTGACACATTGATCAGCGGCCAGCGGATAAAAACATCGGTCAGCACTTTTTACAGCAACATTTACTGACCCCCAAAAATGGCCAAACGAAAAGTGGACTTTGAAAACAAATGGGAGGCTGAGGACCTGTTCGCTGCCATCGGAGATATACCCGTATCTCTTTTCCCTGCGATGTGCAGGGAAAAGAGCGGATTGGTGGGATGGATGCGGGAAAAGATGCAGAGGGACACCTGCACAGGTGAGCTGGCAGTGCATCACTGCGTCACACACCAGGAACCGCTGCACAGCGAAGTCCTGAAGACAGAACGCGTCATAAGCGGCGTAACACGGACTGTGAATTTTATAAGAGACAAAATATTGCTGATTAAAATATTTTCACTTTTAGACTGTTCAATAAATGTGAATCCTGTTTGGCCCGCGACTCAGGCTGTGTTTTCAATTTTGGCCCGTTCTGTGATTGAGTTTGACGCCCCTGCCTTATCCTGTGAGTAAGCTGCTACATAATGTGTACTTCACAGTTTTCAGCCAGTCATCTTGTGTTGGTGGATCAAGTTTATGCCACTTTCTTGTGATTGCTTTCTTGCAGGCCACTAACAGATTTTTCAATATATACCTATCTTCTTTTAAAACCTCATTTCCTGCAATGTCACCAAAATATAACAATTTACAAGATTTAGATATTTCCCAGTATTCTAGCAGTGATTAGGTGGACATCACCCCAGAATTTTGAGAATTTAGAACAAAGCCATAAAAATATGAGAGTGAACTAATTAGTACCTCCACATCTCCTCCAACATGGCTATGATACAGATGCATACTTGCTATTCATTTTTGGTGTAATAAAGAATCTAATTATGTTCTTCCAGAAGTATGTTCTCCAAACATGTGATGACATAGTTGACTGCTGTGTTTTCCAAATATGCAGCCATTCGTCTCCAGAAATATTTACACCCAGTCCCCTTTTCCATTTCAGTTTTATGTATGAGGTTGTGTTCCCTTTTCTCTCCATTAGATGGCGATAAATTGTGGAAATTATTCTGTATTTCTTTGAATTATAGATTCCATTTATCATCCGAATTATTCCATTTTGATCTAGATTGACTTTAATTTTTATTTCTTTGTTGTAAAAATCCCTTATCTATAAATACCTGAAATGGTCTTGAATACTTAATTCATATTTTTGTTTAATCTCTTGGAAACTCATGAAAGTCCCATTTTCTATTAGTGTATTTATAACTGTTATTCCCTTTGGAATCCACTGTTTTATACCTCTGTTCAAGAGAACTGGGTGCAAAATGTCTGTCATGTGCTATCCATCTAAGTAGTCCAAGCTCATTATCCAATTTATATTTGCGCATCAAGTCAATCCATAGTCTCAATGTAAATTGAGTGACTGTGTCCACTTGCTCAATTTTACCCATTGCTTCTTCCCTGTCAGGGATCAGGCTTTGGATTTCTCTTTCCTGGACAAGTTGTTCTAAATGTTTCCATTTGGCAACATAGTCTTTATCACACCAGCAAATTACAGGTCTTATTTGTGCTGCATGATAATATTCTTTGAGGACATGGTTTTATTCCATATTCTGAATTGTTTTTCTGGTACCTCAACTGGCAAAGACTGAAAAAGGTAGAGGAGTCGTGAGAGAACATTCATTTTTATGATGTCTATTTGTGAACTAATATCTAATGGAAGGATAGTCCACCTTTTCACATCATTCCTAATTTCTATGTTCATTTGGATGTAGTTAGGTCCATATAGATCTTCAATTCTTTGTGTTAAAGTGACCCCTAGATATTTAATTTTGGTTGTTCTCCAAATTATATTATATTTCAGCTGTGTATTTCTGGATGGAGAATAATTAAATGTTAGAAATTGTGTCTTAGCACAAACCAAATCTCTCTAGTAGGTTGGTTAGTATGGGAATACCTGCATCTGGTTCCTTTAAGAAGCAGATTACATCATCTGCAAAGAGTGCAATGGTGCCCCCCCCACACACACACAATTTTTTTTATCCCTTTCAGATATTTATTCTGCCTGACTGCTTGGGCTAGCGGCTCTAACAAAAATTGCAGGTAATTCTGTGTTATAATAGCCAGTGAAGTGATTTCAATACTGGGGCAATATGGCCACTAATGACTCTGATTGCACGTACCTTTGAGGAACCCTTATTTGCGCAGATCTAAAACTGCTAATTGAAACATAAAAACTTCTATCCTTTAGGTATTGTGAGTTAGTCAAGAACCTGACCTGTTAAACCAACTGGATCACATAGCCTTTGAATTAAAATGTCAAATTAAAAAGTCACAATCAACAGTGTCAAAAGCAGCAGTGAGATCGAACAGGACTAAGATTGAAACTCTCTGTGAGTGACTGTTGATCTTCAGGTCATTAATGACTTTAGTAAGAGCTGTTTCTGTGCTATGATTGGATCTTAACCCTGGTTGGTAATGCACTTATAAAGACTGTAAGTTAAAAGTATTCATTCAGTTGTTTGTAAACAAATTTTTTTCAAATATTTGGCTGAAGAATGAGAGATGAGAAAATAACTCTATAATTGTTAATTACCAGTGGAGACAAATAATGTGATACAAGCCTGTGTAGCTTACTTCCTTTTACCTTTCAACCAACTTTCTTCTGATTGTCTGCATTTCATAAACTGAACAGCATTTGGGTTGAACTTCTATTCTACTGAATACTGGAGGCGACCAAATTAGGGATGTCCCCTCTCACTGACCAGCAGGGCTTGCAGGGGTTACTTGTATATATGCTGACCTCATTATTTGGTCATGTGTAAAATGAACATCCACCATCACAACAATATTTTTCAGGATAGAAAATTAAGAAAAGCATACCACCTTAAAGTGGGGCAGAATTACCAGGATCAGCCCTGTGACGCAGAAGTGTAGCAGTTACTCATTCTTAGCAAGTTTCTAAAGAACTAAAAGGTTGAGTAACCCCATGTTTGCAAGAAAAGAGCAAATTTAAAACAACAAAGGGGAGCTGATATTAGAGATGCTTGCGTGACATATTGAATAAAATCTTATGAATAACAAATAAAACCAAAATCTGAGTAATGCATGTTTGACTGGTCTGGTGGGCCTAAAAGTTTAGTGAAGAAACTTCAGTTTTTCAGTGGCTTCAAATTTAATATAAAATGCTTCATTGCAAAACCTGACCAAAACTCCACATTTGTGCATAACCTGATAACCAATGCTATGTGATAGTGTTTCAAAGAGTTACTTGTAATGTCAGGAACACCGGGTTCCTCTTTACAGTTGGGATGTCAGTGACACTCAACAGTCACTGGTGCTTTTAAGTCTTCAGGTTGTTCTTGCAAAGCTTTGAGGGGTTTTCAGGTGCATAATCCTGCTGCAGTATAAGTCTGTGAAGAATGGGGTGATACTACTTCTCCAGGCCTAGAAAAAGGAGGGAAAAAAGGAACCATACATCACTGTATTTGATACATTGGTGTATCTATCTCTCTTTAGCTCTTGGTCCTCTTGGCAAATTTGCTAAATCTTCCATCAGGAACCTTGGTGTAACCTTTGACTCTGCGTTCTCTTTAGATACCCATGTCAAATCTCTGGTTCACTCTTGTTTCTATCATTTACGGAACCTTGCTAAGTTAAGTCCCACTGTGTCACGTTCTGAACTTGAGATTGCTATCCATGCATTCATTTCCTCATGTCTGGATTATTCTAATGCTTTGTTTACTTGTCTTAGCAAAAAACCCCTGGAGCGTCTCCAGGTTGTTCAGAATGCTGCTGTGAGGCTTCTGACAAAACCTTCTGAATATTCTCAGGCTACACCGCTACTCATTCAGCTGCACTGGCTCCCCATTATTTTCAGAGTCCAGTTTAATATTCTGGTCCTGACTTACAGAAGTCTTCATGGTCAAGCCCCAACTTATATTAGTGAATTCTTGCATCCATACATTCCCTCCAGGTCTCTGAGGTCATGTGATAAAGGCCTACTGGCCGTACATCACACAAGGCTGAAAACTAAACGTGATAGAGCTTTTGCAACAGTAGCTCCCCGACTCTGGAACTCTATCCCCTTTTGTATAAGAACTGCAGATATCTGGTATCTTTTAAAAAACAGCTACAAACTCTTTTTAGGCTTGCGTTTGGTTAGATTATTATTGTTTTTATTTTTTATTTTATTCTTTTTTATTTAATTTAATTTTATATGTATGTATATATTTTGTCCTCCTTACTCCAATTGTAATTTGTTCTAATGTTGTTTCTAATGTTGTGAAGCACTTTGTGATCTGTGTCTTGAGAGGTGCTCTATAAATAAAATTTTACTTACTTACTTACTTACTTATTTCTCCACTTCACCTCCGTACATACAACCCTGTGTTACAGCTAGAAATCTTAGACTTGGATCAGTAAATGGGACACTACTGGGTAGGACACCCTTTTGACTTCAGAACTGCCTTCATTCTTTGTGGCACAGATTCAACGATGTGCTGGAAAATTTCCTCAGAGAGTTTGGTCCATATTACATAATAGCATCATGCAGTTGGTGCGGGTGTGTCAGGTGCTTTGAGTACAAGTGAAATCATGGTGATGTTCAAGAAAAAAGTTTGAGATTATTTGAGCTTCATGACATTGCATGTTATCCTGCTGGAGTCATCAGAAGATGGGTACACCTTGGTCATAATATGATAGACATGATCTGCAACAATAATCAGGTGGCCTGCTTTGATACTAGGGGCCTAAATTGCGTCAAGAAAATGATCCCTCACATTATTACACCACCACACAGTAGTCATATGGATGCGTTGTGTGTTCCAATTGTGCCTCCTTGTGGGTAAAACAAGTCATTGCTTGCAATCGCTGAGTATGCTGAGTATGCCTGGACTTTATGACTTTGTATGAAAAGTTGCATGATACACATAAACTTGTGGAGCAGTTGAGTCTGTTAGAAACAAGTCTATGTGTGAAAGTCCTTTATATTTTACAATTAACCAGTCTGCTGAGTATTAATCTGAATATTAAAAGTGGTAAAACAAATATAATTTTTTTTTCTCTTGTGTCATGTCCTATCTATGGTTTGAAAGAAATATTTGATGTTTTTCTTACAGCATCAGTGTGATGTAACAGAAAGTGTTTGGATCTCTATGTGAAAACCGTGCTTGGGTAAACTTTATCTGGGAACAGTTCAGAGCCGTGTGAGCTATTAACTGAGCTCCATGAGCCGCGCTTGGAAGGAATGTTTGTTTTACATCCCAAAGTGTGTCTGTGTACACACCATATAAAGAGCTTTAGGGCCTCAGGAAAATGAATCAGTTTTGACATCATATTTTAATGATGTATGAATGAAGGGTGAATAATGCAAGCTGGAAATAAGAATCATTAAATGTCAGACAGGAAATTTGCTATTTTATCCACCCAGTGACGCAAAAAATAAAAATAAAAATAAATTCTCCCCACCCTCCCTTTCTTCCTGACACATTCACTCTGCAACACACTCTCAACATCTTGACTAAGGACTGGCAGACTGAGGGAAGCTGTGGTATTTTCAAGGCTATAAATAGCAATTATTCTTTCCCACCACTTGCTGGCATTCCCCGCACACAACACATGAACACTGTGAACATTCAGAAATCCTCGGGACCAAAACTGCTGTAACAGATATAGAATAAGAAATCCCAGTTACCATAGGAAACTAGAAACTGAAATGAATCACTGGCAAACAAGCCTTCTGTGCCCAGAACACTGTGTCGATTCATGCCTTACACAGACAGGAAATGTCAATCTCAGATACTTGCTCAGACCTTAAAGGTATTTTTGCACATCTTCCCCTTTCACACTCTGCTTCCCCCCCCCCCCCCCCCCCCCCCCCTCCTGCTCATTCACTTGTTCAGTTGGCCTCCATCTGGTTTCTCTGCCCCTCTTTCCCTGTCTGCAGCGCTGGAATGTACGTCTCAGCACTTGCTGATGAAAATGTGGTTAACAGGGCACGGCTGTGTGCTTTTGCCGGTGTTTTCATGTTTCATGAGAGTACATGTAGCCTCCCAAGTGAGACGGGACGGCTGCCAGCAGGAAAGAAAGAGCCAGACACACTGATAGGACACACGGATAGGACTGTTCAAAAATACTGTTTCAGTAAAGTCAGCGTCACAGGCTACCAAATCTGGTCTGTGAGAATTTTTTGCCAAATCATCCACTGACCAGAAGATCAGGCCTAAGCTCAGTAAAAAGAGCAGGATGTGGCTTTAAAGTGAACGTTTTTAAATGTGAACATTTCCTTTTGATTAATGCTGAACATGGATAAATCCCAAAATGTTCAAAAAGTCCCTTTTCTCTACAGAAATGTATTCCAAAGTTTAGCTGAAGCTTAAATGAAGCTGTAAAAAACTGTAGGTCTGCATGAGATATCTGCTTCTTTCCAGCTCCTTTGAGCAGTTGTGTTTTGCACACCACTGTGGTCATCTGTTGGTATAAAATTTTTTTTATTTTTTTTAAAAAACAACAAAAAAAGACAGTCTTGTTCTCTGGTAATCTTACCAGTGATTTAATTACAACCATAAGACATAGTCATGTCATTGTTATCCATTTTTGGCCTTGCTAACTCAGTGTTAGATCAGTAAAGTTTTTCACTGACATCAGTCCAAGACAACAGTTTGTAACAGGATGCTGTGCTTACAAGGAGGAGCAGAGAAACCTTTTATGACTGGTCTCTTGCAAAAGGGTAGGAGAGCCCATACAGGAAAAGTCTCTTTGGTTGACTTGCCAGAATAAATATCACACAGTTGGTGCTCCAGGGTATGGTCTGACTCTATATGTCCTTATATCAAAGTGTTTGGGTTTCCTTTTTGCCCCGTGTAGCCTAAAAAAATACAACAACCTTACCCTTGTTGCACCCACACCCTTAAGTTTCCAGTCTCACTACCTGTGATTAAATGGGTTCATTGTTTGGACAGTGGATGTAATGTTTACGAAATAAACTCACAATGGACTCATTCACCAAACTGCCAAATGCGAAAAAGACATGAGATCTTCAAACTGTGGTCAGTGAAATAATGAAGAGCCTGTAAATGTGGCAAAGCTAAGAGGTTTAAATGAGGAGAATCCTTTTCTGACCTTAACTGTCAGCATCCGGTATAGCCGTGAGTCATCATGAACTCAAATGCCTCGCCATGGTTACTTTCAGTATCAAACTGAAACCATGGTTTTGCTGCTTTGTTTAAAGTGGGCTGCTGTGTGCTGTCTCCATTTGGTTGTATATAACAGTGTGTTCCCACAGGCGCCGACACGTGGACAGGACGCTCCTGATCTCAGAAGGGGATATGCGTGTGTGTGTGTGTGTGTGTGTGTGTGTGCGTGCGTGTGCGCATGTGGAAACAGGGGAGGTATGTGTGTGTGTGTGTGTGTGGAGGGGGGGGGAGTCTCTTTCCTCCTTTAGAAGTATGAGATTTATATCCTGATGCTCCAGCTGGTTAACATTAACCCTTTCACTCCTGCAGCTCTGGCCACAGATGTCACCCAAAATCAAAAGATTTTTTTTTTCACCTCTTTTTCAGCGCCCCCTTTTATGATTAATTAATAATTTATTTTTAAATAATGATTTTGATCGTATTGCTGATCTGTAATCCAGAAACTGCATGGCTGTTGCCTTTGTTCTGACACTTGATTCTGAAATTTGGAGCTTTGATGATAAAACATTTTATCCCTCGTGCTCCTTTCCAAGAAAAACTCATCATGGTCTGCTGCCAGCATCCAAGGCAAAAAAAGCACACACCAAAAAAGGAAAAGTCTGTTTGTGTTATAAATCTGCTGTTTTTTTTGTTTTTTTTTTTAAACCTCATATCAGAAACAAGTATGCAGCATAATAACACGCCTCTTTCTTGCTAGCTGTGCAAAGGTCACCAAAAAGTTACCAGAATCCAGTTTTAGGTGCTGTTCAAGCAACTTGTCTGCTGCGTGTTTTTAGGAACTGTATGCTGACTGGAACAGATGAGACATCAAATCATCTTCTAACTTCTTGGCTTCATTTTCATTGGCTGAATGTTAGTCCACCTCCAGAACCCCAACAGACTGTTCCGGTAAGACCAAGCCTCTTCCCAGATTATTGTTCACACAAGGCTAAACACACACACACACATTTTTTTGCAAAGCAGGATAACTCCCAGACAACACACACATTATGTGTATCCTACATCGCATGCATTTTGCTGGTGCCTGCGTGAGTGACTCATTTTCTTCCAGAAACACATAGGTCTAAGGATTTATGTCTTTCGTGTGGTTTTGTGGCGCAGTGTGTAAATGATCCCTGCTGATTGGCCAATCCTTTTATCTTCCAATAGGAAGTTCTGTTGCTAGTCAGCTCTAAATATGTGTTTCATTTGAAAAAAGGCCACAAAAAGCTCAGTGCTGTGCTCGTTGCCCAGTTTTGTCTCCAAATTTAATGAAAACATTATCCTCAAGCAGCTTATCTGAATGCACCGATACATGATCACAACAAAAGAAAGAGCTCACTGACTGACTAGTGTTTATTGTTAAAGCCTCTTTGTTGCTCTTTGGATTTACACAGTAAACTTGTAATAAAGGGTTTTGTTCAGCAAACACACTGTAGCACCAATCACATCCGTGTTGTGGAGTTGCTGTTGTTGTCGCAACCTTGTTGTTGAGTATACAGCATTCTGACAGAAGGCACTGATAAAAAAACAATAATAATAATAAAAAACTGCACAAAACACAAACAGAGCTGGTAGGAGTGTTTCAGTCCACTTTTCATTAACTGTTGAGTAAGAGGAAAAAAAAGTAAACACATTAAAAAAATACTTTATAAAAAAGTTAATGAAAATAAACCCTTTTGAAAACAACTGTAGGAATTCTATAAAAAAAAGTTTAAGACGGACTGTTAACCAGTACCAATAGTAATCTGCAAAATGTAGGCTATGTTAAGGCCATTTCACTGTTACCACTAAATATACTGCTAGGCCACTATATCAAGTCCGTACATTAATATGATAATGATCCTTCATCACTAAATAGGTTATTGTTGAGCTTAAAAAGGCGACAACACACGCCACTTAGCCACCATACCAGCAGGCCCCTTTCATGTTAGTAACCATTGAAAACACACTGAGAAAACAGTAGCTGATTCTGTGTCCCCACCACCACTGTGGACTGTTAAGAGACAGGAGACAACAGAGATTAGAGTAACTGTTGAGTGAAATTACAGTGAAGTTAACTATTCCTCATCTTGCCGTGACCACCCTAAAGCACCCGTAATGCCCGATCTCCTCAGATAACAGTCTGCTCTCCTCTACACTTTCTGCGCGCCCCATAAATAATGGACAGGAGGTAAGCCAGGCAGCAGAGGCAGGCGAACACAGCGGCTGTCAGGTAGACTTTGTACAGACAGGGGTGCTTGTACTGCGGGAGGTTGCAGAAGGAGTTCCGATTGGTCTTGTCGATCATGACGCCTATGGCCGGCAGGTAGAGCACGGCGGCGGCCACGTCGTGCGCCAGGTTGGTGCACAACCAGCGCTCCCCTCCCAGCAAAGGCACGAGGTCCTGCTTGTCCAGCAGGGTGAGGAAGAAAAGGGCGAGGGTGAAGAGCCAGAAGAAGACAGCGACGAACAGGACGAAGTGAATGGACCCCTCGTATTTGTTGGCGGCGATGGTGACCCACAGGCAGGCTCCGAACACAATCTGCAGGATCCGACTAATTCCCAAAAAACTCCCGAGGAACTTCAGGATGTTCTTCCTCACCTGCGGCTGGGGAGGTTGGGGTGGCATCTCTCTCTCTCCTCCTCCGGTCACTCTCGTTCGCTTTTTTCCCGAACAGGGCGGGTGCTTTTTGCCAGCTGCAAACAGCTGGGGAAAAGATACGCAAACTGTGAAAAGAAAGGCCCGGAGGGCCGGTTTTCTGGTGGGGCAACAAAGAAGCCAAAAGCGGACAAGTACGGGAATAAAAAGGGAACTTGCTGTTCTTTCCACGGCCCCGGAGTTTTGAAATGATAAACCGTCTTGTGTGTTTCGTCTTTTCCGTTTCCTCCGTTGAATGTAGGGTCTGTGACGGGAGGCTGAGAAATGGAGAGGGGGTGGTCTGTAATTCAAAGCCCGCTCCTCCTCTGCAGGACTAATGGACTCATGCCTTTTCACCCATCCGGTGCTATATTGCTTAAATGTAGCTTATGCAAGTGCAAACGGCAACCCTGTATGCTCTAATTTCAGAGAAACTGAATCGATGGATAGTTTCAGCTGAACTCATACGTCTACCAAGCGAAAGCTGCCCGGTACGATCCCGAGAGGGGACACAAGTCTCTTTGAGTTAGGAAAAATCTCCCAAATCAAAATATGCTGAGGTCCCCGCTGTGGGGATCCCTCGTAAATAAGAGAAATTAGCATCTCTTTTTCTTCATTACCATGATGCTATTTTTCTCCACTTTGCCTTTCCACTCTAATCTGTCATAATAATACGCCGTCTGTTCCTACAGCACTACTGTTTACGAGCCCCTGCGTCACCATGTTTACGTGTGCAGGCGCAGGATTGTCACAAGTTACTTGTTATAACTGACAGATGCTTCTCGTGCCAGCCAGGCTCATTGACGTCAATGGATTTCAGCGCGCACGCCCTACGTGGCCAATAGGTGGGACCGATAACATGCCCCTCCCCTTTAATCCCGGCATTGGTGGAGAGTACAAGATATTTCAGTTCTTATTCGATTTATTTGTGATTGACAGCCAGATCGAGGATATTTATTGATCGCGAAGGCCGGTGAAACCTGGCTCTGCAGCCGCTGGAGTAGTTTGAGAGGAATAGACGCACTGATGAGTACAAGGGAGATAGAAGAAAAGTGAATATTTCTGTATCATCTTCGGGTAAGCAGAAGCTTTTTAATTTTCCACATGACTCTCATGAGATTCTTGTTTGCTGCCTTTTACCCGCAGGGCGAATTAGGCAATTATCTCTCATTCGCTGCATGCACGTTGCTTTATTTTATAAACTTTATTTCAAAGATTAACTTTTTTTCAGATGCTCTTCATTTTGAAAGCGATCCGGTAGGCTCTCTGCACCAGTGAGGTGCAGCTGTTTGTTATGCAAACAGAAACCGGAGCTAGAGTAATTAAAGAAGTCAGTGACGTTCGGGTTATTATAACCTACTTCTGTAGATGGGTGACGTTGTGTTACAGCCACATACCGCAGGGACATTGTTAAAGAGTTGCGCACATTAGCCTTCAGTGTGAATTCTTGTTTATAATCTGGCTGTGATGATACGCATTCACAGGGTACAGGAAACTGTCAGGGTTTCTACAGCGCAGTTATTAAACATGTAGAACAAAATAGATAATATATAAGAAGGAAAGCAGACGTGGACCTTTGCAGAAGGTGGGAAAGTTCCTTCCTGATCAGTGACTGATATATATGACACATTAATGTTAATAAATAATGCTGCACTCAAACAAAAAAAAAAAATGCAGGTTGGATTAAACATATTCATATTTGTGATGAAGTACAGATGAAAGCTGTGTAGGAAGGTAGCAAGTAAACCTTTACTGAGGTCACTTGAATGAATGCACCACTTACCCACATACCTATCTGGTAGTGTCCCACTCAGAAACATACTGGATGTGAGAGAGAGGACAAGATTACCATCTGCAGTCTAATGGGCTTTGAAGTGCAGCCTGTCACTCACTTCCTAAAGCAGGATTATAGAATCAAACTTGAAGACTCACAGCTGACTGCCAGCTGCTTTGACAGCTGTAGGTGTCCACATGTCCTGTTCCATTGTGTTGCTTAAAAAAAAAAAAAAAAAAAATCAAATATGAATTTAAGATCCTAAGGACCCTTACTTCATGTCAGAGCTGATACTCTCGATTGCTTCTCCACAGCGTAGACCCCGTGTATGTCACCTTTTCCCGTGTTTCTCTGGATGGATAGTGGACCCGTCTCACCTCCTTCTTCCATGTTGGTGGGCCCTTCCTCGCTGTGGCAGCTGGCTGAGAGGAGGAGCAGGAAGGCTGGTTCAGCGAACATTTTCAGCAATGTGAATCTGTGGCAGCTCCAGAGGCTCTTCCGGGCAGCAGGGGACCAGGATGCAGAGCAGAGGGCCCAGTTAATCTGGGGCCATAGAGATGAAGCTGAACTTGCTAAGGCCTTAATAGGACTGAGGGCCCGAAGCCACCACAGAGGGCTGAGGACTAATGGAAGGGATGCTCTGGGCTCAAACTGGTTGCGGGCCTTCAGTCACCTCAGGTAGAAACACTGATAACTTAACACATATTCACAAAATTCAACCTTTCAAATACTTGAATCTATAAGCAGTTTGTGTTTCTCAGGATTGGGGAGAACTCATCAAGCAGCCAGAGGAAGGATCCCAGTGAGGAGAGTGATTCTGAGAAAGGAGCACAGAGCAGTCCAGAGCCCTGCAGACATACCTCTGCAGGAACAGGAAGAGTAACGGGGGCCTCAGTGATACTAAATGAGAGTCAGGACCCTGCAATGACATCTGAGAGACCAGTCAGAACGAGCTCAGGAGTGAGGAGAGGAGGGGAGAACAATCCAGAGAGATACCTTCACCGAATACTCCATTGACTTTGCAGTCAAAACTGGAGGAAGCTTAAATTAAGTTCTGGGAAATATAACATGGGCACAGATAAGGCAGTGGCAGTTTTAAGTTGAACTGTTAATGGAAAAGCTTCTCATAATACCAAAGTGTCTTATTGGCAGATGTCAGAGAAGAGGAACTGCCTGTGACACATGTTCACTACACCTCCGCTTAAATATTTCAGCACAAACCAGTGACTGGTCAAAGGTAACACACAGAGTTATATAATGAATGCCTCTCAATAACTATCTTATGTGTTTTTTTAAAAATTTGTCCTACCAATGACACTAACCAGGCATACCAATACTTTTTTATTGCTGATGTGAGTTTAAGTTGTTTCCAGGTGGAAATCAATATCTGGACAACACGTTTTAAACAATTTAACTATTCTGCAAATTCATATGCATCCACTTTATATACAATAAAAAGACATGTATTTCCATATAATATACTTTATATATGCATATATCTATACATTCATGTATATTTGCTTAAATTCTCACCACTGTTTACAGATAGAGATGCGAAATATGCTCGAGCATCTAGACGTTGTTGATGGTGGAGTAAATGTAACTGTTTACTTGAAAGACTAGGATAAGCCTGCATGAGAAGGTGTTGATAGGGAGATAGCTGGTTGCAAAATTTTAAGCTTGAAAGGCTGATGTACATTAAAAAGGAGCCTCGGCAGACTGATTAGCTCAGAAAAGGAACCATCAGAAATAAATGGAGAGAGAAATTCTGAAGGGAGTGGTTAAGCAGATCAAAGTGTAAAAATTAGAACAAAGAGCAGGGATTGTACTGAACTGAATTTTCACCAAATCTTAATTTGATTAAAGTGTCAGGTAGTCAAAAATAATACATCTTGAGTGCAGTGCCTCACTGTGCAGGGAAAAAGAAACTTGAAAAAGCACTGCTCATGCTCACAGTGTGAAAACCCGCTGTGCAGATGAATGTAGAACCTCGACAGCTGGCTGGAAACTTGAGTTGTCATTTCTGACTTTTAGAAATAAAGTGAGTCTTTGTATTTTCTGTCTGGTGTCTTTTTTTTCTCTCTCTCTCTTTTTAATATTGAGTCATAGTCATAGAGTAGTACAACTGACACTGCTGGAAATGAATGTGTAGATTTTTAAGAACAGATTATGATGCAAGTTCACACTGAAACATTTACAGAATAATTCTGTATAAGATAATCATCATATACACTCACTGGTTACTTCATTAGTTAACCCTTGCTGGTCAAACCCCCCCCCGCCCCTTTTGTCTTCAAAATTGCCTTCATTCTTTGTGGCACAGATTCAACAAGGTGCTGGAAACATTTCTCAGAGGTTTTGGACCATACTGACATGATAGCATCACACAGTTGCTGCATATTTGTCGTTCCACCACATCCCAAACATTGGATTGAGATCTGGTGACTGTGGAGGGCATTTGAGTACAGTGAACTCATTGTGATGTTCAAGAAACCAGCCTGAGATGATCTGAGCTTTGTGAGATGGCGTGTTGTCTTGCTGGAAGCAGCCATCACAAGATGGACACACTTTGATCATAATGAGATTCTTCTTCTTCTTTTTCCAGTATTCTGTTGTCCAGTTGTGATGAGCCCATGTGAATTGTACCCTCAGTTTCCTGTACTCAGCTGACAGGAGTGGCACCTGGATTGGTCTTCCACTGCTGTAACCAATCTGCTTCAAGGTTCAAAGGTGTTGTGCATTCAGAGATGCTTTTTCTGAATCCCTTGGTTTTAATGAGTGGTTATTTGAGTTACTCTCATCTCGAAGCAATTTGGCCATTCTCCTCTGATCTCTGGCATTCCTCCCCTAGAGAGCTGCAGCTCACTGGATAATTTCTTTTTCAGACCTTTCTCTATAAACCCTAGAGATGGTTGTGCAAGAAAATCTCATTAAATCAGCAGTTTCTGAAAACCAACAACCATGCCAGTCCTCCTTCCTTCCTTCCTCATTGTGATGATCATTTTGAACTGCAGCAGGTCATCTGGAGCATGTCTACATGGCCTAAATGCACTGAGTTGCTGCCATGTCACTGTCTGATTAGATATTTGTGGTAAGGGGCAGTTAAACAGGTGTACCTAATAAAGTGAACAGTGAGTGTCGATCAGGTTTTGTTAAATAAAACAATATTACATGCGTGCTTTCCTGGTTGTATAAGGATTTAAAATACCAAGTTTACGGTTAAGTTTGATGCCCCAACAATCCCCACCATCACATTCAATATATCACATATTCGTTGGGATTTCCATGAAAACTCAGAGAACAGTTAAGCAGCCAGTAAAGCTGCGATTTGAAAACAAATGCTGCCCTCCAGTGGTCATGTGTATTTGTGAGGGCAGTATTCATGCCGACTTTCAGTCACTAGATGGCACAAAAGGTTTTATTTTGTGATTGAAGCTCTGCATTGAGTAAGGCTGTAGCACTCATACTTGAATTGCAAAGAAATCTCCACATAAAAATGTATTTGAACTTAAAGTCAGACTAATTTTGTTAGACAAACAGAGGATCCTGTTGTTCCAGGGTTTAATGGGGAATGTTCAAACTTCCATCCTATCATGTGCTTATTTATAAGCTGCTTAGAAGAAAAGGTGCTAGGATACAGGAACAATAGTTGGACCAGATTTACGCTGCATCCACCAGATGTCCTCTTTGACTTCACCCCCCCCCCCCCCCCCCCCCCCCAACTCCTCCTGAGGCAAAACCGAGGCATCTATGGAGCTGCTTCAGGAGGAGCTGAAACCTCAGCTGACTCCTCAGAACACAGAAAGCAGCAGTCTGGCTCAGAGTTAATCCTCTCTTCGTTGAACTTCTCACCTTGTTGTGTTAAAATGAGCTTACTGCACAGAAAACTTTAGTGTCCATATAAGTTTTCTTAGCTTTTCATTTACTACCTAAATCTTATGACTGTAAGGAAAAGGTGGAATGATGATCCCGCATACAGCAGGTGCTAGTTTTAGTGGTTTGCTCACTCCTCAGCGCTATGGTCAGTATTTGGTCATAGCTATAATTTTTATGCAGAAGTGCTCACTCTGCTGAAAAGGTATTAGTGTAATAATGGAGCAAAACCCCAAAGAAATCACTTCACTACTCCGAGAAATAAGTGAAAACTGCACATTGAGATGTTTGAATTGTTATATTTAGCATCTAAATCTAGGTTAAATTTTTAAAAGAGTTGCAGAACACAATTAATCATGCTGACTTCTCTATTTCTCTGCTAGTTATTGCAATTCCGTACACAATAGCAATGTGGTGGCAAAGTCAGATTCCTTTGTGGTATTGTTTCCTTTTAGGCAACATGCACAACGAGCAGTTTTCTAAGTTATGTGCATATAAATGAACATCTTTATGCTTCCTAAATTCTGAGTCAAATTTGGTAGCTAATGAAAAATGACAGAGAAAAGGCTTTTCTGTGCAACGTTTCAGGGCATTTGCAAATGGCATGTATTTTTGGCCCTCATTCCATGGCCGTACAAAATGTGTTCAGGTTGATATTATGTATTCAGTTTTCTTATTGCCAGTGTTTGCACAGACAAGTATTCACATGTTTAGCGGTCCACCCAAAAGCTGTTCAGTCCAGAAACATTTTAGATGCATCCCACTGTGATTCTTCCAGGAATTTATGACAAATCTGTGTAGCCCCATTTCTGTTACAAATTGTGCACAACTGGGTGCATGCTTTACTCTCTCCTTTAAAGCTGCGCCTCCATTACTGACATTACATCTTGATGCAGTCTCGTTTTGTGGTGATCACGAGCTGGATTTACCTGCAACCTGTCTCCTATATCTGCTAACAGCTTTTATGATGCTCTTCCAGCAGGAGCTCAGACTCCAAATATGTTGCCTGTTTTTCTGCATTGCTTTCCAGACATTTTAGTGAAGAAGAGTCAACGCAAAGCTGCCAAAAGATGAAAAGAGAGAAGAGTGACAGGTGTATGGAGAGCACGGGGAGCAGATCTGATTTTCAAAAGGGAGAAAACAAGCTTATTTTCCACCCTGTTTTTGTGTGTCTGCGTGTGTGTGTGATTGACAACGGAAACCGTATAGACATTTAGCATAGGCATAGATCTGAGAGTTGAATGTGTCCCTGCTGCATTATAATTAGAGCACGGAACAGTAATTAATGAAATGATATATACAGTACATGCTCCTCGCGCTCTGATAATAATCCCTAACACACACACACACACACACACACACACACACACACACACACACACACACACACACACACACACACACACAACCTCTGTGCTGCACTCTGTCTTTGTTCACAGAAGAATCACACATCACTGCGGCACAGCACTCATTGTTATTCCTTCCTCTGTGTCATTGTGCGCCTTTGCTCTTATTCTCAGTACTGTACCGCCTCACGCTCTCGTTCGCTTCCGCAGTCTCTAAACACAGACATGGCACTGTCTCCTTGCTCCCTTTGAGCTGAACACAAAACATCACACATGATTCAACAAAAGTGTCAGCGCCTTTTCAGTTTGCTTAATTTAAAGGGACTCGAGTACATAAACACTTTCTGTAACCTTCTGAAATGAAAGCCGCTTTATTGAAGTGGAGGGAAGATCATTTTCTTGAAACCATAAAAAGAAAACTTGCAGAAGCACCGGTTATGAAATCAAAGTTCAACCTCCCTCACCGGCCACTTACATAAAATGGACTTCAACCTCAATGCCTCCATTTCTTTTGCTCAAGGTCAAACTGCTTTCCACATCTGAGACCTTTTTGGTCCGCCTTCATGCTTTGCTGCCTTCAGGGCTGTTCTGGGCTGTGGAGAAACGCGTAAAGCCAACTTCACATCACATCATATAACATTGCATTTCCCATACCGGCAGAATGAACAATTCAGATCAGCAGGGCAAAGAATAGATTTTAAAAGCATCCTCATACCTGAATAGGTAAGGCCACATGTCAGGGGACTGTGCTGCACCTTTGTTCTCTGTCCTGCTTTCTGAACCCACATCACACACAATGGTAATTTTTTTTTACAGTACAGCTCACTAATATATCTTCAAAAGCACAAAGTTTTTGGTATAGTTGCCTGTTTTAGGTTCTAATTAGTATGCAAACAAGTATTATCACAAAATAAATAAGCAGTACTATGAAGCTTTAATGAGGTATTCTCTATTTTGGTTCAAGAGAGCACAGAATAAAAGAAACATCTCTCATGTTTATCACATATTTATTAAATGTATTCCTCACTCACTGTTTTCCCTGGATCTAGGTGCTGTGTAAACACATCTGCCTAAGTGTGTCACTGCTGTTTGGACATTTATTATGACATCCGGTGCAACAGTAAGACAGAATGAGTAAGAAAAATGCATTACATACCTGCAAGCCTGTCTAGTTTGTGCGTCTTGCTAGAAGGTCTGCAGCATTTGCAGTCCTCATATAGCTTTCCACATTCAAAAATGAAATTTCGAGTAACTTACGTAAGAGAGTGAGTCCTCATATAAGTGACTGGAATGACAGAATTTAGAAAAATTCTAAGAGGATAATAATGGTGCAGATAATGGTAGCACAGAGGAGTCTTCATATAAGTAGAGTGCATGATTTATGGCTGGGATGGTGCTACTCGAGCTAGAAAATGGCAGAACACACTTTCTATCACAGGGTGCCTGAGCCATATCACTTTTAGTTCAAACTAGGTTAAAAAAACAGAGGCTTGCAGCCAGTTTGCCTTTGTATTTCCAAGAGTTGGTCACGAAACATAACAGTGTAGAGTTAGTTTAGTTAAACGCGAACTTCATTCCTTGGTGTTTGTTTTAGAGGCAATTAAAACCATTAAATGTTAAATAGTTCATACTGCGCGCATGCAAACATTGCCAGTGGATTCAGTACAACCTGTTCGAAGCAACGCGTGAGAAAACTCTCATGTCCCCTCAACTTAATATCTTGCAACCTTGATTTATTCAGAGATCTGGTTGCAGGGGGTGGTTTATTGTGATTAGTAATAACATCATGTGCAAAGAAAGATCAGATGATTAAAGTGGGACTAATTTTATATTAACATGTTCCACTGGGTTGGAACTAAGAGGGAAAGCACATCTGAATAATTCAGTTCAAAAGAGACCTCTGAGCCAGTGAAATAGTATATACACGGTAACCTTGAGTTAATGCAGAAAGTGGTAAGCAGAGTTGCTCACATATCACACATCCACGTATGCAAACTCTGTGCTTTTGCACGCATGCACCAACATGCATGGGTGCACAAACTTAAAATTATGCATCTAAGGGCCCTCAGAGAGTTCAGTCTTCCTCAAGCTGGGTGATAGCTGTTAAACATGTGACAGAACACAACATCGGACAGGACAGGAGTTTGTTCAGTGACCTTTTTTTGAATTTCACAGAGTCTGTCACAGCTCAACACAACCTCAGGGATGGAGGTACTATCTAGCATTAAATGCACAGAGGTAAACACACATATGCGGCTGCTTCCTCACAGACCAAGCAAAGAAAGAGACACAAATTCACCAACATAAACATGGAAACTAACACAACTCTGTGGTGCTTCATAGTAAGTGATAATATGGGTTTTTTTAAAAAGGGGAAGTGGTGCTGAATAGCTGAAATAAAAAGTGCTTTACTGGCTGACCAAACTGATTTAGTGGCATGGTTCAATTTCACTGCTTCTTTTCCCCCCCAGTATATTTTTATTGGAAAAGAATAAAGTACAAAAAGAGCAGCTCCTGTGAGAATTTCAGTTTTTATTGATCCCTGTTCCCTTTTTCCATTTCCAGTCAATACACCAGCAGGCAGTACATGGAACCAGTGCAGCAGTTATTTATGCCTAGCCCAGACTCTGAACATCCCAATTCTGGTCTAAACATAGAAGTGACATACATATTACACAAGGACAAGGATGCAAAAACCCCTGAGGGAAAAAAAAAAACACACACAAAAAAACAAAAAGCAAGACAGTAGGTACAAACGGTGTTGATACTGATGGTCCAGTGGATATATTATGGTCATTCTCTGCTGTTACTGTTAGGTGTTTATTGCTGGTGTTTGATAAAATTCACAAGATCAGCCTTCATCCTACACATCCACCTGGAAGCTCCGTCAAACACACAACGCATGTAAAGTCAGCTTCATCCTAGTATATCTATGGTAATTCTTTAACTTTTGCATTGTCATCATATTTGGTTAATTTTTTTTCTTCAGAAAAACCTAAAAAAAAAAAAGACTTAACCATATGACCATTATTTTAAGAGGGCGGCGATAAGCTAATAAAAAAACAACCTGAGCAACTAAACTGTAAACATAATAGGACAAGCATACAACTCAAGATAGAACATGCATAGCATTTTAATTAACATCCATAAGCTCTGCTATACAAACAAAGAATTGGCCCTGACAAGCACTCTTAGGATGCTACAATATTAATGCAAGGAACCAAACAGGTGTTTGTATTATGCATTTATACAGGAGACTCCCTTGATTCAAAGCTCAGTAACAATGTGGTGGTTTTTCAAAATTAAAATTCCAGATATTCTGGATTTGCCTCTCCTCCCACTTTGCAATTATATTAATAATTCTGAGTAAATAAGTAAATGTTGGTGTAAGAAAGTCTCCTGAGATGGCATAAATACACCCTGTTAACCTTACATACTCTTCATATTTCATGCCCTCACCGTATGTTCCAGGTCAAAATTGAGCAGTGCCAAGAATTCCCTCATAATAAGTGTTTATTCCAAATTCTAAAATACAGGCACATTTAGACTGTATAAATAGACTATCGTACATTAATAAATGGATGATTAATCTTTAATTAATGCTTCAGAGAGCAGGGAGAGTGCTTTTTTTGTTTGACCTAAGACATGAAAACATAATAGTCATGATTTAATTATAGTTTGCTGAAAAGTGAAAATGGCAAGAATATTCTGGAACTGTATAATATTACAACCTGTCCTGATCGCTATATCATGAAAAATAACATTAATTAACACAAAAAAAATGGTTGTTGCAAACTGTCACTGTTTTAATCTCAGTTGAGCATAAATGGATTCTAGTTTGTTTATGCTTAGATTTAGATTTCTAAATTTGCAGGTGCACATGTAATGTACTTGCATTTATATCACGTTTTTCCAGTATTACTGACAAAGTCAGTGCTAATCCCGTACCCCTTATTACATCGTGTCTGTGTCAAGGCATCCCCTAGCAAGGCACATTCTGACCTCGGCATGACCTCTGCACCTTATGTGCACCATACACGTTTTCAGATCCTCCCCCACAATCCTTGAAAGACCAGCAGGTGCCTGTCACTGCGGGAACATGGGTAAATGTGGTTGACACACAGACAGTTCTCATGACAGTGTCAAAGACCCTCTTGAACTCTGTCATCACTGTCTCATAAAAAACACACAGACATAGTGTGCCCCTAATGCCCTAATTAGCACATGAGCATTCCAACCCACTACATTAAAGTCCCACACATTTAATCATGTTTTATCCCCACAAGTAAATTCTTCACATATAGGTAGCTACATAATAAAGGATGATCTTGCAAACTTTCCACTAATTTCCCACATTAGAACAAGAGCAAAAGCTTTCTGTGTGCATTCTGCACAACATGCTAAGCAAACACTCCAGAGGATGGAGGACCAAGAAAAGAAGCATGTTAAAGGGTTTCCAACAACACCTTTGAAGTTACTCTGTAGCTCCCAGTGAGGACGTGACAGAGGGCTAAACGAATGATATCCTTAATGGAAAAAGACCCCCGCAGCCCTCTGAACCTCCTTGATCCGATGAGAGGACACAAAGAACGTGTGTGGCAGATAAAACCCTGCACCTTTACAGACGTCTCCCTCCCCATCACTTTGCATTCAGATTAGTCTCTTCAAAGGAGCTAATTCAAACACTACAAACGCAAATATGTCTGAACACAGCTCCCCACAGGCATTGTCACTTTCAGAGGGAGAACTTATTTGAGGTGGAGCGTGGAAAATGAGTGGGTAGCTGGTGCCCAAAATGACTTTAAAACAACACTGAACGGCCTAGGTTGGCAAAATGTCACATATTATATTGGAGATATAATTGGTTGTGAGCTCTCTGATGTGTTATGAGGGGAAAAGAAAAATGGTCAGTATAATAAATGACTGACAGACAAGGGCTGACAGTCTACTGCCAGCTGTTGTTATTATTTATCAGGATTTCGAGCTGCGAGAGTTTAAAAATCAGCTAAAAAGCTAGAGAGTGATGTCCCAGTTCAACCCGCCTCACCTTTCATGCACCTGGTTTAATGCATCAGAACTCTGACCTGTCATGATGTGTTATGATAGGTTTAAGATGGCTCTAATGGGTTCTTGCATTAATTATGAAAATTACTCTATCATTCTGTAGCTCTCAGCGAGCTGCAGCTACTAAGATATCAGGGCATTAGCAGGAGGATGTACAGTGTGAGATGAGGACTAAAGAGGTGGTGGTGGGGGGTGGTGGTGGTGTCATCTCACAGTGCTTTCACTGTTGGTAGATTTTCACCATAAGTAGCTATCAGCTTCTCTCACCTCTCTCTCCTTCAGCCCTGAAGAGGTTCGCAGCATTTATTTCAGTTCATTATGAAAATGTCTATTTATTGGCTTCAGACCAACTCAAGCGATAACTCTGTTGCCGCCTCACTTCAAACATCACTGCAATTTCTTTTGCTTCTGAAAAGTAATCAGATTCCCCTATTTCAGAGACATTCAGAAACCAATCATGTTTAATTCAGTCTGTCTAACCTACAAAGTGAACCTTTTGTGATGGTTATTGAATGTTTTTGAATTGCTCTGTGAAACACAATAGTGTTCGACTAATGGCATCTTTCACACAGTAATAAGTAGGCAGCTGATGAGCAGAACACAATTACCCAAACGACAAGTTGCATTGATTAGTTAATAGCAAGCTTACTTAGGACTTCATAATTGGTGATTTTCACACATCACAAAAATGAAAAAGGAATGAAGTGAGAAGCCTTTGTGCTCTATGTGTGAAAGCGAATTAAAAAAAATGACTGAAATGAAAAATGTGATTATAAGCAGAATTGAGAATGATTGATTTGATGGCTTTGTGTTCAGAAAAAAAATAATTCAAATGTCAAAGGTTCAATGCCAGTCAGCAGTCAGTTTAGTGTCACTTCAAAAAGTGTCCTTGGGCATGAGAGACAATCAGTACATTCAGTCACCAGTCGTACAACTGCACATTACAAAATACTCTCTGTCAACAATGTAAAGTGCTATGAATAAAATTTAATGCATCATTCATTTTTACACACACACACACACACACACACACACACACACACACACACACACACACACACACACACACACACACACACACACACACACACACACACACACACACACCCAAAAAGCTAAAATCAGATGAACATGAACTACTACAATTAGGTCCATAACTTGTTGGACATAAAGACATAAATTTTGTAATTTTGCCTGTGTACACCACCACACTGGATTTTAAATCAAACAATCAACATATGATTGAAGTACAGACTTTGAGCTTTAATTCATGAGGTTTCACGTAGGCTCAGGCCTATCCCAGCTGTCATAGAGCGAGAGGCAGGGTATACTTTGTACAAGTCACCAGCCTGTCACAGGGACGCCTGAAATACCACAGAAGGCAAATAAAGTGTATGATGAATTATTTCCATGGTTATGTAAACAACTTTTCAACATCTAACCGAGCTGAGAACACTCTTGAGGAGCTAGGCATATCATCGGCAAAGTCTACAATCATGAGACACCTTCATGAATGAATAAAAAAAAACAAAAAAAACACTCAAGAGCAGGAAGGCCAGATCAAACCAGAAAACATCTACAGGAGCCTGCACAGTTCTGAAGGAAAACAATCTTTGGACAGATGAAACTAAAATGAACTTGTACCACAATGATGGGAAGAGAGAAGTATGGAGAAGGAGAGAAACAGCTCATCATCTGAAGCATACCTTATTATGTGTCAGACATGATGCAGGCAACATGATGACATGGGCATGTATACTGCATACTGCAAAAGAAACCAAAGACTTGCTCAAGGCAAAGAAATGGCGTATCCTTCAAAGGCCTGATCTCAACTTATCAGAGCATGCTTTACAGTTATTAGAAACAAAACTGAAGACAGAAAGACCAACAAACAAGCAACAACTGAAGGCGGCTGCAGTTAAGGCCCGGCAGAGCATCCCAAGGGAAGAAAACACGGCATCTGGGTTGGGTTCAAGACTTCAGGCAGTCACTGACTGCAAAGGATTTTCATCCAAGTATTAAAAACATATAAGTATAAATCCTCATATTTAAAATTATGTTAGTTTGTTCAATTAATTTTAAGCCTCTGAAAATGGGGGGAATGCATTTGAAAATAGCTATAATTCCCAAATATTTAATGTAAAAACTCTGCATAAGTCTGCTTCACTCACATCTTGACTGTTTGATTTAAAATCCATCGTGGTGGTGTACAGAGGCAAAATTACAAAAACTGTGTCTTTGTTGGACAAATTATAAACCTAATAGTATTTGTGATTTCAAAGCTTCTAAACAAATACGATGCACAATGCTTTTAATTATCTTTCAATATTACTTCTATTATGAGCAGCAGCTTGTGGGGTCTAAAGAGCTCCACAGTGCATAAAACTTTAATTATGACACAGCACCCATGTAGACCTTTTTCACAGCAGAAAACCTGACCTTCAGACCACATACTAAACATTCATAGCAAGCACGGAGCAGTGATGTAATTACTGACATAAAGTCTGAAATTGTCAAATTCAGGACTGCAGTATTTTTCAGTGCAAGCTTAAAAAAATAAATTTCAAAGTGCATTTTTAGATAAAAGTGGATATTTCAGTTCAACTCAGTTTTATTCATATAGCACCAATCCACAACAATAGTCACCTCAAAGAACTTTATATTGTAAGGCAAAGACCCTACAATAATACATAATATATTGAAGCCTGTTTTTCATATAACATACTGATTCTGTAATTACTGTAATTAATGTTTTCAGTTCAGTTTTTTTCAAGTTTGCATTCGTACTTACACCAGTCAGTCACAACCAGTCCAGTGGTGTGCTTGTAGCAGACTGGACTAGTTCTGGCACATCCAACTTCTGCTATAAATATATAAACAGGATCTGGGGAGTTCAGAGGCCAGGTGAACACGTTGGACTCTCTCCCTGTTCCTCAAACTGTTCTTGAGCATTGCACTGTGACAGGGTGCAATGTCCTGCCTTGGGGGCACAAGGATTGCACTGTGACAGGGTGCACTGTCCTGGCTTGTGCCCTCAAGGCAGGACACTACACCCTGTGCTGCAATACTGCTGCTGACCAAGCCCTAAAGATATCACAGTGATGCCAAGACCCAAGATTTCCAATAAGAGCATAGCACTGTAACAAGATGATCAGTGTAAATCCTTTCATCTGTCAGTGGCTTAACTGTGGCTTGTTTTGGTCTAACAAAGAAATTGAGTATCTTCAGTCCATCTTCCACCTAGAATAACATATACTGTGGTTGCAGTTCCTACATTAATTCTGTGGTTGTGATGCCAGTCTTTACTATTATGAAATTTTAATTCCAGGCTATGAATGATGAGTTAGTGCAGGCTCGTGTATATGTGAGCTTTTAGGTGTGTTTTATGTCACAAACCTTTGAACAAACCTTTACACTTTGTTAATGAGCGGGTTTTATAAGTAGTAGTGACTGTCTGAGTGGCTTCACACTTTCACATTCAAAGCCAGGATATCAAATAACTGTGTCACCACTCCCACTTCTCTCGCCGTCTGTCAGTGTCTGTCTCTCCATGACTATCTCCTTCTCTTAAATCTCTTTCTTGGCACCTTCCTTCCCTTTACTGTGGCATCGCTCACCAGATCTGCTCTAATTACACTGAAAGATCCAGCTATACTACACATTGGTGTGTGTGTATGTGTTTGTGTATATGAGTGAATTAAGGTTTTGACTGTGCTTCATTAAACCCTTTGAATCTTCAGAAGATGATCTGGTTATCATGCTGTGTGTGTGTGTGTGTGTGTGTGTGCATCTCATCCTGGCCTTGTGTGGCTGTGGATTAGACACAGGGGGTCGAACTTTGATCATGGGGTTCAGAGCAGAGCAGAGTGGCATACACAGAGGGGAGGAGAGAAGAGAGTTGAAGGAGGAGAACAGAGTCGACAAATATATCTTCAAGTGTGTGGCACAGCGTTTGCCCTCTCTCTACATGCTGTCCCTTCTTTTTCCGCTCCTTTCAAATGCAACTGTTTTTTTGCACTCGAAGCAACAAATTCAGAGTCATAGACAGGAAGGTCACAGTGATGATCAGCCGAGAGCGGCCTCACTTACATTACGTATAAGGATGGCCGGAGACTTTTATAATCAAAACACATTGGCTTCCCCTTTAATGACTCCTATTCATCTAACACGCATCTGGTCCAACACCTTAGCTTGTTAAATGAGCTATTAAACAAACATTCAGCAGGCAAAAGTTCACTGCTCAAGTCAGTTTGAAGTTTCAGTTGCTAATTAGCTGCTTGCAGCATACCTGTAATGCTGATGTGTTTACTGCTTTTCCATAGGACTGTTAACAACCCACCATCTGCACGTGGTTGTGATAGCAGGTGTGAGTTGCAGAGTTGTTTTTTTACTTCTCCTGCACCTTCCCCTGCTGGAGCTCAGCTAGCCATCTGCTGTCAGTCATGCTGGATATCTTATGATAATACACAAAATCTCTGTCTGTGTGCGTTTGTCCACAAATCTGTCCTAGACCGTCGGAAGTTGAACATCATCTGGCACCCCTATATATACATATATATATATATATATATATATATATATATATATATATATATTTTTTTTTTTTTACTTTTTTTTACTTTTCTCAGTGTAATTAAGTATATCAGCTCACCAGGAATACAAACAAGCCAAACAATACTGTGGCATGGGCATGCACTAGTACTTATATGAGGATACAATATGAGGATAATCAATAATGATTTTGGACAGGAAATTGATAAGATCACCCTATTACATTTTGCTGCTCTACTTTTATTAAAATTTAAACATAATACATAGGTAATCTGGTGCCTCAGCTGCTTAGTCAGTTCCCATCAGTGTTTCTGCTTAAATGAAAAGGAGAGGACAATGGGAATTGTAAGGTACCCTTACCTAAATCTTCATTTTATTCTGCTTAAGGGATCCCACAAACCTCTAAATGCATACTGACTAGAATCAATTAAAACTCAAACTGTTATTAAAGCATTATTTCATTTCATGTAGTCATCAATGAGCTGTTGTGTCTTGTTTTATGGTGGTTTTTATTGAATTGCTACTTAAGTTTTGTGCAATGGTTAACATATTAAATTGCATTCTACAAGCAATTTTTGTTGAGTGGTGCCTTTTGTGCTGTGTGCATATGCTGTTGGTATACCTGAAATATTTTTCTGTTTTGCTGTTATATAGTTTAATGTAGCCTTATTCAGGGTAATGCAAGCCAGCTTAGGCTGTAAATGCTGTAGTATGTGGGATCAGTTCATGCTGGGTAAATAAATGCAAGTAAATCAAACATTGTCCTCCTGTGGAGAAAAAGGTATTTCTGACATTTTGTCACACTTGTAGCCAATGGATTTAGCTAGAATGCAAAAAATGAAGGCACGTTCCCTGGGTTACATTCAGTTTTGGGCTTTTAAGACCTTCATTTAACAAGACAGCACAGAGAGGAAGACAGAGAGGGGAATTAGGGAGAGAGAGGGTGAATGACATGCAGCAAACAGCTGAATGCAGAAAGGACTTCAGTCTTAATACATTGTGGGTGGGGTAACCCAGATGAGCTGCAGGGATAACCTGTTTAATAACACACTTTTTATATGTATGCATAAAGCCAGCTCATTTTACATTCACACACAGCTGTCTAGGCAGGGTCTTTATCTTACAATAAACAGCACCTTGAGGTGACTATTGTTGTGATTTGGAGCTATATAAATGAATTGAACTGAACTCCAGGCTATACTCTCCATACTGTCTAGCAGTACCCAAGAAATCACAAAAATACAAGAAATAATACAGCAGCCTAAATACCTAAGTTCTCACTCTAGCTTGAAAGCCAAAGGCATACTTTAAAAACATCCAAGGTGGGGGCCAGCCTAACATGAGGGGGTAGCTCATTTCACAGTTTAGGGGGTATTGCTGAGAAAGCTCCAACCCCTTCAGTTTTAAGTGAGAGTTTCTCAGTGACTGGAACATAAGGTGTTAAGACATTAGCAAGATATGATGGAGCCAATCGATTAAGGGATTTAAAAACATACGATAAAATCTTAAAATCAATCCTAAAACGCACAGGAAGCTGATGAAAGGAGGCCAGAACAGGGAAGATGTGATTGAGGTTTATCAAAAATAAAAAAACACTTGTGTTTTATTCAGATTAGATATTTATAATTTACACACTGTTTGTGTATGTGTGTTAGCTGTATGTATGACAAAACTTTATTGAGAACAGCTTTGCCCAGCACTCAGAATAAAACCGAGTTGTATTAGTTGTGTGTTATTCAATGCATTTTGCTAGTTAGGTGCAGCTAGGTTTTGTTAAATAACGTATTATTTATAGATCATACCTAAGCAATCAGAAAAACAAAATCAGAGGAAGTCCTTGTGTCTGTTTCTGATCTCTGTCTCATATCTGATACTGATAATCATTCAATCAGCTGAAGGTCTTATAAGAAAACTGCCTCGCTCTGAGATGTGGAGAAAAACTCATGAAGTTCTGTAATACTGATGTCTCCACTTCCAAGTAGAGCGTATCAGTATTTCTAGTTCCCACATGCACATATTCACTAGTCAGAGACTTACAGCCTGCCAACACATCCCACCAAAAAAACACGTAGAGGTGAACAAGTGTACACACATGTTCTGTGTATGAGTCGACCAGTTATAAATGTTGGAGTTTTTCCTTATCTGAACTCAGGGTCTTACTAAGAGAGGGCGTCACATGCTATACAAATTGTGAAGCCTCTTGAGGAAGAGCTGAGTGGGATGCTTCATAAATAAAATTAACTGGTCTTGACTTGCGTGGGTCTCCTAATTTTGACTTTTCTGGGTCTAATGCTGCATATGCCTTCTTTATTTTTAGTTAAGAACCTCGACCCTCCAAAGCTGCTCTTTCTGCGATCATACACATAACAGAAGTTGACAGGAAGGTTAAAAAAGAAAAAAACAGTGGTTTTCTAGTTTCATTCATTACTGTCACTGTTGCTATGATTGTTTCAGTCTTCTCCTCCATCTGCAAAGTAGTGGCCCACTATGAGCATCAAAAGAGCAGTTTTTGGCTAGAAGTGGAGAAAAAAAAAATTCTGTGCGCCAAAGCAACCATAGCTTTGCTTTTTTTTTTTTTAATATTTGGATCACCTCCACGTTTGTACTTGAATCGACGCGTTCAGCTCCTTCCCTCCCCCAGCGTACAGTGATGTGATGAGACAGTAAATATGGATGAGCTTCTTGCTTTCTCTCACAGTTTCTGGGGATTTTGTGTTGAGCATTGGGCCCCTGGAGTGCTTTGGCAGCCAATCTTTTCATGAATCTTCTGTTCACTGTTCAATTATTCAGTCTGGTTCCACGCTGGAAACAGAAACAACAGGCCGAGAGGCTGGAGTTGGGATGCTGGGGAGAAGCCACCAGCTCACTGTAAATCGCATGATGTGGCTGTTGTGGCTTTTCAAGCAGTGGCGAAATTGCAGGTGAAAGTTCAAAGAACCACGGCAGTATTTGAGGTGAAGTTTGATGTAGTGGGGAAAAGTGTCCTCTTTGGCTTCTTTCTCTGTGCTTTTCGTTGAAGGTAATGCAGCGGGAAACAGGGGGCCCTCTGAGAGCTTCATAGAGCATAGTACTGTTGTGACTAAACCCAGTGCTCACATGACAGGTGCTATTTATGTTAGCAAGGACTAATAACTTCTTCACAGGCTCAGTTTCTCTCCTGTTCTGAGCACACAAAGTCCTCCCGTTCTTGAATGGCATCCAGGCTTGTGATTCTGCCAGAGAAGTGGGTCTATATTTCTCCTTCACTCTAGTGGCTCATGTGCACAACGTCGGTGATGTGATTCCACCCATTTGCTCATGCATACACGCAGGCTGGTTCTCTTTTACACAAACGTGCACAATGTGTCAGCCTCACTCAGCAGGAAGTTTTTCCACATGAGGTTTCATTTCAGAGAGGGAGCGAGGTGATGTTGCGGAGCAAGATGGGACCACGGCACAAACCAGCAGGAGGGAAATGGAGATTAATTAAATCTCCAGGGTTTCCAGGAAGTTTTCTCGGGCACAGCTGAAAATCTCACCGCACCTCCATATGGGTAGTGACTCTGATGTCATGAAAAGATGGACGAGGGCAGCACCACGGGTTTTTAAACAAACCTGAATACTTAAATTTTTTTTCCTCATTAGATCTCTCGCCGCAGACAGCTTTAGTTTGTGTATGCTTTAACGGTACACAGGGAGGCACAAAAAGGTAGCTGAGTGGACCCTTACTAGACAAATATATTTGATAGTGCCATCATCATGAGAAATAAAATGGTTGCATGAGAAAATGACACATTTTCAGGCTTTTTTCCTGTTTGTCAGTAAGTTTTAATGTCGTGAGTCTTTTCAAGCCCTCAGACTCTGATCGATGACACCAGCAGAGCCATGCCGGTGGTTTCCTTTCACCAGCACACAATTGCATTACAGCTGGGTCTGTTGCCTCATTTCAGGACCTCACATTCGATCACTTCCTACTAAACATATCTGAATAGTCAGCACAACTGATACTCTCCTGTCTTTTCAGCCCATTCACCCTCCATATCCATTCTCTTCCACTCTGCCACTTTGATCTATTACTCTCCATCTTTCCTTCTCTCCGGCTCCAGTTGAATCTCTCCCTCTCTCTCTGTCAAATGTGAGATTGACAGCTGTGTGCTTTCACATAATTGCATCATAATTTTCTGCCTTCACGCTTTTGACTGCTAAGCCTATAAATACTTATCTATCTGCTGGCTTATTTCACTCAGTCCCTTAATCTGTCACTTAAAGTAGCTGCATATGACTTCCTCGTGTGCTGTTACTATTGCCTCGCTTAGATGTTTGACCATCACAGTGCTGAAAAATGCACATGTGGGGTTTAAAACTTAATTTTGTCTTCACAGGGATTCTTGTGTTCGGCAGTTAAATATTTGATATAAAACTTAATTGCATATGTATGGGTCTTGGATTTTTCAGCGAAGGAGAATGAGTAAATGTGCTTTAACTTGGACTTTTTTGTGGCAATAACACTGATTAAAAAAAAAAGTCTGGGCAGATTTAAATATAACAAAGTTAAATCAGTAATATTAAAACTGAAAAATCAAGTCTTTAGCTTTACATGAATATTTGGAATTAATCTGCATCTCAATCAGATAATGCATGTTTGAAATAATTTATTAATGTGAGATTGACTCATTCAAAGCAGGAGAATGCAGTTTGAATTTAGAGTCTAATTTCTGAGCTCATTACTCCTGGCAATGTATTTAATAACTGAAACACACACTGTTAGGTTGAGATCTGGTGACTGACTTAGATTTTGCAGAATATACAATTTCTTTGCCAGTATGCCATAACTCTGCTTCCATGTTGGGCAGATAATGTGATTTGCTTCCAATCGTGAGCTGTTTCTCATGTTAGATATGTGGAGTGGTTTGCTGGGTTTATGATGATGATCCTATCAGAAAACTCAGTGTCTTGATTCTTTGTTAAACTAAAGAGCTGCCCAGCAAATCTCTGATATTTTGGTGATCTCTATCAAGAACCACTTCATGGTCTCTATAATAGATGCCAGGCAAAAGGAGCCAGAATTTATCCAGTAGAAATTACAGAAATTGTCATTTTATTTGGAAGGGTGATTGTTTACATCACTTATACCACTGAAAGCAGTGGAATTACACAGAAATATTGCTTTTTTAAAAATAGATCTCATTTAAAGGAAATTTTAAAAACTGAGCATTTTTCAGATGATTAGAAATTTAAATCTGTCATAGACTTTATGTGCAAATTTGCTTGCAACTTCTTTTTAAAAACATTTCAACTTCGTCCTTGATCACGCTGTGTAGGTGACCTTGAGGTCTGCAGCAGCACCTTCTGGTCATTGCCTCTGGCTTGTCCCAGTGGACAGAACTGCCTTGCTGCTGGGCTTGTCTTTTTTTTTTTTTTTTTTCCCTTGGACTCATCCTCCATTCATCATCAGCAGAACGGAGGGGCTGTTAAATGTGATGGCCTCACTGTTTCCCCTTTAACTCCAGTGCCATCAGATCCAATGTGACATGCACAGTGCTGCTAGGCAAGATCTGAACTGGCTTCTCACTTCACAACAATCTGCACTGCCTCGTCACAGGGCAAATGCTGCTATCTCCTCTAGCTCTGCCGTGACACACACATAAACTCATAAAGACCCAAATAACCTCCTCGCTCGACACACACTAGGAGCAATTCATTCTCACTCCTAGTGTGATTCATCCTTTGGTGTCTGTCAGTTTGTCCTGTCGACTCATCTATTGTTTTCCTGTCTCCTGAACCACCTTTGACACTCCTATGTTCTCTGTCCCCTCTCTCTGGCCTCTCCCATTTTAAATCTGTCAGATTCAATTAATATTAAAACGTGTCACGTGTCAAAACTGTCACATCTGGAATGGAGATTTGAGGATGCCTTTCAAAATAAGATTATTATTCATGAGCCCATGGGAGTATTGCATATTTTTTGCCTCCATGTTATTTTTATTTCAGTCTTTAACATTTTTACATCTCTTTTAATAGGAGGTTGATTCTCACATTGTAAGCCTGCTTACTATAATATGCTCCTTTGACATCTGACAATATTTTATGACAGTTTTAATAGTGTGCATGTGATTCAGCTGCTTCCATTAAAACAATATAACCTGTATTCTGAGAGAAGCATTAGCAAATAAACAAATGAAAACAAATAACTGAGCCAGTTTCCTTCTGGTAGGCCTCTGCAACACACCACTGATAACGAAAAGACACCAAGTAGAAGGCCCATTTTGGGAGTTAATTTTGAATGGATTGCTGTGAGCGCTGAAGCTAATGGCCATATTTTCATAATCATATACACATTTACTAGCATTAATGCACTTGCCACAATTAATGAGGAATTTAAAACACCTTTGCATTAACATTTAATGCATGTTAGTTTTTCTTAAACTTCAAAATCTTGTTTATTTTCCCACCAGTCTGCTACACAGACCAACGAAGGGTGGAAGTGCTCCTGTGATAAGCAAACTCCTGAAATTAAAGTTAAGCTTCATAACTGGATAGTTTTATTCAACATTAATGTCTCACTTGTTATAGTTGGAAATTAATCATTAGCTCAGCTGTATTCCTTGATGTTGAAATGTGTTACGCTTGTTTTAACAGCTTATTTTGAATTAAAGATTTAAAATTAAACCACAAAAAGGAGAAAAAGTTCGTTCTCCGTTTAACCAGCTGTTTTTACACAGCTGTGCTTCGCACTCACGGTTGCTAGGCGACATGAGCTACACAGAGGTGATGGCAGGTGACGCTGATATGAAGGCTAGCTGCTCACTTCCGGCCTTTGTGGTGTTCGTGGGCTGTGAAAGACGTGGGCCGGGTCCTTCGCAGGATGCGGCCCCTAATTTGGACATTGTGCGTCGATATAATCTGTATGCCGGGAACTCGCGCACTGAGAAACGTTCCACGGTGCAAAGTGCGATTAAAATGCGTTAAAATTTTTAACGCGTTAATTTCCCCGTAATTAATTAATCGAAATTAACGCGTTAAAGTCCCACCCCTAATATATATATATATATATATATATATATATATTTATATAAATTTTTTAGATTTATTTTTATATTTTTATACTTATATGTAAATATAAATATACATACCATACCTTACATACAATACCGTACATACCGTACATATCTTACCGTACATACCATACTGTACCTACCGTATGTACCGTACATTCCATACCACACATACCGTATGTATGGCACATACCTTACAAACCACACCATACCTTCCGTACATACGTACAGTCCACAACATACATACCATATGTACGTACAGTATGTACCATACCGTACAAAAATATGAATAAAAATACAGTATGGTATATACTGTATTTTTATTCATATTTTTATATTTATATAAATATAAAATATACATTAAAAATATATATTTACAATTAATATTTTTAGTTTTTATATATTTATTTATATTTTATTTTTCATATATTTATACATTAATAAATATATATAGAAATATATTAAAACATACCATACGTACCATACCGTACACACATACCATACGTACCATACCTTACATATAAATTTTTAGATATTTATATTTTTTATATTTTATATTTAATAGATACATAGAAATATAAATATACATACCGTATGTACTATACGTACCTCACATACAATACCGTACAGACCGCACGTATCTTACCGTACATACCATACTGTACCTACCATACGTACCGTACATTCCATACCATACATACCGTATGTACCATACCATACAAACCATACCGTATGTACCATACCTTACATATATTATAAATATTTAGATATTTATATTTTTTATATTTATATATATATATATATAAATTTTTTAGATTTATTTTTTATATTTTTATACATATATGTAAATATAAATATACATACCATACCTTACATACAATACCGTACATATCTTACCGTACATACCATACTGTACCTACCGTATGTACCGTACATTCCATACCACACATACCGTATGTATGGCACATACCGTACAAACCACACCATACCTTCCGTACATACGTACAGTCCACAACATACATACCATATGTACGTACAGTATGTACCATACCGTACAGAAATATGAATAAAAATACAGTATGGTATATACTGTATTTTTATTCATATTTTTATATTTATATAAATATAAAATATACATTAAAAATATATATTTACAATTAATATTTTTAGTTTTTATATATTTATTTATATTTTATTTTTCATATATTTATACATTAATAAATATATATAGAAATATATTAAAACATACCGTACGTACCATACCGTACACACATACCGTACGTACCATACCTTACATATAAATTTTTAGATATTTATATTTTTTATATTTTAAATTTAAATAAATACGTAGAAATATATATATACATACCGTATGTACTATACGTACCTCACATACAATACCGTACAGACCGCACGTATCTTACCGTACATACCATACTGTACCTACCGTACGTACCGTACATTCCATACCATACATACCGTATGTACCATACCGTACAAACCATACCGTACGTACCATACCTTACATATATTATAAATGTTTAGATATTTATATTTTTTATATTTATATATATATATATAAATTTTTTAGATTTATTTTTTATATTTTTATACATATATGTAAATATAAATATACATACCATACCTTACATACAATACCGTACATATCTTACCGTACATACCATACTGTACCTACCGTATGTACCGTACATTCCATACCACACATACCGTATGTATGGCACATACCGTACAAACCACACCATACCTTCCGTACATACGTACAGTCCACAACATACATACCATATGTACGTACAGTATGTACCATACCGTACAAAAATATTATTAAAAATACAGTATGGTATATACTGTATTTTTATTCATATTTTTATATTTATATAAATATAAAATATACATTAAAAATATATATTTACAATTAATATTTTTAGTTTTTATATATTTATTTATATTTTATTTTTCATATATTTATACATTAATAAATATATTTAGAAATATATTAAAACATACCGTACGTACCATACCGTACACACATACCGTACATACCATACCTTACATATAAATTTTTAGATATTTATATTTTTTATATTTTATATTTTAATAAATACGTAGAAATATAAATATACATACCGTATGTACTATACGTACCTCACATACAATACCGTACAGACCGCATGTATCTTACCGTACATACCATACTGTACCTACCGTACGTACCATACATTCCATACCATACATACCGTATGTACCATACCGTACAAACCATACCGTACGTACCATACCTTACATATATTATAAATGTTTAGATATTTATTTTTTTATATATATATATATATATATATATATATATATATATATATATATATATATATATATATATAAATTTTTTAGATTTATTTTTTATATATTTATACATATATGTAAATATAAATATACATACCATACCTTACATACAATACCGTACATATCTTACCGTACATACCATACTGTACCTACCGTATGTACCGTACATTCCATACCACACATACCGTATGTATGGCACATACCGTACAAACCACACCATACCTTCCGTACATACGTACAGTCCACAACATACATACCATATGTACGTACAGTATGTACCATACCGTACAAAAATATTATTAAAAATACAGTATGGTATATACTGTATTTTTATTCATATTTTTATATTTATATAAATATAAAATATACATTAAAAATATATATTTACAATTAATATTTTTAATTTTTATATATTTATTTATATTTTATTTTTCATATATTTATATATTAATAAATATATATAGAAATATATTAAAACATACCGTACGTACCATACCGTACACACATACCGTACGTACCATACCTTACATATAAATT